>NW_011495016.1:460392-490185 GCF_000754665.1 Bison bison bison | reverse complement strand
TATAAGCAAGGTGAAAAGACAGCCTTCAGAATGGGAGAAAATAATAGCAAATGAAGCAACTGACAAACAACTAATCTCAAAAATATACAAGCAACTCCTGCAGCTCAATTCCAGAAAAATAAATGACCCAATCAAAAAATGGGCCAAAGAACTAAATAGACATTTCTCCAAAGAAGACATACAGATGGCTAACAAACACATGAAAAGATGCTCAACATCACTCATTATCAGAGAAATGCAAATCAAAACCACAATGAGGTACCATTTCACGCCAGTCAGAATGGCTGCTATCCAAAAGTCTACAAGCAATAAATGCTGGAGAGGGTGTGGAGAGAAGGGAATCCTCTTATACTGTTGGTGGGAATGCACACTAGTACAGCCACTATGGAGAACAGTGTGGAGATTCCTTAAAAAACTGGAAATAGGACTGCCTTATGATCCAGCAATCCCACTGCTGGGCATACACACCGAGGAAACCAGAAATGAAAGAGACACGAAGCAACCTAGATGTCCATCAGCAGATGAATGGATAAGAAAGCTGTGGTACATATACACAATGGAGTATTACTCAGCCATTAAAAAGAATACATTTGAATCAGTTCTAATGAAGTGGATGAAACTGGAGCTGATTATACAGAGTGAAGTAAGCCAGAAGGAAAAACACCAATACAGTATACTAACGCATATATATGGAATTTAGAAAGATGGTAATGATAACCCTGTATGCGAGACAGCAAAAGACACAGATGTATAGAACAGTCTTTTGGACTCTGTGGGAGAGGGAGGAGGGGGATGATTTGGGAGAATGGCATTGAAACATGTATAATATCATATAAGAAACAAATCGCCAGTCCAGGTTTGATGCAGGATACAGGATGCTTGGGGCTGGTGCACTGGGATGACCCAGAGGGATGGTATGGGGAGGGAGGTGGGGGGTGAGGCTCAGGATTGGGAACACGTGTACACCCGTGGCGGATTCATGTTGATGTATGGCAAAACCAATACAATATTGTAAAGTAATTAGCCTCCAATTAAAATAAATAAATTTAAATTTAAAAAATTATTTATTTATCCACAGAAAAAAAGCATTATTTTTCCATTCTGGAGTCTATCTGATCCTTGGACACAGCTAACCCTATGAGGCCTTTTGTAACATCTAGTCCTTCAACTGTTTTTCTGATGTTCCTATGATAACAGGAATTCATGTGTGAGTCTTCCCCACAGCATTTGAATTAAAGGAGGAATGAATCATTGAGGGAAGACGATACTTAATACAGATTGACCGGAGTGCTGGTCCACTTTCTCACTGTGCAATTGGGTGGAGGAGGAAGAATAGACTGCTTAGTGTCTTTATAGGCTATTCTTCATACCCTATCTAGATAAAATCTGGGAAACTTATTGCAAGGGATTTAGTTTGAGCTACTCTTCTCAGGGACTTGATGTGAGCAATGCATGACATGTCCAAATCCATGTCATGGTAAACGATATAATGATTACCTCCCAGGGTCAGGGAGTTCTTGGGATGTGACTAGTGCTAAAAATTCTGAAAAAAGAGTTTACTGTGCCAGGCACAGAAAAGAGGCATTAGGATCCTTTCAAGGCTCTCTTCTGCCCTTTGTATGAGCTATGTAACCCAAATATCCATTTATTGCTGAGGCTACTTTAACACTCAGGGATGCAATAATAACTGGGTCAACTTATGCCTGTTCTGTTGCAGCTGACCTTGCTCTGGCTAAGGCAAGAAAGACCAAGGAAATAGACATTTCCTGAAAGGAGTATTTTGGAACAATTCATGAGACTTTTTTTTTGACTGAACAACTTAGGAGCTCTAGCTACAGTCTGTTTGAAAAAAGCACACGTGTAAACACTGCTTTGGAATAGTACCATGTAGACAACTGCCTTGCTAAAGGCAACCAACCTGCTTTTCTACTTGAATAAACAGTGTTTTCCCCCAAGTGGGTGGGTTGCAGGCTTATAGAGGAGAGTGGAATACAATCTTTAAAATACTTTGAAAAGAGGCTTATTCACCAGAGTGGGTGGTGAATGGACTCCATGAATATTTGCTAATAAAGAAGGATTTTGATTCTAGCTTTCATTGATTACCAAATTAAAAAATCAATTCTGTTGCTTTAGACAATGGACCACCAAAAAGTGGTTTGTCTATTAAGAGTGTCAAGGAAATATTCTGTTTTTTTGTCAATGGTGATACAGATTAACTCAGCAAATCATTAAGAATTTCTCCTTCCACGTGGTTTTTGCTGTCTGCAGGCTGCCTGTTGTATGAACTAATACAGTGGAGGGTGTCTCCTCTGCTGATTCTAGAGGAATTCTTCTTTAGTAGGAAGATAATGAGAGGAGAGGAAACTGGAGAGAAAAGTCCCTTCTGAAGCCATCCCAAGAGTAAAGCTATTCCGGCCAAATGGGGAGATGATAATGTCTAAACTGACCCAACCACAAAAGAGAAGATGCACAAATTTTATCATTCTTGATAAGTCTGGCTCTCAGGAATGATTTTGTGACTAAAAACTCTGTGCTGTGGTTTGATACTGGATGCAACAATTAAATGAGTGGAATCTTTGTAATTGTGTGGTGAATTTATCTTAGTGTATATATATATATATATATATATATATATATATTTCCCCCCTACAGTTTAACCCTCTTTTCTCCCCCTAGCTCAGTTCAAGCTCAGACGTTTTCCAGTAATTATTCAAGAAGTTAAAAGCAGTTGAAAATGGATGGCAGAGGTGACCACAGGGCATGCATCTTTGTGGCTACCAGCTGCACGCTGTCACCACAGTTACCAGACACCAGGGCAGAGGATCAGAATCCATCCTGAACAAAAGTGAGGGTGAGGGGCACCCAGAAAATGCCTCTCTTCTAAAACACTTCTCTCATTAATGTAGGTGCAAGAGTGTCTCAAAGTCCCCATCAGGAATTTATTGCTTTGGATTGCTATTGACTATTTCTTTAAAAGAATTCTTATTTAAAGACAGATAGGATTAACAAGGGTAACACACCTGAATTCTTACCTATGTAAGAGCCCCTAAGACTGCTTTTCATTCATGATGCTTAGCTGAAAGGCTAAGGCTAAGGCTAAGGCTCTGTGGCAAAGGATTCCTTGAAAGGTGGCCTGGAGATCAGAGTGTAGACAGATGGCCCCACCTCCCCACTTCCTTTGGCTGAGGGGACCAGTGGGGGCCTAATCAGAGCCTGAGCACCTGGGGACCGGGAAGGGGGCAGTGAAGCCCTCTCTCTCCTTTCTTCTCCGGCTCACCCTCTTACTGCTGGCAAGGTCTTTGTCCTCTTGCTTGCAGACTCCTACCATGTCTTTCTGATTGACTTCCTCAGATCCAGTGTTTCATGCAGACTGTGGCCCAATTAGCTTTTCTCTAGTGCAGCTTTCATTCTCTCAGTCACCTTTAAAACTTTCCCAAAGGTCATTTCTTACCATGTAAGCCCCTTGAATGTATTCAGAAGTGTAGTCACTATTATTTCATAATAGTACTGTATCCATAGCCAGAATTTAGGTTCCTCGAGGTCAAGGCTGAGTTCTGTGACTTGAGTGGTCTCTCTAACCCCTCTGATGTTGCAGGATGCACCCAGGGAGCTTCGTACAGATTACCTGACTGACGAGGCACATGAGGGACCAGCAACAATTTCTCGGAACTTCTTGGAGCTGGTGTTAGAGGTGGCTCTTCCACCGATTTTCCCCAAGATTTTAGGTTCATAATAGTTACTGCTTATTGAATCTGTTAGTTTTTTTTTTTGGTAACGCATTTCCCATGGCTTCTCTCAATTTATCCTCTCAATAACTTTTTAAAGTGGATAGTATTTTCCTTATTTTATAAATAAGCTTGTAAATTGGGGCTTCCCTGAAGGCTCTGATGATAAAAAAAAATCTGCCTGCATTGCAGGAGACCTATGTTTGATTCTGGGTCGGGAATATCCCCCTGGAGGAGGAAATGGCAATCCCATGGACAGAGGAGCCTGGTGAGTTACAGTCTACAGTCGAAAAGAGTCTGAAGTGACTGAGCGATTAACACTCACTCACTTTTTGTAAATTGTGGAGCTGGAGTTCAAATTCCATTTGGTGCTGCCTAAATCTATGTCCTTTTCAATATAATATGAGTTTTAGTTTCCTTATGTATAATGTGGAGACAAAAACCATATCAGTATTTGTGATTTTATAGAGATATAGACCAGATAAGTGAACTAATAAGCCAGGTCCTTCGATGATTAAGTGGTTTTTCCCCTTGTGAACAACTGCAGGGTTTTAATAACCTACATTTTAAAAAGATAATCTGACCCCTTTTGAGAAGTTTATAGGTAATAAAAAAGTAAAAGTAGATTAAAATTTTATTTGCCTAGCACAGTTTGTTAATTACTTTGGGTAAATATGTATTTACACATCTGCTGTGGAGTGCTATTACTGTATTGGGAGAAACTAAGGTCAGAAAAACATATTTGTAATTCATTTCTAGTGGTAATATTGAGTACAATATAAATATTTATAAAATGTTTGGCACTTATCTGATGAAATTATTATTGAAGTATGACAAATATAGACTTGAGTTTTCTCTTCTCAAATAGCAAATTCCATCTTTTGTTATCCAAGTGTAAAAATAGAGGCAAAATTAACATGATATGCTTTGAGATGTGCAGTATTTTCTATCCATCTAATGAAGTCAAAGGATATTTATGAAAAATCAATTATCCTAATTACTCATAATATGAGTGTGTGCTTATAGAAGGAAAAAAATTTGCACTAGCTGCTTAGAGCAGCACAGAACTCTATGTAGAATTTTATAGGCCTTGAGTCTCTGATATGGAAATAAGATTATTCCAATGTGAGTGGAGCCAACTTAAGTGGTCGGTGACATGTACAGACAACATGGGTGTAATATGACTTCTTTTAGTGTATGGAGCTTTGATGACAGTCATTTGGTAGGAAGCAAAGTATGTGATTCATATCTTATGGACTTGTATTACTGCCACATTTACCGGGAAAAATATTGAACTTCATATAGCATAAAAATCACATAGAAGAGTTGAAAGAGCCCAAAAGTACAAGAGATCAGTCTAAGTTCTAGTTCATGTGCTACCTACCAATGGAAATATTCATGAAACCAGTATTTCTAGGGCATGGGAAAATGAGAATTTTGAGCTGGATGATTTCTTAGCTCTTTTCCATCTCTAATTTTGTGACCTGTGAGCATTGTAAGAGTTTGACTAATATGTTCCTTCTTTCCCTAACAAAATTATGAGAACCAATTATCAGTTTTTTTTATCTAGTTATGTGCTAAACTGTTCCCTCTATTTTTTTTTTTTTTGGAGTAATTATCTAGCATCTGTGCATACATTTGCAGGTTTATACCATGAAAATTTTTTTATAATTTATCTCTGAATAAAGCAATGCTTGGGAAAAAATTAATGTGGAAAAAAATAGAGCTCAGTGTTATGCTTGTTTGTATTGAGGACTTGAAGTCATGGCTCTGTGATGTAGCCACATTCTTTGTGATGTAACTTAGCAGCACGTGGGTTGTGGGTGGCACCTATTTCCCTGCTCCTTGATTCTGACTGAGCCTTGTGAGTTGCTTTGGCTGGTGGGATGTTCACAGCTGGGAAGCATGCAGAAGTTTGGAAGGGGCCTGTGCAGTTAAATTTGCATTCTCTTGCACCTCTGTCATCACTCAGACAAACATGACCGGGTTAGCTGACTGATTCCAGGTGGAGGATAAGGGACAAACTTGGAGCAGAGCTACCTGCAGCTGAACCTAGCTGTGATCTGCTCACTCCAGCCAGTCTTCAGACTTATAAACTATAGTAAGTAATAATTGTTGTTTTAAGTCACTGAATTTTGGAGTAGCTCATTATGCTGCACTAGCTACCTGCTATATCTTTAAACAATTTTCATTGCTCAAGTACTGTTCTGTCTGCAAACCTATATTACCAGAGACTTACAGAAATGAACAATTACATGGTTAATATCATCCATTGATGAAGCTATTAGGATATTTTCCTTTTGTTCCCCAAAGACATAAAACCAAAGAGATACAGTGTTTTATTAACAACACTGTCAGTCTTACCTGTATGGAAACACTGCTGTAAGAGCCACCAATGACCCCTGCAATGACCAGTGGGATATTTTCTTGAATGGCATAGGATCCATCAGGACACATATACTCGGCTTCATCCACTTTAGTCAAAGATGCTCTGACAAATTCCAGTGATTGCTCTAATGCGTAGGTATCCCTTGAGCAGGTATCCAAAATGTGAACCCCCAGCTTCACTCCTGGGAGCAGGTAATCGTCTTTGTTAATTTCATCAATAGCAAACAACATGGCTTCCAGGCGTTGGATCCCTCGATCTTCGTTGATTCGCCCACATTCTTCAGTTCCAGTGCCTTTTTCATTAATGGGAAATAGGCCCCCTAAAACGAGGTCACCTTCTATTTTAATCTCCCTCCTAAGAAAGTTATGGTCCCCTAAACAAAGTAAAAATCCCTTTGAAAACAAAGCTAATGTAAGAACTTGGAGTCTTGTCAACATCTTCATGAGTCCCGTGTCTGTACCTCTGGGAGATATCAGTGGATGGAGCCAATGCTGCCCGCTAGTCCTCCTCTCTCATTGCCAGCCTGGATCTTTGGTCTGTCCTTCGTGTAAAGGAGGAGCAGACTAACAGAGTCTGTCACCAAATTCCTAAAGAGATAAAAATTGAATGAACAAAAATGGTAAAGAAGGCAACAGTGATTATACTGATGGTCCCCATTCAGACCTTTGGTGGGATAATGACTCCAGTTACCATCTACTAAACACATATGGAGCAGTGCACCAGGAGTGCTCCCAAGTATTCTCACCCAGTCCTTAAAACACCCCGTGACATAGCTCTTAGTGGCCCCACCTCCCAGAAATGGACACTGAGGACTAAAGAGAGGAAGTGACCTGACAAGCTGCACTTAGTAGTGTTCAGACTCTGGTTTTTCTAATGTTCAGTTCAGTAATCTCTACTGAGTCATTTACTTTGCTATTGGTAGGGAAGCAACTTGGCTATGAGTCTTTATTCCCTGTCTTTCAACGATAAACCCTCTGTAGTCCTCATTTTACTTAATTGAAATCTTAATTTTTTTTCTACCTGTTTCTGCTTCCTAGGTTTCTGTTCTCATGATTCATGTCCGATTACATCTCAATTCCAGTACTGAATACTCCTTTCTTGGGTTAGCTCAACTAGTGTTCACAGTTTCAACCACTTAACAGTCTCCTAGGCTAACTGCCTGCTAAACAGCTCTCTAGCACTACAACTGAGAGCCCCTTAGACAGCAAGGGGATCAAACCAGTCAGAAATCAGCCCTGAACTGGAAGGACTGATGCTGAAGCTGAAGCTCCAATACTTTGACCACTTGATGCAAAGGGCAGACTCAATGGAAAAGACTGAGGAATTACTGGGAAGATTGAGGGCAGGAGAAGGGGGTGACAGAGGATAAGATGGTTGGATGGCATCATGGACTCAATGGATGTGAGTTTGAGAACCTCCAGGAGATAGTGAAGGACAGGGAAGCCTGGTGTGCTACAGTCCATGGGGTCGCAAAGAGTTGGACATGACCTAGTGACCAAACATAACAGATAAATAGTTCTCTCTACACATCCTCTGACACCTCAGGGTCTACTCTTATCTCTGTGAATGGTTCTTCTCTGTACCCAGGCTTCTGAGCCAGAAACCTACACAAAAGAGCCCTTCCCAAAGCCACGTCCTCTTTTTTTTTTTTTTTTAACCCATAATGTCAGTCTCTTGTTATCTCTAACAGGACAACAGCAGTATATTGTTAGGGAGCTGATGCTAAGTCACTTCAGTCGTGTCCGACTCTGTGCGACCCCAGAGATGGCAGCCTACCAGGCTCCCCCATCCCTGGGATTCTCCAGGCAAGAACACTGGAGTGGGTTGCCATTTCCTTCTCCAATGCATGACAGTGAAAAGTGAAAGTCAAGTCACTCAGTCGTGTCTGATTCTTAGCGATCCCATGGACTGCAGCCCACCAGGCTCCTCCGTCCATGGGATTTTCCAGGCAAGAGTACTGGAGTGGGGTGCCATTGCCTTCTCCGATGCTAGCCTCCAAACCATCTCTTTGTGAATTAGGAAAAGATAACCTTCCTCTCTGAAGATGGTGACTGCAGCCATGAAATTAAAAGACTCCTTGGAAGAAAAGTTATGACCAACCTAGATAGCAAATTCAAAAGCAGAGACATTACTTTGCCAGCAAAGGTCCGTCTAGTCAAGGCTATGGTTTTTCCAGTGGTCATGTATGGATGTGAGAGTTGGACTGTAAAGAATGCTGAGCGCCGAAGAATTGATGCTTTTGAACTGTGGTGTTGGAGAAGACTCTTGAGAGTCCCTTAGACTGCCAAGAGATCCAACCAGTCCATCCTAAAGGAGATAAGCCCTGGGATTTCTTTGGAAGGAATGATGCTAAAGCTGAAACTCCAGTACTTTGGCCACCTCATGCGAAGAGTTGACTCATTGGAAAAGACTCTGATGCTGGGAGGGATTGGGGGCAGGAGGAAAAGGGGACAGAGGATGAGATGGTTGGATGGCATCACCGACTCGATGGACGTGAGTTTGAGTGAACTCCGGGATTTGGTGATGAACGGGAGGTCTGGAGTGCTGCAGTTTACGCGGTCACAAAGAGTCGGACACGACTGAGTGACTGAATTGAACTGAACCTTCCTCAAATGTAAACTTATACAATTTTTTATTGTATAACCTGTAGCATTGATATAACACTGATTTTGGAGAAAGTGTGATGCCTGGTGGCTGCCTTGTTTAGCTGGGGCTAGGCAGCTCCTGACATGGGCCTCACATTTCAGGGAGAATGGTAAGCATGAGTGCTGGGGTCTGCACAGTACACTGGAGCTTAGGCCAGTTCCCTAAATCAAGCTTCTTTTTACATGATAAGCTTGAACGTATGCAACTTTTATGAATCAAGCAAAGGTGGGGATCATGTTGTTGACAGTAGGCTGGGGTCTTACCAGGGGACTTTTTAAAAAATCCTGGTGTGGGGCTGTCTGGTTGCACATGCACACGAACCAATGGACCTGCTGTTGTACTCTTGACACGTGGCTCCCTGGCACTAGGGTAAGCACTGGTCAGCACACTCTCTCAGCACACTCTCTCAATTTGCCCATCCCCTTGGTGATGTAAGCTTATTATATCAGAGGCAGGTGAGAGACGGTAGAGCAGGGACTCCTGCAGCAGTTTCCTGACAACACACAGTTGCATGCCTCTGTGTGTGTGGTTGAGTATGTGGGTCTGCTCTCCCACTTTTGTGCATGATGGTGTATTTGTGAGGTTTTATGGAGGAGGGGTCTTTCCTGGCTGCTTATGGCTCAGTCAGACTGTCTAAAAGGCATACCACCAGTGTGCTCTCAAATATATTAATACTAGTAAATGTTAGCCATTGGGTGTCCCATTGGAGGAGATACTCTGTCTAACGTATAATCTTAATTGCTGTTCAGAGTGCCCATCTCTTATTAATTTATACTGACTTCCCCTTGCCTCTAGGTTGAAAGAAGGACTTCATGCTCCATGATCTTGAATCTGGCAAGCTCTCAAGTCTTATTGTTCACCATGCCCATCAGCATCATCTCACCTCTACCTTCAAACCTTATGCTTCGGTCATTTGAACTCTTCACTTCAGAGGATGATGATGACATCATCATCCTGCACATGTTGGTCTCTTTGCTAGGAAGGCCCTTCTACACTGTTCGGTAAATATCAACTTAACATTTAAGATCTTGTGGTCAGTACCAGAAAAGGCCAAGAATTTTTTCCTATCTTCCTTCCTCAGTCAAATTGTTTATTTCTTGCTTTGTCTTCCTGCTGTAGCTGGATCAAGAAATATTTGCATTTATTATTACGATTCATATTTGTTTCTTTGCTCATTTAGAATAAATGAAATGCACAACATTAAGGATTTTTAAGGTAGGAAGAAAAGAACCAAAACTCAACGAAAACATCCAGACAAGAATTAGTCTAGTGTATATTTCAGTATCTTTGACATTTCTTCCTTCTCCTATTGGCATTGCCCTTTAAAACCTGGCTTTCCAAATGCTTCCTATTCCTTTTATGTGAGGCAAGTGATGGGTTGTTTTCTTGAGACACGCAAGTCACCTGAGTTTGGTTTTGTTTATTTAATAGGTGTGAACTTCCACACTCACAGTGGTGGTGGTTGGAACACTCAGTGTTAACCCAGAGCTTCTCTGGGAGATCTGCCATAGGGCACCAGAAAATCTAATAATAATAATGACTTTTAAAGAGGTTGACACTGTAGTAGAATCTTGTTTGTTTCCTGTGAGTTCTGGTCTCTCTTTGATCTTTATGTGCAATTCCCTTTGAAGCAAAACTGCCGTGGAAGGTAAAAGACATTGCAATCATTATCACTAATGATAAAGAAACTGAAATTGGCACTACAAAATAATTGTTTTATGTGCCTAATGAAAGAGAGTAGTTAATTAAAAGAAGGTCATCAACGCAGTCTTACCGTTTTCCTATTAAAAATGTAGATATCTCCTGAATATGAAGGAAATTTGACTATACAGAGTAAAGATGACCCTATAGTTTATGGAAAGCTTAATTCTCTTAAGAAAACGCTCTTAGCCAGAGAAGGCTTCAGATGACACATCACAGCATGCTGAAAGTAGTAGTGTGTGTCAGACTGTCAGAGTGTCAGTCTGTCTGTTTCATACGTAGGGCCCGTGTTGTGTTTGCCTTTGTGTACCCAGGGCCTGGCGTAGTGTCTGTCATCCAGATATTCAACAAATATTTCTTGAAGGAATATAGCTATCCACAATAATGATATTTGCAAATGACTCCACTATTTCACTTGTGGCATAGCAAGTGGAAATTAGAGAAATCAGTTGTTCTATGTCATTACCTACCTGATCATCCCAAATGTTCTTCCCCTATGTTCTTTGATGACAGGACTGCCAGCAGGCAGTATTTTGTGCAGCATGTAGGAGAAAATGCTGCCTTTGAATTGGGAAGTTGTAGCTGAGGCAGATCTGTACAAAGCCAGGAAAGATGTGGCCTCAAGTTGACCTACATTCCTACATTTACTGGTTTTCAGTCAGGAGAATACTGAAGTAGGAACATGCCTATTATCCTGTTTCAAAGCTTCACAGATGCAGTCATTCATCAAATATTTATTGAACACCTAATTTGTGTGTGCTGGGCCATTAACTGGGTACCCAAGATAGAAACTTTAGTTGTAAACAAATAAACATTATGCCTGGTGTCGAATAATTTAAATGCTTGTATGTTTTTACAGAGAGAGTGATGGAAAAGTACTCATCTCTCTTTCTACCAACTATCTCCACCACTTGTGAAAATATTGATAATAAGTTTGCCATGGGTTTCCTTTAACATGGTGATTGTTATTAAGTATTTGATTGAAAAAGCAATTCATTGCATATTATATATATATTAAAATATTAGATATACAGTACTTAAAAACAAGTTGACTAACACCTATTTCATGTGAAATAGTTTTAAGCCCTCTGACAGGGCATCCTTAAGTAACACTTTATGTAGTCTTAGACAGTTACCAGTTAAACATCAATTAGAGTAAAATTCGCTGTCAATATTTTCTTATTTACCTTTTCCTTAAAGCAGAACTTGAGATGATTAAGACTGTAGGGTTGTGCATAATTTTAAAACTTAGTATTATTAAAAATGAAGCCCCAAGAAACAGAAAGAACAGGAAGTTAAAAGTCAGCATTTAAAAAATAGACAAACATGCTTAATTCAATGCGACTGTTTATCTCTGTGTAACAGCTTATCGGATTGTGGGAAAGAGCAGCCACCACTTCTTTTCAGGCTCCTTTCATGATAAATCAGCCAGTAGCACATTCCCCAGATAAACAGACTTCCTCCTGTAGCCACATTTGTATGCAGCCAGAGGCTCTGCATTCCAGAGTTCTCCATTCAGGGGTAGTGAGTGACGTGTGTGCCATAAACAAGCATGTATAGTCCACTCAGTAGGCAACCTGCTCAGCAGTGTTTTATTAATCTTTGCATTAGTAGCATCTCAGGGGTTGACTGTGAATATAACCCCTGAAAGACGTGGGCAGGACATATTGCTATACTCTGCATATGTTAATATGTATTTTGCTTCCTCTCTTGACTTTGCCCAGGGACTTAATGTCGAAAATGAAATCCAGTTTGACTCAATGAATAAGTAGTTTATCCAGGGGAGGTATAATGCCAGAAGTCATGCTCACTCTTTCCTAAAAATAAGCCCTTGAGGTGCTGAAGGGCTTCTGAGTGTGCTCAAAGCCTGCACACCCAACTGATCCGAAGAAAATTTAGGGTTAGTGCTAGCATGTGCAATTTGGCTGTATGTTTCATTAGAAAGTTTTCAGCTTCAAGAGTTACAGGCAATAAGAGACAAGGTTTTTGTTCCTAGACTACCTTTTTAATTGGGTAAACAGAGGCTGTAGCCATGTTGCTGCTGCTGCTGCTGCTAAGTCGCTTCAGTCGTGTCCGACTCTGTGCAACCCCATAGACGGCAGCCCACCAGGCTCCCCTGTCCCTGGGATTCTCCAGGCAAGAACACTGGAGTGGGTTGCCATTTCCTTCTCCAATGCATGAAAGTGAAAAGTGAAAGTGAAGTCGCTCAGCCGTGTCTGACTCCTAGCCATACCGGTGTTTTTATTAGCAGGATGTATCACTGTGCAATTCTTACTTCTTTTATTCTTATTAGGCAACAAAGGAACTTTTTCCAGAAACATTTAAGGAATTACTATGAGAATCTATTTAAGATCCATTCATGTTTAGCTTAAAATTTCTACTGCTTATAAGCCTTCCATATTACTGCAGCAGTAAGGAAGTTTAATACCATTTGCTGAATTCCCTTATAAGTTGTGCTGTGTCTATTGTGTGCATGCTAAGTCACTTCAGTCATGGCCAACTCTTTGTGACCCCATGAACAGTAACCCACCAGCCTCCTCTGTCCTTGAGATTCTCCAGGCAAGAATACTAGAGTGGGTTGCTGTGCCCTTCTCCAGGGGATCTTCCCGACCCAGGGATTGAACCCATGTCTCTTACGTCTCCTGTACTGGGAGGTGAGTTCTTTACCACTAGCACCATGTGGGAAGCCAGTGTTTATTAGGATGATCATATTTTGTTTTATATTTACTTTGCATAGTTTGAAAATTTAAATTTAACAATTGTGAATTGTTCTTTCCTCATTAGATTTTAATCTACTTGGTATCAAGATCAATACCTTAAACGATATTGTATTTTTCACAGTGTCTCATGTACATCATTGTCAAATGATAAATTCCAAATAGCATGTAAACTTTTGAGAGACTGGTCAGGAGACTGGAAAAATGATCTGGAAATTCCAGTCAGAGAATAAAGAAATGACCAGGTTTTTCCAAAATGATTTTTGTCATAGGTCAAGATTCAACCTTGGCACTAGAGAAATTTGGCCTAAATAGCTCTGATCCTATTTAAAGCTCTGATCCTTTAAATTGCTGGCTTTTAAGGAAAAAATTAAATAAAATTAGAAAAGTTGAGAGCACTTGGAGAAACTAGTAAGATTGGAAAACATATTGTCCATCTGAGAGCGATTAGGAGGAATGGAAAGTAACACACCAAATAACAGGTTATATTCTGTGAAAACATGAATGACAAGTAAGAAGAGTGGATGCCAGGCTTATGTATTAAGATTTGAAGTTAGGGAGGAGAGTTCTGCTTTCCTCAAATTTCTCTAGTTTGAAGTCCAACCATAAATTTAAAAATTTCAAATAACCAAACCATTGAGTTGAATAGTGGGAACAAATTGATCAGACCCTTTCCTATGAGCCTGTTTTATTCACAGAGAAGATAAAAGAAGCCCAGGAACCCTACATGATTACAGTGAAGAGGGGAACTCTACCATTTGGGACGATGAAGCCAGAAAGATATATTGATGAAGCCAAAAGGAGACTTGCCTGCTTCACTAAATGGCCTTGGACAACTTTCCTCGCCTTTCTTTATCATCTGAATTTAGAGGGACATGTTTTTATGAGGTAGGAAAACACTGACAATTTTGAGCTGTCAATTCATTGACATTACTAAACTTTGGTCCTTAGAGTAACTGCAGGTAGTTTGACAATAATGTTAACTTGAGTTGGTCATTCAATATATGTTATATTTAAAAACCATTTGTTTCCCTTCAAAGTAAACCTTTATTTTTGTTTATATCAAAGGGCACATTTATTTTCCTCTGTGTCTGTGTGTGTTGCCACTGCAGCTGTTTTTTCATCCTTAAGTTTCCTAACCTTATTTCCACGCCTTGGAATTGGAGCCTCCCCCGGCTCCCTGCAGTGCGTCTTTATCCTTTTCCTCTTAGAAGCTGCCAAGTCTACTAGAAGTTACAGGTTTGTCAGCCTGAACAGAGGGTACAGAAATTAGGTTTGTCATAAGCTTTCCTTATAGCTCTGGACAAAATATGAAGGGGAAAAAATGGAGGACTATTCTTCACAGGAGAATATTTTTACCTATTAACAATATGATTCCTCAAGTGGATATTATTCATAATAGCCTGTGTGTATACTGTCCTTCCTCTTGAATAATGTCAAAGTGTTTTGAAGAAAAATGAAGCCTTACTGCTTCCTGAATAGAGCAAGAGAGAGAAAGTAATGCAGAGTGCTCAAAATAGTAATGAAAAGTAAATATAGAATTAGATTCAAGAAGACTTTTATCATTAGTTTCCAATGTAGTCTTACAAAAGAGAATGCATGCCATACACATTTCCACAAAAACCTCACCCCTATCTACCAAATTCTCCTCAGTATACAAATGGTACAGTGTTTGAAACAGCCCTATCTCTGCCTTGTGCTAAATGAACTCTTCAGAATATCTTTAGCTAGCTTCTGCTTCTGGCCATGTCATTAGACTTCTGGTATTAGACTTGTCCTCTTGCTGAAAACAGCTATAAAACTGACAACACATACAAGGCAAACTATGGTCTTTGAGAGAAAGAAACATTCAAGGGAAACACATGATTACCCTATGAATTCCCCAACATTCTGCATGGGAATGCATTTTTGCCATGGTGCAATGGCAGGCTTGTTGACCTCATGAGGCACAGACATAATATAATTCCATAGTATACAATCAAAAATTACTTGCAATATAAGAAAACAGGAAAATGGGACCTGAAGTAAAGAGAGAAAGCATTCATTAGAAATAGGTCTCCAAATTATCCACATTCTAAAACTAGCAGATAAGAACTTTAAATAATTTATTATAAAGATAAGTTTGTTCAAAGACTTTAAAAAAATGAATGATCAGATGAGGAATCTTAGCAGAGAATTGAAGCTATAAAAAAAAAAACAAAACTGCAGAAATTTTAGAACATGAAAGTAAATATCCAAGAAAACTACTTAATTATTTAGTAATATATAAAATAAAAATGCCACTGGGTGTACATGGGGGACCCAAAAGACTGAAGATGGTAAAACAGTCAGTAAACTTGATATAGATGGAAGAAAGTGAAAGTGAAAGTCATTCAGTCATGTCTGACTCTTTGTGACCCCATGGACTATATAGTCCATGGAATTCTCCAGCCAGAATACTGGAGTGTGTAGCCTTTCCCTTCTCCCAACCCAGGGATCGAACCCAGGTCTTATGCATTGCAGGGGGATTCTTTGTCAGCTGAGCCATAAGGGAAGCTGAATATAGATGAAAAGTAATTATTTAATCTGACCTAATAGAAAAAACATTGAAAAAAGTTAAAGTTTCAGGGTTCTTTTGAATATTAAGCGATCTAACACAGGTAGAATCTGAGTTTCATAAGCAGAGGAGAAAGAAGAAAAAAAATACTTGAGGAAACAATGGCTGAAAATCCCCTCAATTTTGTGATTAAACATAAGATTAAAAAACTTAAAAAAGAACCAATAAGCTCAGCAAACCCTAAGAAAGATAAATTCAAATAAAACCATATGTAGACAAATCTTTGCCAAATTGATAAACACCACCCCCCAAAAAAAAAGAGAGAGAGGGAGAGAGAGAGAAACATTGAAAACAGAACAAAATAGCACAATTTGTGGGTAACAGTATGAATGAGGGATCCCTTTCTTCAGAAGCAATGGTGACCATACTCAGTGGAATCCTTAAAGGTTTGGGGAAAAAATTGGTCAAGTATCCCAACATTCTACTTCCAGTTCAAATATATTTCAAGGATGAAGGTAAGATAAGAACTTTTTTCCAGGTAGCTAAAACTGAGCGATTTATTTCACTGCCAACAGACTTACACTATGAGAAATGCTAAAGGAATTACTTCAGAGGAAGAGGGAACAGCACCAGATGGAAAATCAAATCTACAGGAAAGAATGAAGAGCAGCAGAAATGGTAAATATGTGGTTTAATATAGAAGAATATCTGTAAATCTAACTATTAAGTATTGATAGGATGAGATCATGACAATTTTATTTGTTACAAATTTTAAAATGTTAAGAAAAGATGAATTCTGCTTTTATTTGGTTTATTTTATAGTTTGAGTTTACTTCTCCCTTTGTGTATATGTTTTCATTTATCCTAGATCTTGTTAGCAGAAAACCTTTTTGCTCCTCCGATGTCCTCTGAAAAGAACAGTTTCCTAATTCAAAGGCCAGGCTTCTGAATATAAAAGGATCATAGCCAACAGCACATTCTTCTTTATGATACAGCTGCAAATAGCTTCAGCCAAGGTTGAAACACCACTGGTACACACTGGTATAGTTGTTCTAATTGTTAGGATATTGAAACACTTTGTCCAGGTGGTGAGTAGTCAGTCTACCACACCCTTTGAATATTCTGCCACTTCTCTGGCTGCTCTGGTTCCCTCTCTGGCATATCTTCACCACGTCTCTCAGTTTCCTTGTGGCACAGCTGATAAAGTGTTCAGTTCTGAAAGAGTCTGGTCTTTAGGTTCCAGGTCCAAGGGGTGTGGTTGCTGTTCATTTTTGTAACTTTATATTAGTTGTTAAACCTTTTGCGTATCACCCCTGAATTGATTTGCTGAATAAGATGTTGGAAATTTGGAAAACTTTCAGTTTTAAAATTCTCATGATCTAGAACAAAACTGGATTTTCCCTTGTAGTTTGACAGATTAACATCCATTTCCAATTTTTCTGGAAAGCATACCACAGTTTTCTGTTGGGAACCAAAACTTATGTTTATAAAGTAAAGTGAATCCATTCCTGACTTGCTAGGTGGCTTGTGACACGCATGACTAACCAGAGTGTGCTAGGTCCCTGACCACAGCAATTTGTTTCAGAATGAGCCTGTAACCAAATCATTGCCAACCAGGGTTAATGTGAGGATATTTTCTAGAACCATCAGGAGGAAACCATCCTCTTTCTGTTAGAATGACTTAGAGGAATGCATGTAAGCCTCGAGCTGCTGGGAGCCTTCTCACCACCGTGAAGCAAAGCTTGTCTGAGATGCAAAGCCAAGAGATGGAGAAATAATAAGACCTGACAATATTGGCGAAGAGCTGACTCATTTGAAAAGACCCTGATGCTGGGAAAGATTGAGGGCAGGAGGAGAAGGGGATGACAGAGGATGAGATGGTTGGATGGCATCACTGAATTGATGGACATGGGTTTGGGTGGACTCTGGGAGTTGGTGATGGACAGGGAGGCCTGGTGTGCTGCGATTCATGGGGTAGCAAAGAGTTGGACACAACTGAGTGATTGAACTGAACTGACAATATTGGCGTGCTATTTAAGCCAGGTAAGATTTTTCAGTCATGTGAAATAATAAATTCCTCTTTGCTTATGTCAGTTTGAAATCTGTTTTTAAGTCACTTTTCATTAAATGATTTCTGAATAGAACCTCTCTTCTTTTCCCATCTCCTCCCTTTAAAGATACTAAAATTTACTGAGCAACTAGGCTGTGCTAGAGACTATAATTAATGTTCTAAATAGATTATTTTATTTAATCCTGCAACTTTCCTCCTACTCAGTTATACCTTTCCACAGATGCCTGACACTGTCCTGCATCTCAGATGATACCAGAATTTGTGATGGTGCCTATTGTGTTACCCTGTTCATGATGGATTTTCCTAGAAATGCAACTACTGCAAAGTCATCAGTTCCTTTATGCTCTTATCTGAATTTCCATTTTTTCAATTCTCTTCAGTTCAGTTCAGTTCAGTCACTCAGTCGTGTCCAACTCTTTGCGACCCCATGAATCACGCAGCATGCCAAGCCTCCCTGTCCATCACCAATTCCTGGAGTTCACTCAGACTCATGTCCATTAAGTCAGTGATGCCATCCAGCCATCTCATCCTCTGTCATCCCCTTTTCCTCCTGCCCCCAATCCCTCCCAGCATCAGAGCCTTTTCTAATGAGTCAACTCTTCACATGAGGTGGCCAAAGTACTGGAGTTTCAGCTTTAGCATCATTCCTTCCAAAGAAATCCCAGGGATGATCTCCTTCAGAATGGACTGGTTGGATCTCCTTGCAGTCCAAGGGACTCTCAAGAGTCTTCTCCAATACCACAGTTCAAAAGCATAAATTCTTCGGCGCTCAGCTTTCTTCACAGTCCAACTCTCACATCCATACGTGACCACTGGAGAAACCATAGCCTTGACTAGACGGACATTTTTTGGCAAAGTAATGTCTCTGCTTTTCAACATGCTATCTAGGTTGGTCACCCATGTTTGATTCCTGGGTCAGGAAGATCCCCTGGAGAAGGAAATGGCAATCCACTCCAGCACTTTTGCCAGGAAAATCCCATGGATGGAGGAGCCTGAATAGGCTACAGTCCATGGCGTTGCAAAGAGTCGGACATGACTGAGCAACTTCAATTTTCTTACTACAAATAAAATAATCTGATATTTTAAACTACTGGTTTTTAGCACATTGATACAAGTTCATTTGTCACCTATTTATGGATGGTCAACGTTTTAAATGGGCTAAACGTGGGCTTAAGAAAAGAGAAACACTTTTAATGATGGAATTTTAGATATTCAGTGTACTGATAATGAAGTAGCAGGGTCTAATTAATATTCTTTAAGTTATAATACTTAGGAACTCCTACTCGAATAGAAAAGGCTTGATTATATACATATACATATATATATATATATATATTTAGATACTGTGAGACTGTGGGTTTAGACTAATTGCCATGAAAGTGAAAGTCACTGAGTTATATCCAACTCAGCAGTTTCATGTACTGTAGCCTGCCAGGCTCCTCTGTTCATGGAATTTTCCAGGCAAAAATACTGGAGTGGTTGCCATTCCCTGCTCCAGGGGATCTTCTCTACCCAGGAATTGAACCCTCATCTCTTGCATCTCCTGCATTGGCAGACAGATTATTTAAGACCAGTACCACCTGGGAAGCCCCTAATTGCCATGAAACAGGCAGTTGAATGTCATTGATAGATCATCTCCAACTCTTCTGATCACTGACATGACTTTAAAACGTGTTTTCTATTCTTCTTGTTGAAAATTTTGGGGAGATGTATTGGTGCTCTTTTAGTTGATTGATAGTAGTTCTTGGCAGCCAATCATCTGTGTTTCTTCCCAAGTCTGTGTTCATCGATGTCATGTTGATAGCTTCAAATCGGCCATGGTGGGAATATTTACAGTGTAAAAATCAGCAAAAATTAATAACCAGGGCCTTCACAACCCCAAAGATCTAGTTGTTAGACATTTACTAGCACACCAGTGGTGGTAAATTTAATGGTGTGGTCATAAAGTCCATTCCTAGAGAATCAAGTAAGAAGAGCTTGGGAAAGCAATACAACATAATGCTTTAGCCAGTGTTTTTCTAACTGCAGATCACAAGCTATTCAAGTGTCATGAAATATGTGAATGAATTGTAATGACTATCTTTAAAGGAAATAGAAAAGTTTAAAATATAATAGTGAATGTCAGAACAGTGATCTAAGGCATGAATCTACTTCCTGGCCTTGGCATACAGCCACTTCTGCTTCATTTTTGTTGTTGTTTAGTCGCTAAGTCATGTCCAATTCTTTCGCAACCCCATGGACTGTAGCCTGCTAGGCTCCTCTGTCCATGGGATTTCCCAGACAAGAATACTGGTTTGGTTGTCTTTTCAGACATTATTAGTACCTATCTCATGGGGTTGTTTTAGGAGTAAATGAAATAATTCATAATTAGCTCAATAACTGTTAGCTACTATTAGAGCAATAGGGAAGTTTGGGGGAGAATGGATATATGTATATGTATCATGTGACCAAGTCCCTTTGCTGCCCATCTGAAACTATCACAACATTGTTAATGGGCTATGTATGTGTTAGTGCTCAGTTGTGTCTGACTTTTTGCAGCCCCATGGACTGTAGCCTGACAGATTCCTCTGTCCATGGAATTCTCCAGGCAAGAATACTTCTCCAGGGCATCGTCCCCACTCAGGGATCGAACCCAGGTTTCTTGCATTGCAAGCGGATTCTTTACTGTTGGAGCCACCAGAGAGTTGAAAAAAAAAGAATGATAGTAGTGAGGATAGTTTGTCAATGGCTCCAGTGATATTTGGGAGGTATTCTAGACTCTCCATATGATCACCTCTAGCTCAAGGCCACCGTTGATCCAGGACTGGGTACATTTCACTGCCTAGTCTCTTTCTTCTTTTAGTGAACAGACCACCTGATGCTAATGCTCTGGCATCCTGTCTTTCTCCTGGCTGATGTTTAGGAGTGGCATCATCTTTGCTGGCTGCCTGAGTGATGCAAGGTAAGCCCTAACTTCTAAGATAGCCAGTGAATTCTAGACTGTTCAGTGTGTATGGGTGCTCAGGACCATAAAATGCCTGGAGAAGATGGAAAGTAACCACCTAAGAAAAAGAGCTGCTCACTGCCATTTGATTTATTCTGCTTATTCTGAACAACTTGCTTCAACCCTTCTCCCTTGATCCTTTCCTGTCATACTGAGTTTTACTGGAAGGGGCTGGGCACCTCTTACTCCAGGTCACTGTGGACTAGGACATTAGTTGATTCATATGCCAAGAGCAGGCAGTTACTAAGATTCTACCAGCAAAACTGTCTTAATGTTAATGATCCCAGAGCGTTAGGAACCTCAGCTACAGAGGCTTGTGGCTGTAATAATGACCAGTCCTTAAATTCCATGGCAGCTACTGTGCCTACAAGTCCGCACTGCCTTCTACCCTCTTAGCCAGTCCCTGCCTCGCTTTCAGGGAGAGTTGAGCCCCTATCTTTGTCCACATCCAAATGTGGGGAGCTGCTAACACACAGCTGTAGCTCGACTCATAGAGTTTCAACCAGCAGGACTCACATGTCTCTTGGGTAGCTCGAACTTTTAAACGGGTCTGACAACCTTAATCTGTGTTTTAAGAAAGACTGAGTTTAACACAGTCTTCCTATAACTCAGCTTCAGGGTATCCTTTTGTTTCCTTGTATACCACCCAAATTATCAGCGTGAAATTATTAGTGCTCCCATGTTACACAAAGGCCATTTCCTCCATGAGGAAAGGGGGGTGGGGGTGGGGCAAGACACAGAAGAGTGCATAGTGTATGAATCTGCACATAGGAAAAAGCCAAAACCAAGTCAATGTCATCTCTGGTGTTGCAAGTGAGGATGGATGTCATGCTTGGGGATGTGGGAAGTTAGTGACTGGAAGAAGCATGAGAGCTCTTCTTGAGTGCTTGTAGCTTTCTTGTTTCACAGGGAGTATTCAGTTTGTTAAGATTCATCAATGCACAATTAGGATGGATACATAGTTTCAACAGATAAAGTGTATGTATATTATCCTTCAATGAAAATTTAAGAAGTAAAAGCAAGACTAATGTGAAAAAGGATGGTGAACATGACTGTGTGCTTTTTGAAGTGATTTTATGACAAATTGGTCACTGGGGTATTGATATAAACTTTACAACTGTGGGCTTGTTGACAGCTCCAGCCCTGATGAGAGAATCTCTTAATGCCGGGTGAGAGGCCCTGGTGGAAAATGAGGTGCCTTACTTCATCGAGAGTGAGTGTGGGTGATGCAGAGAGAGACCTCCTTCTCATTATAATAGGAAGGCAGGCACTTTGTCTTCCTTCCTGTATTTAAGCAGAAACCAGGAATCGGAGTGTAACTGACACATACACCAGTCACATGCAAACTGGTAGTCCGTCCCTGTGACTTAACATCTCAGGTAGGATGGGAGCAGAAAGGTGAACAGTGAGCTCCAATTAGTGGAGCTAAACTTCAGGCTCATTGTGAAGTGAGGCAACCAAGGCTTTCACAGTTTAAGTTCTGAAAAGCAAATGGAATTAATCTTTGACTTACTTATGTTCCAGTGTTGAAGAAATTCTGTTCAGCAATCTTAAGTAAATCATTTACTATACCATTACATGCCAATGCCTCTGGTAGATTCTAAAGATACAGGGATGAATGGATAGCATCCTGGCTACATACAGTAAAAATACGGTTTCTTGAGAACATGATAATCATCGAAAGCTAATGTAATGTAACCCAAACTGATTTTGGCAGAGCACTCCACTGTGCCCTGATGGGGACCCAGAGACTCCTGCCTTCATTGCCATAATTGTTTGCTCGTACACACAGGTTGCGCTTGATTACCATCTCAAGGCCATCCATCTGGTGGGGTTCCAAGGGCTGCAGATACCACTGCCCTTTCCAGAGACAGTTAATCTCTGAGTATGACCATTCTGCCTTCTGTGATGCCTGGTGCAGTTTTAGATAGCTGCCAAACTGATGCCTGCAGAGGCCAACTCGTGGTCCAAGATCAAAGTGTCAGTAAGTAGCAGTCCTGAGAATATACCCAGGCATTTGCTTCTGTTGTCTTTCTTATGCTCTGTATTTTTGGTGACACTAGCCTTTCATTTAAAAGGTCACAAATAATTGTATAGAAAGTTGATTTTAATTATCCTTCTTATCCCATCTTTGAGGTGCACATTATTTTATATATGCTCAAGCCTTCACCATATCCTGACTGCTGTTTTGATCACAGCAGCTCTGAACTTAGCTTTCTTTTCTCTGTTGCCACTGTTAGATAACATTAATCTTCTCTTGGTCTTTGTTTCTGACTGCCAGTCACAGCCTTCTTCCAGTTGAATTTCACACACCTGTCTTATCTCCACTTTAGTCTGGTCGACATACTGCTCTCCACTTGTAGTCTTTTCTTGTGGTCACTTGAACAGATTCAGACATCTCTTGTCACTCTCAATTTAGTCTTAGCATCACCAGTTTCCATCACTTTACCCATTCACTTCATTTCTGTTCTCTCTTACAGCCTGTTTTCTTTAGCTAGCTCCTAGGAAATACCAACATAACATTTGATGCTTTCTGTTGTCATTCTTAACTCAGAAGAGTTTTCTAGTCTGCACAAGTTAATTTATCGGTCAGCTTGTAGCACTAGTGAAGTCTCTATCATTTGATTTGTCCCAGTTGTATTATTCTACAAAGAACTTGGGTCACATGTTTGGCTATGGTCTGTACCGAAAAAGTCTGCTATTGGTCATAAAGTAAACTGCTGGACGTGCTACCTGGCAAGCTGTGAACAAACCAGTTATCATAGCTAACCTTTGGAGATCCGGTGGATCTGTGGAGCTTAGTAGGGTCTTCCCTTTCAATGGATGATGTGTTGCCAGGCAACACCTAGCAGGTGGGCCAGAACTATTTGTTGGCTAAATAAATGACTATTTTCTCCTTTCCTTCACACTTTACAATAAATCACAGTTTCCTTTTTCATTCGATCCTTCAATCCTGAATGGAAAAATAATTAACATTTTTGGAGCTTATTTGTAATTTGCACTCATTTACTCTTCCCAAGGTTTCTTTTGTAAATAGATGAATAAAACCAGCTTAAGGGCAGACTTCAGCACTTCATGCTCAGGACTGCTGAGTCACTGAGCAGTGGAACTGATCTGTCTGATTCCCAGTTCTTTGGCCTTCCTGTTGTTACTCCCTGTCTTTGAGGATTCTCTCCAGATATCCCAGTGGACAGATAAGAAGAGCATGACCTGTAAGATCCCATCAAGAGGCTTGAATGTCTTTCTGGGGCTTCTTTTTACTTGCACGCATTTGTGTTTGCTTCACTTAAATTCCTTAAGTATTATTGCCTCAAAAATATTTTGTCTCAAGTCTGTACAAGTTCCATTTTCATTTCAGAAGACTGTTTCCTCTAGGGCGAGACTCTTGGAAAGATCCTAACTAGGGGGACGTCTTTGAAGATGAGTTTGTTTCTATACCTGGTGCCCATTAGTCTTCTCAGCAGGGCCATCTTTGGAGCTAAGTCCATCCACTGTCCAGATGTTTCTCTAACTTGTGGCTTAGCATGAGACATTTCCACCTTGCTATTTAGTGAACGTATCAAGTAATAAGCTCGGGGAGTTTCAAAAGCCCTGAACTGCAGTTCCTGTTTGCAATTCCTACAGAATTATCCCAGTGGCATGAATGCTGAACTAGCCAACCATCCCCTCCCCAGCATGCCAGTGACCCACTTCCCAGTGGGAGGGCTGTCACTTTACCAAGACTGTGATGGGACACACAGATGCTACCCACAGGATGGTATTTTCACATGACACCCAGAGGAAAATTGAATGCCTCGGGAAAGCAGATTTTATTCAAAACTATTATTTCTTCATTAGGTCAAAAACTTGTAGTAAGAATTAGAAAATGGGCTCTGATTTTATTGATGAGAAGTAGCACCTTTAGTTAAAACTGCACAAAGAATGAGCATGTTGGATTTCCTTAAATATTACTGACACTGTGTGGACTTTACATGAAATCCCTTGCTAGTATGTTAGCATCTGAGTATGTTCAATGATGTTTGCATACTGATCGAAACAAAATTGCCCTCTGATACTCCCCTGGAATGCATTATTTGAGCTGTGAAGACTTGACATATCAAGAACAATGAATGACACTGTCTGACATAGGTGAATCAAAGGAAGATAAGTGTTCTTTTTGGCGTTTTGAGTGGATTCTGTGGCAGCCAGTGAACTACAGACAGTAGTCTAATTCCATGAAAAATTTCACGGTGTACCTCTTAATGTACTAGCTCCTTCCTCTGCTCCTTCCTTAAACAGCCACTGTCCTTGGCATCACAGTTCGTGTTTTTGTTTTTGATATGTGTGAGTATTTGCAGATGATAAAATGTTTCAATAGAAGAGCTTTAGAAATAGCCTACTCTGACCCTTGGTCTTCTCAATTTTTCATATGAAGAATCTGAGTCCTGAAGAGAAAGGGGATCCCTATTTTAGGGTCTCTCACAAAAACTTTAGTTAAGGGCTCTTGCCCTGGATGAACTCTAGTCTGCATGTAGTGCCTATTTGCGAGTATCTGTGGATGTAACACAACACTAGATTCTTCCAATATATTTTCTTCTAGACAGAGACCTGTTGTGAATGTGTTAGTCAGTCAGTCATGTCTGATTCTTTGCAACCCCATGGACTGTAGCCTGCCAGGTTCCTCTGTCCATGGAATTCTCCACGCAAGAATAGTGGCTGGGTTGCCATTCCCTTCTTTAGAGGATCTTTCTGACTCAGGGATCGAACCTAGGTCTCTTGCATTGTAGGCAGATCCTTTACCTTCTGAGCTACCAGGGAGGTCCTACTTTTCCCCAATTGATTTGAAATTCCTGCTGATATTTTCCTTCCATTAGACAATATTGTTCCTTCCTGGAGGTACAGTTTGTTAAAGAAAGAATCAGGGGTACTAGCGCAGGTTAGCCAAGGCGGACAAAGAGGTCTTCAATTGTTGCTTCACAGGGATGGCTGGCAGCCAGCTGTAGGAAACACAAGGTGTGTATTGGACATATGCTGCTGCTCTGAGAACAATGGGGAAAAAGGGAAAGGTTAAGACAAAAGCAAAATAATAGGTGTATCCACAGGCTGTCTGCTGCCACATAGGGGGACAAATAAAAGGATGTCGCCTTGAGGAAGGCAACTACTTCCAGCTCCTGAGCTTTTGAAAAAGGTGACGTTAAGCACAGGGCGACAGGAAGAACAGCAGCGGGGAGGACAGAGTAACAGAACGCTGAATGTTCCTCGCAGAAACCTTCGCTCCAGGTTGTGCTGCTTAGTGGGCTGTGAAATCACAATTAACAGAGCAAGGGTTTTGTAAGTGAGCCGAAGCTGCTTCCAATTACATCCTGCTATTAGCTGCATTTAGAACGACCACACTGAACAACTCTGTGGTCACTGGACTGTGATACGGCCTTGAAGAAATCATTAATAAAAACGTTGGATGATAGTATCCCTTGCTGTGTGGCTATTTTAGATCCTGGCTGTTTCGGATGTTTGCCAGGGTGGGCTGCTGAAGCAGGAAATGGGTTGAGCAGAATTGGCAACCAGAGCTGATGGTCCCAACATATTCCGACAGAGTCTGCCTGAGGTTTCCATTTACGTCTCTGCATACTTCTGCCAGGATTATACCTGGACTCTTGCATGCAGTTTAGGCTAAACCTCTTCAGTGCCTATTTGTAGACAAATGAGTGGGAGCTCATAGCACACACTGAGCCTTTAAGGAAATAGAGGCTTTGATTTATGTAGAAGATCAAAGGTATTCAATATCACAATTGCCATTTAGGAAATACAATGAGCTCACAGAAAATATGGCTTCAAATATAAAAGAATAAATCCCCTGTCAATTTTCTCTTAAAATAATGGCTTTCAAATCCTTTTTGACCCCCAAGATACGAGAGGGTCCATTATCGTGTTTTGAGACATGTTGGTGAGGGTCTAGAATCTGTAAAGGAGAGCGCATTTTATGGATGAAACATCGCATTGTTGAGTGCACTGAAACTTAGTTAAGCAGTTGTGGCAGTTGACTTTTCACCACATGGCTCAAGGGCGTCTGCTGAAATTTTTCTCTGGGTGATTGGATGTGTAATGGAATCATGGACACTTACATGTGGAAGTGAGCTTACAAGCTGTCTCCTCCAGTTCCTCTCAGGATCTGGAGCAGTGAGCAGTGTCGTCTGCATTATTAAATCAGAACGAAATCAGAACGAAGACTAGAATTCAGTTTATGACTCCAGAGTCCTCTGAGCGTATTGTCTTCATGGGAAGAGTCAGTGGTCTTTGCTCTGCTCAGTCTGCAGAATCAGTGCAGAGTGGACACTGGCATCTGAAGCCTGTGTGAGACATTTGACTCCTAGCTGTTGTCAGGCCAAATTTGTGTGACATTTGCCAACCCTGTTATTCAAAGAAGCTGATTGTAAATGGTCTGCTTTACCCAAGAATCACTTAAAGTACCAGTAAAGTGATATAAGCCCTGTGAAATTTGGCCTTAGCAAATGCACCAGGCTAGAGATTCAGCTTGCCTTAGAAGGTGAAACAAATGTGATGAAGGCCATGGCTGGACTCTGATGAGTTACATGGCCTTGGGCAGTCTCTGAATTTCACTTTTCCAGTCTGTACAACCAAGGGGTTGAGCTGAATGGTCAGTGTTCTCTAACTTGCATATTTTGTTTTCCATCTTAAATTCATGGTTGACACATATTTCTGGAATTCTAGAGGTCTGTTTAACTTAACAACACTTCTCTCTCCTCTCAAATACAGCATAGACTTCTACTGAAGTCATTAAAAAAAAAAAAATATATATCCTTTTCTGCATATGGTTAACCCCCTACGAGTCATGTATCTGGTTTGATTTCTCAGTTCAGGGCTACGTTAGACCCATCCTGCCATTCTTTGTTATGTGTTCTCCCTCCTTACCCACCAAGGATAGAACACAAACAAATTAGTCGTAAGATAAAGATTAGAGAGGCTGATGAGGAAACAATTAGAAAATATGCTCAGGTACTCGATATTTTTGAAAGATACTGAACATCTGAGGCCTACCTAGAAGAAGCTTTGTATTTTTGGCAATGTTAGAAAAAAAGTCAGGGAGAAAACTATGAAAAGTAAGAATAGTTATTAAGGGCCTATCTTGTGTGAAGTATGAGACTAGGAGACTAGACATAGCCATAGATTTCTAATTTGGTCCTCTCCATCAGTCATTCATTTAAACTAATGCTAATTAATGCACTGACATGACTGGCACTCAAGATACACAGGTGAATGGGACAAGTAAGGTCTTTGTCCTTTGTCCTAAAGTGAGCCATTTAATCAAACAAATATATTATCTTTAACTTTACTCCAAAGTTCCTGTGCTTTTGTAAAACTATGGATTTCTTCTAGAAGCTTTGGAAATATGACCTCTCTTTTAAAAATTCCTCCTAGCCATGTATATTAAAAAAAATCAGATGTGAATATATTCTACTATAATGATGACATAGCATATTTTGTCCAAAGAATTCTCACTCCAAAGGTCCAGTTTCTCAGTCTGTTAAGTTCTTGGTGAGCAGCTCTGCAGGACGGTGTTCATGTAGTGTTGGAATTGGAGGCAGAGCACGGTCATGTAACTACACCAAGGTCACTGAATGAGGTGGCAGAAAGTCCTAGATTCAAGGTGTCTGCAGGTGTCTAGGGAAGAGTTCTGGTTATATTTTTTTCACCTTCGTGACTGTTCAGTCCGATTTTCCAGTGTACAAATTGCCAGGTTTGGAGGGTGGTGTTCTAAATCTGAGTCTGTCTTCTCCAAGGTAGGCCAGTGCTAAAACAAGGGAGAGCTCTCTCTACCCTTGGCCAGTGCCCCACTCTACCCCAGTGGCGTGGCTGTGAGTAATTAGATAAAGCACACATCCCACTGCCCTTGGGGCCTTTGGGTACACCTGCCAAGTCAAATGCACTTTATCTCAGTCAAGCACTGGCCTGACCCTCTGCTGTGGCCAAATGCCCAGGCAGTTCGCTGCTGTTTGACAAAGCCAACTGGAGAAGAAAATGACCCAAATGCCAGCACTGGGAGAGTTATGAGATGGAAAGGAAATTTCCATAAGGTAAAACGCAAATGAGAAAGCCTGGCTTTTCTCCGCCACATAAATCAGCCACTTATCACATGGGGCCATGAGATGCCAAGACAGCCAGCGGACCCAGACTTGGCCACAGCAGAGGGAACCAGCATGTACTGGTGTTGGCTAAGAGTCCAAGGCCTGGGCGTGAGGAATCAAGCAGAACCCACTTGGGCTTCTGCTGGTTCCCATTCATATACTTCCAAGGGTGCTTTTTTGGGTGTCTTTTGTAAGGCACATCCCCTTCTGTACTGTAGAGAATCTATCTCTGCACTTGTTTTGGTCACCATGCTAGAACTCTTGTAAGCTCCTTGGTGGTACAGTCACTTCCTCATTCCTCTGTTCATGCATGAGAATGCTGCCACACCTAGAAGGAATTTAACTCTTCCCTCTGAGATGGTGGTGCTCATCGTCACCCCCACGTTGCTCTGGGAGCAGGAGGTTGGAAGCTTCTCCAGTGACCTTGTGGAAACTCCCAGCATGTGGTCTGCTTGGCATCTTTGTGTCTCCTTCTGAGCCTCACACTCCTATGGGTGCTATTTCCTCTTGGTGGGACTTAGTGATGGGTAGTTGTTCTTGCTTTCCATTGCAGAAAAAAATCAACAGCATAACTCTCTGTGATTTTTTTCAGGGGCCCAGACTATCTGGGAGAGACACCCATATGGCATTAGGCTGCTACAGCGGGCAAGAGCTTCTGGTTCCACATGTCTGCTATAGCTCTCCTTGAAGAAAAACTTTAGCATTGTTGAATGTGATCTTAAACAACCCTTGGTGTCTTAGTTTTCTTATCTGTGAGATAATGCTAATAACAGTTCCCAATGTTGTTCATAAACTTAAATGAGAAAATGCTCATGGATGTGCTCTGTTTTATATACACATATATATGTAAATATATATATATAAATAAATAAATAAATATATATATATATAAATATATATAT
>NW_011495016.1:458995-460292 GCF_000754665.1 Bison bison bison | reverse complement strand
ATATATAAAAGACCAAATACCTTACAGTGGAATATCTCATTGTCATTGTCTAAGCCAGCTCACTTCTTGAGGAATTACATATGAAAGTGACTTGGGTCAAATTTAAATTAATTAGTGTATTAGTGTGTATATAATAGATTTGGAGGAAGTGCTGAATGCTCCCTTCTCACTCACAGAGATCCTGGTGCTTAGCCTCTTTAACAAAGCCTGCAAACTGAAATTCTGCTATGAGATTTACTTTTTATACCCATAAGTCTCTTGTTATAATACAGAGTCCACTGGCAAGATAAATATCACAAACATTTTTTTTCAATCCATAGAGGACATTTTAAGTACTTAGGGGTGAGTAGTTGCTAATAATATTTCTAAAAATAAGCATTGTCAACCTTCCAATTTATCCCTGGTCACAGGGATATGGTATAGTCAGGGTTACAGATTGAATTTCATAATAAGAAAAACAATGTGATTTCAAAAGGGAAAAAAATATGAGATGTGAACACTGTTTTTAGTAGAAAGGGAATAATGGAAGGACCATGGAGTTTCTATAAATTCTCTCTACTTTTTTGTAGTTTTCTTTTGATCTTTCAGAGACTGTGCTTTTCTGAATCATTGAGGTGCATCTCTGTGTGATAAGGGATAAAATGTACATCTTACAGATCATAGTAACTTGGAATATAGCACCTGCCTTTCCATTTCTCTGAAAAAGTTCTTATTTCAAGGCGAAAGCAGAAAATTTTAATTGAATCTTCTGTTGCTTTCATTTTCCATTCAGTTCAGTTCAGTTCAGTCACTCATCCTGTCCAACTCTTTGTGACCACATGGACTTCAGCATGCCAGGTATCCCTGTCCATCACCAACTCACAGTTTACTCAAACTCATGTCCATTGAGTCCGTGATGCCATCCAACCATGTCATCCTCTGTCACCCCCTTCTCCTCCTGCCTTCAATCTTTCCCAGCATTAGGGTCTTCTCAAATCAGTCAGTTCTTCGCATCAGGTAGCTAAAGTATTAGGGTTTCAGCATCAGCATAAGTCCTTCCAATGAATATTCAGGACTGATTTCCTTTAGGATTGACTGGTTGGATCTCCTTGCTATCCAAGGGACTCTCAAGAGTCTTCTCCAACACCACAGTTCAAAAGCATCAGTTCTTCGGCTCTCAGCTTTCTTTATAGTCCAACTCTCACATCCATACATGATCACTAGAAAAACCATAGCTTTGACTAGATGGACCTTTGTTGGCAAAGTAATGTCTCTGCTTTTTAATAAACTGTCTAGGTTGATCATAACTTTTCTTCCA
>NW_011495016.1:449653-458895 GCF_000754665.1 Bison bison bison | reverse complement strand
ATCCTGATTTCAGTTTGTGCTTCATCCAGTCCAGCATTTCTCATGATGTACTCTGCATATAAGTTAAATAAGCAGGGTGACAATATACAGGCTTGATGTACTCCTTTCCTGATTTGGAACCAGCCTGTTGTTCCATGTCCAGTTCTAACTGTTGCTTCTTGACCTGCATATAGATTTCTCAGGAGGCAAGTCAGGTGGTCTGGTATTCCCATCTCTTAAAGAATTTTCCACAGTTTGCCCTGATCCACACAGTCAAAGGCTTTGGCATTGTCAATAAAGCAAAAGTATATATTTTTCTGGAAGTCTCTTGCTTTTTTAATGATCCAATGGATGTTGGCAATTTGGTTTCTGGTTCCTCTGCCTTTTCTAAATCCAGCTTGAACATCTGGAATTTCATGGTTGTACTGTTGAAGCCTGGCTTGGAGAATTTTGAGCATTACTTTGGTAGCGTGTAAGATGAGTGCAATTGTGTGGTAGTTTGAGCATTTTCCAGTATCTGACATTAAAACATACATACAGAGTGACTACTACATTGTTTATATTTTTGCATGAAACATATAATGTTTGAGAATTTACACTTTCAAAATGATGATGTCATATAGAACAACACAGTGAGAAAGCCCTCACTTTGTAGTCAGACTTGTGTTTTAATCATGACTCTATGGATTATAAGCTCTTTGACTTTGGACAAGCTATTTAACATTTCTGAGCTTCGGTTTCCTCACTGGAAAGTGGTGATTATAATATTGACCTCTGGTTGTTCTTGTGATGATTAAACAAGATAATACATTCAAAATGTCTGGCATGTGGGAAACACCTCCAAGTGCTCCCATTGGTCTCCTTTTCTTAAATTCACAACTGTAGTCATGGAGAGCAGTCACCGAGAAGAAACAGAGCTCAGTTCTCCAGGCCTATAACACACTTTCCCTAGAGGGCTTTACAAAGTTCATCTTTATTTACAGTATGTATCTCTTGTGGGGGTGAAACGCAGTAAGAATCCTTTGCTCAAAGAATGCTTTGCTCAGAACCCTTCCATGGTTTGATTTCCTACCTAAGCATGTCTAAACTCTTCTTCCTGATTTTCAAGTTCTTTTAAATTCTCTGTACAGTGCCTTTCCAATCCTATCTCTTACCATCCTGCCTTATTCTCTGTTACATATCTGCTACTTTACTCATGGTACAGCAGGTGGTAGTTCCCCAAAGTATTTCTGGTCCTACATGCTCTTCCAGAAATCTGCCACTCTCTCTCAAGAGGCGGAGTCTACTTTCCATCCTTTTGAGACTGGGTGGGATTTCGTGACTTCCTTATGAAGAGAATAAGGTGGAGATGCCAGCAGCTGTGTGACCTTAAGGTGTAAAAGGGACAAGGTTTTTTGCTTCTGCTGCTTTCTCTCTCTTGGGATGCTCACCTTTAGAGCCGGACACCTTACTGGGAAGAAGCTGAGCAGCACGTGGAGAGGCATTATGTAAGAGTTTCAGGTGGTAGCACCTGCAGGGGTCCCAGCAGACATCCAGGCTCCACCAACGCATATATTCCAGCACCCAGTCCTAGGCAGCCCCAGATAGGATGAATGGAAGAGAGGTGAAATGTCTCCATCAAGCTCTGGCAAAATGGCAGCTTCAGGAGGAAAATGTATGTCATCATCTTAAGCCATTAAGTTTTGGGTAGTTTGCTTCTCAGCAATAGAGACGCTTAACAGCTTGGGAGAACTGATTCCCATTTATATTTAAAGATTTTGATGGCAAAAGGCATTTCGTCTTTGTTCTGTGCTTGGAGGAGAAATCAGTGCTAGGCATATGACTGAGTGACTTCACTTTCACTTTTCACTTTCATGTATTGGAGAAGGAAATGGCAACCCATTCCAGTGTTCTTGCCTGGAGAATCCCAGGGATGGGAGAGCCTGGTGGGGTGTCATCTATGGGGTCACATAGGGTCGGACACGACTGAAGTGACTTAGCAGCAGCAGCAGCAGCATACAACATATAAAACAAAAATGGGCCTTGGTGATCATCTAATCGAATCATTCCAGAGATGAATTTTGGAAAATAGATATCCTGGGCCTTATTTCTTGTGATTCTGATGATTTCTTGTGATTCTGATGAAGAAGATATGGGGTGGTACCCAGAAATATAGTTAAAGCCTTCTGATGAGTTTCTGGATTTGGAAACCACCAATAAGGGTTTACTCTTCTGACCTTAATGATGCAGAAATAGGTCCAGAGGCAGGGTGGCAATGCAAATAAGGTAGCAAAGCAAATGAGCAGAACTGAAGGTGGAACTCGGCTCTCGTGTCCCTCACACTGGCTTGGCTTTGGAAACACCTTTCTTCATGGATAACTCAACATAGTTGGCGATAGATGCTAACTCACTTCCTGAATCACCTGTTCTGTGGGTAATTTCAGCTCTGATTTTACTTCAGTTAAGGTTCAAAACGGAGAAGCCAATGGCACCCCACTCCAGTACTTTTGCCTGGAAAATCCCATGGACGGAGGAGCCTGGTAGGCTGCAGTCCATAGGGTCGCTAGAGTTGGACACGACTGAGCGACTTCACTTTCACTTTTCACTGTCATGCATTGGAGAAGGAAATGGCAACCCACTCCAGTGTTCTTGCCTGGAGAATCCCAAGGACGGGGGAGCCTGGTGGGCTGACGTCTATGGGGTCGTACAGAGTCGGACACGACTGAAGCGACTTAGCAGCAGCAGCAGCAGCAGCAGCAGCAAGGTTCAAAAGGTCCTTTCAGGTGGTCTTAGTTCAGTAGTTACCAAAATGAGCACGATCAGAAACACCTGGAGCGGGCCTTGACTCGAAAATGGCCAGGCTCCACCCATAGCGTTTCTATTTTTGGAGAGCTGGCGAGCGCTCCGGAAACTGAATCTCAGCAAGCTTTCAGCTGACGTGGACACTGCTGGTCTGGGCTGGCTCTTTGAGAATCACTGGTTTAGCTCATTCCCTTCAGGTACAGTTAAGATGTTTCTACTTTCTAATTCCGTCCAAATGTAGCAAGTTGGTATATGTATGTAGTTGGCCCTTGAAAAACGTGAGCTTGAATGCGTGGGTTCACTTACAAGCGGATATTTTTAGTAGTAAATACTAGGGTACTGCATGGTCTGTGGCTGGCCGAGCCCGCTGATGTGGAGGAGCCCTGAATGCGGAGGAACTGTGCATTTGAAGGCAGACTATAAATGATACACGGATTAACCTCTGCATTGATTTAACTGTAATATCAACCAATTTAGGAATTCTTCTTTTTTGCCTCCTAGAGACAGAATTGTTTGTGATTTATGATTTTTCTTTTAGCTTTTTAGAGATGGCTGGGGTGTCAGCTCTGACCAAAGCAGTTTCCTCAAGTTTAAGTGATGCTTTTGGCTGAGTGGGCCGCAGGTAGCACGCACTCAGAGACCTGGGAGTATTGATTCTTGGATGTCCGTCGATCGGCACAATAAACAACCCATGACACCGAGGGAAGTATCAAATCTCAACAGTTCGAAAATGTCAGGCAGCCGGTCTGTAGGCTTAGCCACTTTTTCGCTCTTTCCTTATGATCCTTAAGTACCTGAAATATTTCTATGCTCTCACAAGGTCTGGGAAGAAAGGGCTCTTGAAAACTCAGCAGGAGGGGGAAATAGTGGCATTGAGAGGACTGTTTTCTCTTTGCAGGACTGCCAAGGTCAGTCCACACTTACACATGTATTTCTGCCTTCATCTGCCTGCAAAGGTTGAATTAGACATGAACTGTGCAGGTTGATCTCTACCTCTGCAGTTGACATGCTTACAATGCTCTAAAGAATAGAACACCACAGGGACAAGTGGATGAAGTGAAAATCATTTCCATCACCCTGAGAGGAAGATGACACATCAGTCAGGCAAGTTCTGGATGAATGAAGTCAATGAGTTGGAAGTCCTTGCAATAGGGCTTCTTTCTGCTTTTTCAAGTCTTCAGACAGTTAGAAGATTGATTTTTGAAATAACCAAAGAATTTTAAGAGTGTTTTTGCTTCACTGAAATCAACGCTAGCTTACTTCTCCCATAATTCTACTTTTGAATTTTGAATTGGTTCTTGAAATTTCCTTATGCACTTAAAAAAATTCAGTTGGGTTTCAGATCACAAACTGTCTTCTGCAACTTGATTTTGGATAGGCAGAATTTTTTTGTTTTATTTATTAAAAAAAAATCTGGTTGGTTTTTTAAAATTTTATTTTATTTTTAAACTTTACAAATGTTTTTCAATGGCAACAAAACTTGCTATTTTAAGTTTTATATTGTCAAAAATTCTCGCTTTTTAAATGGACGTAGTGTCCATGTTTGTCACTAAGTCCAATGCAGTTTTACTGTGGAATATTTTACCTCATCTTCTGCTCCTTGGTCTTGATTTTCCAGGTTAAGAGAGCATGAGTTACTCCTAGAATGGGTTACTCTAAGGAAGGACAGGTTACATTTATTTTTTCTCCTCACAGTAGAAGCTGGACTAATGGAATGGTTATCAGATCTTAATAACTACCTGTTCAGCTGTTACTAACTTCACAATCGGAAAATTTTCTTTTTTCTCACTTCCTACAGTTTTTCATTCATAGTAGATGTACTATTTTTCCTCATTTATATCGGGTTGCTTTTTCTTCCTGATTTGTAAGTTTTCTCATTTATATTTGGTTTGCTTAAATTTGATTACCCTTGTGGACATTTTCTTCAGGTTTGGATGTTTTGTTTTTGGTGTTAATTTGAACTGTAATAATAATAGCTAATATTTTTGAATGCTGACAATTGTGTCAGGCACATTTTGTGAATCCAAATATTATTTTGTTTAATCCTCACAACTTCCTGGTGAACGAAATTATACAATTATTCCCATTTTAGAGATGAGGGAATTGAAAAGGGAAATGAAAATACGTAAGTTCCCAAAGAACATAAAACTGGTTCAATTCAGTTCAGTTGCTCAGTCATGTCGGACTCTATGCGACCCACTGGACTGCAGCACGCCAGGCCTCCCTGTCTATCACCAGCTCCCGGAGCTTACTCAAACTTAGGCCGTTGAGTTTGAGTCGACGTCGGTGATGCCATCCAACTATTTCATCTCGTAAAACTGGTAGAAAGGACTTAATCATTTACTACTATATCCTAAGTAATAAGTCTACTTTCCTCGTTTTCTACGGGTAATTTCGGCTCTGATTTTACTTCAGTTAAGGCTCAAAAGGTGCGTTCAGGTGGTCTTAGTTCAATAATTTCCAAACCGAGCACGATCAGAAACACCTGGAGCGGGTGTTGACCCACAAATGGCCAGGCTCCACCCATAGCGTTTCTATTTTTGGAGGTCTGGCAAGTGTTCCCGACCCTGAAATCTCAGCAAGCTTCCAGCTGGTCTGGGCTGGCTCTTTGAGAATCACTGGTTTAGCTCATTCCCTTCAGGTACAGTTAAGATGCTTCTACTTTCTAATTCCGTCCAAATGTGGCAAGTTGGTATATGTGTGTAGTTGGCCCTTGAAAAACGCGAGCTTGAATGCGTGGGTTCACTTAGAAGCAGATATTTTTAGTAGTAAATACTAGGGTACTACATGGTCTGTGATTGGCCGAGCCTGCTGATGTGGAGGAGCCCTGAATGTGTAGGAACTGTGCATTTGAAGGCAGACTATAAATGATACACGGATTAACCTCTGCATTGATTTAACTGTAATATCAACCAATTTAGGAATTCTTCTTCTTTTTTGCCTCCTAGAGACAGAATTATGCATGATTTATGATTTTTCTTTTAGCTTTTTAAAGATGGCTGGGGTGTCAGCTCTGACCAAAGCGGTTTCCTCAAGTTTAAGAGATGCCTTTGGCTGAGTGGGCCGCAGGTAGCACCCACTCAGAGACCTGGGAGTATTGATTCTTGCATGTCCATTGATCAGCACAATCAGCAACCCATGACACCAAAGGAAGTATCAATCTCAACAGTTCGAAAACTTCAGGCAGCCAGTGTGTGGGCATAGCCACTTTTTCGCTCTTTCCTTATGATCCTTGCTCGCTGCAGTGGTTCTGATGGCGCTGAGAAGTGATCATGTATCAAAGCCTCTCTAGTCTGTTTTCGGTTCATTGACCTTTCTCATTGTCTGCCCCTCAGTTTTTATCAGAGGCAGCTGTTCTTGGCTCCATGTTTTGGTCTGTTGGTAGAACCCTGAATTGATGGCCATTACATGATTGATTGTATGAAGTGTTTAGGAAAGACATGAGAAGATGAGGGAGACCAGAGGTTCCAGAGAGAACCAGCTACACCGTGTGGGAGTAGGAAGGGCAACATTCTTGTAACAGGTCAGCAGAGACGCTCACAGGGCACCTCAAAATGAAGAGACCCAAGTGTGCCTCCCCTGCCCTTCACCTACAGCTCCGCAATCTGATAAATGTGGGCTGTGGAAATGGTGCTCTGATTTAAAGTGGAGGTACACTCTGTAACTCTGAGGTAGTACATGGTGCTCTAGGCTTCTTTCAGTACCAGTCATGCAGTTATAAGGCACTGAGTTGACAAGTTCAGAAACCTCCCAGTGTACCCCCAGTGCCTCCTGCCTCAGGAGCCTGGATTCAGAATGAAAATGAGTTGTGCTTTGGAGTTTGTGAAGTGTGTGATCCTGGGCAAGTCATGTAACTTCTCTGAGGCTCTGTTTCCTCATCTATAAAATCTGTAAGATGAGGGAAAGAACATCTGCTTCACATGGACGTTGTGAAGGTGAAATAAAGTGAGCTAATTGAATTTGACTTTCGAGTTCTGTTATTACCTGATACAGTGAATTCAGCTTTGTATCTTGTATTCTAAGATGTGACCTCTGCCACAGTCAGGCTAGTTTCCTCCCAGTGCCATGAGCATGGCACTTTGTTCTCCTTGACTGTGTTTACAAGCGTCCATGCCTTTTCCTTGCTGAGCTAAAAATGTGGAGATTTGGTGTCTGTCAGGATGGTTTCATTTTCTGTTCTATCTGGGAGCAGGAGTTGGCTGAGGAGGGGCAATGGCTGTGAATATAGGCAGTGGAAAATCATTCCATCACTAGTTTCTGAGACTCTTTTCTCTTTCCACCCCTAGGGTGGGCACTGAGCATCCTTAAGAGAGAAATCTATGGCTCCTTCCTGCTCTTACTTCCTTGCCATTCGGCCAGGGATGCTAAATGCTCCATCACATGGCTGCCCACAAAATATTCCCAACAAAGCAGAACTTCTAAAGCTGGGAAATGTTCTTGTGTCAGATCTGACAAAGGAGTATCTAATTGGTGGGGAAAATGTGTACCATAGATTTCACAGAGAACAATGTGGGTCATGTGAGAGTATTTATCCTTCATAATAAGAGTATTTATCCTTCTTGTCTGCTCTGCCAGCTTATAGATTGTCTGCTGCTAACGCTGACTGTTTCATTATGGCTTTACCAATATATTTCGACCTCTTTTCTTCCATAGCTGTTTTAAAGACTATATTGGTTTATATCATGCCCTGCGCTTGCAGAGGCCATGTGAACCTTATAAACTACTAGCAAAGCTGCCCCTCTGTAAATTTCTGGAGATCTCTGTGTCCCAGAGATATGGCATAAAGAATATTTTTATTAGACTCCTCTCAGATATAATTTTTTGAAGATGAACAAACTCTGGTAGATCAAAACTCATGTTGAGAGAGCAGTTACTCTCCTTAATACTATTAACAAGCCAGGCCTTTCATTATGTGCCTGTTTTTGTGTTACATGCTTGCTCATTTACTGTTTGCAAGAAACCTACGAAGTAAGTGTGGTTAGTTCTGTTTTACAAGTGAAGTAGCCGGCGTTCAGAGGAGTTCAGTAAGGGTGAGAAGAGCACAGGACTGGAATCTCACTCAGCCTTTTGTTCTGAGCCTAGTTCTGTATTCTCTTGTGTCCTTGGGCAGGTCAGCAAGCCCTAAACTTGTTTTAGCATCCATAAAATCCACTGTTTGTGATAATACATGTCAAGTGCTAAATACTTGCTTGGTCCTTGACACTTGTTAAACATTAACTCTCACCAATGAGAAGCACAGTCAGGAGTCATCTGAAACTTTCCATTTCCTAAGTCCATCCTCTTGAGCCCAAGGCTGTGCTTGTTTCTATTCCTGTGCTGAACTAAAAATCTGATCCGGCAAGGCAGGTGCCTATGGCTATTTATGAAAGAACCACAGAAACTATCATTTTTGAAGTGGAATTAGATGGTTTATATGCCTTAATAGTGACTTCTGGACTTCTGTCATAAGAGTTAAAATAGGCATAATTTTTTTTAATGATGAATGTATTAGAAGAATTTCATTAGGTATGGATTCAATTAAAAAAAAAAAACACACAGGCAAATTTTGCTAGAGCTCTGGGAAAGTGTGTCAGTTATTCACCAAATCTAGTTCTTCGTCTCCTTGGATGCACTGAGCAAGATAATATACCCCAACCTCCTGTGCCTGAATTCAGCCAATGGAAGGTGAGTGGGGTATGGCTCCTGTAAACCTCCTCATTGGGTTGTCTCCATGTTCTTTTTCCTTCCCTGCTAAACTGAAGGAAAGCACAGGAGCCTTGGAAGCCAAGTGCAAAATGTGGCACAGCCATACATGAAAAATACCTGGGTCTCTTTGGATCATGCTTGGGTAACTGCTACCCATCCATCTAAAACACGCCAGTGGAATTTACATGAGCAAAAATAACTTTCTTTTGTGTTGGGACATAATCCCTCTTGGGATTTGTTTGTTACATTAAACAAATGTCTCACAAACTTTGGCAAGGATGCCAACCAGATTGATCGAGAACCTGCCTCTTTTAATGAGTCAAGGTTCACCACCTGCTTGCAGGAAAAATGAACTTGCACACGGCCCCTGGAGACCACCTTGAATCTTTTCCACCTTTCTGCCTGCCAGCCTGTAAGGATCCTCACACACCTCCCATTAGAATCAGCGTGTATCCATCAGCTTTATCCCCTGTCCATGTGCTCTTCAGTGCTATCTAAGTGTTCCTTTGTATTATGTATCATCATATCATATTGTACTATATCATAGCAGTAGGACAGTTCAGATAGAATTTGAAATTTAATTCAGCTCACAACTGCTTTAAACACAGTGGGAAAATAAGCTGGGAAGACCTGCGGGCTCCTTGTGCTTCCACTACTTAATGACCACATGCTGCTGCTGCTGCTGCTAAGTCACATCAGTCATGTCCGACTCTGTGCAATCCCATAGACAGCAGCCCACAAGGTTCCCCCATCCCTGGAATTCTCCAAGCAAGAACACTGGTGTGGGTTGCCATTTC
>NW_011495016.1:449177-449553 GCF_000754665.1 Bison bison bison | reverse complement strand
CATAACTTTTCTTCCAAGGAGCAAGCGTCTTTCAATTTCATGGCTGCAGTCACCATCTGCAGTGATTTTGGAGCCCCAAAAAATAAAGTCTGCCATTGTTTTCACTGTTTCCCCATGTATTTACCATGAAATGATGGGACTAGATGCCAAGATCTTAGTTTTCTGAATATTGAGTTGTAAGCCAACTTTTTCAATCTCTTCTTCACTTTCATCAAGAGGCTCTTTAGTTCTTCTTGGCTTTCTGCCATAAGGGTAGTGTCATCTGCATATCTGAGGTTATTGATATTTCTCCCGGCAATCCTGATTTCAGTTTGTGCTTCATCCAGTCCAGCATTTCTCATGATGTACTCTGCATATAAGTTAAATAAGCAGGGTG
>NW_011495016.1:446234-449077 GCF_000754665.1 Bison bison bison | reverse complement strand
TTCTCCAGTGCATGCAAGTGAAAAGTGAAAGTGAAGTTGCTCAGTCGTGTCCGACTCTTCGCGACCCCATGGACTGTAGCCTACAGGGTCCTCCATCCAAGGGATTTTCCAGGCAAGAGTACTGGAGTGGATCGCCAGTGCCTTTAGCCTCAGGCAAACCTCTTTTTCTCTTAAACTCAGTTTCCTTGTCTGTAAAATGTGATCAATTCTTATGCTGCTTCTCTCCTGCAATGCTTTGAGGATGGACATACTATTTATGTGAGTTTTCAAGGAATTGCAAAGTACTCTATATGGCATTATAACTAATATTTATATAAAAATGTGCACCCTGGAAAATCCCATGGACAGAAGAGCCTGGCAGGCTGCAGTCCATGGGGTTGCAAAGAGTTGGACACAATTGAGCTTTTCACACTTTTCACTTTTGCAGTCTTTATATTAAAATGGTATTTAGTACTTAGTCCGATTACCCAATTTCTTTTTATTTGTGAAAGGCAATATGGTGTATTAAAACAAATTGATAGACATCTTTATTGGAATCATACATTCCAGTGCTTACTAGCTGTATGAACTAGGACTTTATTGAACTAGTAGCTTCATGGCTTGGTTGTATTATCTGAGTTTTAGTTAATAATGCCTACTTTGCAGAGAGTTGTGAAGCCAAATAAATGCTTGCAAGTTAGGCATTGAAAAATATAAAAAATAATATATTTGAAGGATTTGCAGCAGGTCAAGATAATTCCAGCATTAGTAACTATCTGTATGCATATTAGCAAGTATTTAACAGTGGAGGCAAGGAAGCAGATAATACTGAAGAATTAGAAGTCACCATCCAATTGGAAGACAGATGAAGTGTCTTAGAGAGTATCATGCTAACCATGGGAATATTATTTTGTATGACTTCTCAAATTTCTAAATCTGTGTAATGTTTGTAAGAACTAATGCTTCACATAGTTTCTTATACTGAGGAGTGCAGTGATTGACAGCCAGGCAGATCTGCTCTTAAGTGAGGACTGAAGGCTGAAAAGGAGGCAGGGTAGCAGCAGGGAGATCACATTGTCACCATCAACCATGTGTTGTCACTCTTTCCCAGTCCAGCTGTGTTAACACAGTTTCTCGTCAGATCCCGGTGGTCTCTTGTAGACGAAGCTTCCCTATCACATTGAGATTTTGATCCAGTTTCATATGCAAATAGAGAAAGACTATCCTCTCTACTCCCTTCTTTCATTCCCTTCCAGTCATTTTAACAAATATGTGAGACCATTACTGATAGTAATAATGATACACTCTCACACATTATAAATAGAAAAGCTTTTGCAGTAGTCACGTGTTATTCTCTACTGCATATAGGGGGAGGAAATTCATTTGAGTGTGTGTACAAGAAAACTGAGCCAGTGTGGAAGTTGCAGAGTGGAAGAGGAGAGGAGTCAGAGGGAGCTGTGGGAGTGGAAATACAAATAAAAATGATGGGTAAAGAGTTACCCCGCGTCTGAGGTCAGGGGCGGTGGCTGGGAGGAGCTACCCCACACCCCCATGCCTGAGGCCAGGGGCGGCGGCCGGGAGGACCAACCCCACGTCCAAGGAGCTGTGGCTGCGCGGGTGCAGGAGGGCCTAGAGGAGCTATTCCACGTTGAAGGTCAGGAAGGGTGGTGGTGATACCCCTCGTCCACGGTAAGGAGCAGTGGCTGTGCTTTGCTGGAGTAGCCGTGAAGAGATACCCCACGCCCAAGGTAAGAGAAATCCAAGTAAGATGGTAGATGTTGCAAGAGGGCATCAGAGGGCAGACACACTGAAACCATAATCACAGAAAACTAGTCAATCTAATCACACTAGGACCACAGCCTTGTCTAACTCAATGAAACTAAGCCATGCCCGTGGGGCAACCCAAGATGGGCGGGTCATGGTGGAGAGATCTGACAGAATGTGGTCCACTGGAGAAGGGAATGGCAAACCACTTCCGTATTCTTGCCTTGAGAACCCCATGAACAATATGAAAAGGCAAAATATAGGATACTGAAAGAGGAACTCCCCAGGTCAGTAGGTGCCCAATATGCTACTGGAGATCAGTGGAGAAATAACTCCAGAAAGAATGAAGGGATGGAGCCAAAGCAAAAAGAATACCCAGCTGTGGATGTGACTGGTGATAGAAGCAAGGTCCAATGCTGTAAAGAGCAATATTGCATAGGAACCTGGAATGTCAGGTCCATGAATCAAGGCAAATTGGAAGTGGTCGAACAAGAGAAGGCAAGAGTGATGTAGACATTCTAGGAATCAGCAAACTCAAATGGAATGGAATGGGTGAATTTAACTCAGATGACCATTATATGTACTACTGCGGGCAGGAATTCCTCAGAAGAAATGGAGTGGCCATCATGGTCAATAAAAGAGTCTGAAATGCAGTACTTGGATGCAATCTCAAAAAAGACAGAATGATCTCTGTTCATTTCCAAGGCAAACCATTCAATATCACAGTAATCCAAGTCTATGCCCCAACCAGTAACACTGAAGAAGCTGAAGTTGAATGGTTCTATGAACACCTACAAGAACTAACACCCCCCAAAAATGTCCTTATCATTATAGGGGACTGGAATGCAAAAGTAGGAAGTCAAGAAACACCTGGAGTAACAGGCAAATTTGGCCTTGGAATACGGAATGAAGCAGGGCAAAGACTCATAGAGTTTTGCCAAGAAAATACACTGGTCATAGCAAACACACTCTTCCTTGAACACAAGAGAAGACTCTACACATGGACATCACCAGATGGTCAACATCGAAACCAGATTGATTATATTTTTTGCAGCCAAATATGGAGAAGCTCTATACAGTCAGCAAAAACAAGACCAGCT
>NW_011495016.1:445438-446134 GCF_000754665.1 Bison bison bison | reverse complement strand
TGCAGGACACCCAGATTTGACCCCTGGATTGAGAAGATCCCCTGGAGAAGGGACTGGCTACCGACTCCAGGATTCTTGCCTGGGAAAGCCCATGGACAGGGAAGCCCATTGGGCTATAGGGCATGGGGCTGTAGAAGAATCAGACATAACTCATTGACTATACAACAAAAAAAGAGACTATCACACTAAGTAAAAATAAGTCAGACAGAAAAATTCAAAGACCATATGCTATCACTTATATGTGGAAACAAGTTCAGTTCAGTTGTTAGTTGTGTCCAACTCTTTGCAACCCCATGGACCACAGCATGCAGGGTCAGTGGGGCAGGCCTGGGAGGCTAAGTCCCTCTCATCAGACTTGCAGTCACCACATCCATACCCACTAACCCTCGGAGCTTGCTCAAACTAATATTCATTGAATTGGTGATGCCATCTAACCATGTTATCCTCTGTCCTGTCATTCTCCGCCTGCCTTGATCTCCTAATGTGATCTCCTTCCAATCCAAGGGACTCTTAAGAGTCTTCTCCAACACCATAGTTCAAAAGCATCAATATTTTGGTACTCAGCTTTCTTTAAGTCCAACTCTCTCATCCATACATAACTGCTGGTAAAACCACAGCTTTGACTAGAGGACCTTTGTCAGCAAAGTAATTTCTCTTCTTTTTAATATGCTGTCTAGGTTGACCACAACTTTCCTT
>NW_011495016.1:443854-444515 GCF_000754665.1 Bison bison bison | reverse complement strand
AATACGGAATGAAGCAGGGCAAAGACTCATAGAGTTTTGCCAAGAAAATACACTGGTCATAGCAAACACACTCTTCCAACAACACAAGAGAAGACTCTACACATGGACATCACCAGATGGTCAACATCGAAACCAGATTGATTATATTTTTTGCAGCCAAATATGGAGAAGCTCTATACAGTCAGCAAAAACAAGACCAGGAGCCGACTGTGGCTCAGACCATGAACTCCTTATTGCCAGATTCAGACTTAAATTGAAGAAAGTAGGGAAAACCAGTAGACCATACAGGTATGACCTAAATCAAATCCCTTATGATTATACAGTGGAAGTGAGAAATAGATTTAAGGGCCTAGATCTGATAGAGTGCCTGATGAACTATGGACTGAGGTTTGTGACATTGTACAGGAGACAGGGATCAAGACCATCCCCGTGGAAAAGAAATGCAAAAAAGAAAAATGGCTGTCTGGGGAGGCCTTACAAATAGCTGTGAAAAGAAGAGAAGTGAAAAGCAAAGGAGAAAAGGAGAGATATAAACATCTGAATGCAGAGTTCCAAAGAAAACCAAGAAGAGATAAGAAAGCCTTCTTCAGCGATCAATGCAAAGAAATAGAGGAAAACAACAGAATGGGAAAGACTAGAGATCTCTTCAAGAAAATTAGAG
>NW_011495016.1:442909-443314 GCF_000754665.1 Bison bison bison | reverse complement strand
ATGCCAGACCACCTGATCTGCCTCTTGAGAAATGTGTATGTAGGTCAGGAAGCAACAGTTAGAACTGGACATGGCACAACAGACTGGTTCCAAATAGGAAAAGGAGTTCATCAAGTCTGTATATTGTCACCGTGTTTATTTAACTTATATGCAGAGTACATCATGAGAAACGCTGGACTGGAAGAAACACAAGCTGGAATCAAGATTGCTGGGAGAAACATCAATCACCTCAGATATGCAGATGACACCACCCTTATGGCAGAAAGTGAAGAGGAACTCAAAAGCCTCTTGATGAAAGTGAAAGTGGAGAGTGAAAAAGTTGGCTTAAAGCTCAACATTCAGAAAACAAAGATCATGGCATCTGGTCCCATCACTTCATAGGAAATAGATGTGGAAACAGTGTCA
>NW_011495016.1:442440-442809 GCF_000754665.1 Bison bison bison | reverse complement strand
CAGAGACATTACTTTGCCAACAAAAGTTCGTCTAGTCAAGGCTATGGTTTTTCCTCTGGTCATGTATGGATGTGAGAGTTGGAATGTGAAGAAGACTGAGCACCGAAGAATTGATACCTTTGAACTGTGGTGTTGAAGAAGACTCTTGAGAGTCCCTTGGACTGCAAGGAGATCCAACCAGTCCATTCTGAAGGAGATCAGCCCTGGGATTTCTTTGGAGGGAATAATGCTAAAGCTGAAACTCCAGTACTTTGGCCACCTCATGCAAAGAGTTGACTCATTGGAAAAGATTCTGATGCTGGGAAGGATTGGGGACAAGAAGAGAAGGGGGAGACAGAGGATGAGATGGCTGGATGGCATCACCGACGT
>NW_011495016.1:436635-441789 GCF_000754665.1 Bison bison bison | reverse complement strand
GGCATCATTGACTCGATGGACGTGAGTCTGGGTGAACTCTGGGAGTTGGTGATGGACAGGGAGGCCTGGCGTGCTGCGATTCATGGGGTTGCAAAGAGTCGGACAGAACTGAGCGACTGAACTGAACTAAATTGAGGAGAAGAGGATGAGAAGAATTTGGCTAGATCCCAAACTATCCATGAATGGAAATACACCTCTGGGTGTACCTTTGTGAAGGGCATTTGCATCATTAGAGGGTGGTGTTCTAGAATGAAGCTGCCTGCAGAGAAATTTCCTATGTGACATTTATGGGCATATGGAGCTCTTTTTCTTTGTAAGTATGTTCTGGGGCTCCCTAACCTTAACATGTCTGTGAAGAGATTAATGGCTTATGACTAATTCCATGTTATTGATGGAGAAAAATAGGGGAGAGAAACTGAATCCAAAAGCAATGTCTAAATTTTATTTAATTCATAGTTTCGAATGGCAGAATTGTTAGCAGGCACCAGAACTGATGGATTTAGTGTTGCCTCCTACCTGCCTGGAACCTCTCCCAGAAAAGGAACTAATTGAGTAATGAACTGGCTCAAATCAGTGAGCAATAGAGGTGATGGAGAGATCAAAGGCTTTAGAAAGAGGTGTGCTGTGTAATTCATGCTGAGCTGCTGTTTAATCTATCCTTTTATCTTTCTTGAACAATTAGTAGTTAGAAGTAGAAGAAAATGACTCTTGATTATCTCAAAACTCTCTAGGACACCATTCATCTCACTGGATGCTGTATGGAGTCCTCAACCTGGCATCTTCCTTTTTCTATGTTTTTTGGCAACTTTTAGAAAGAAATGCTTGGCTTCAGCAAAACTAGATTGCTCCCTATTTCCCTGCTACATCTTTGCCTCGTTAGAAGTCCCTTTCTTTTGCCCAGTCTTTATAAATTCTTTTCTTGAATATACAAGTCAACTCTTATCTTATCCATGAGGCCCTTTTCTAACCCAGTGTTTGTGTGTGCGTTTCTAAACCTTGGCCCATCCCTATGGAGTGACAGATGCTGCCCATCTGTAGGCTCATGTGTGCCTAGCACTTCCCAGAGGGAAGAATGACAAGAGCCTCAAGGCAGCTGTTTTCTGGGTTTAACCTCAGTCTTTTTTCCATAGACCAGGAATCCAGTTATTTGAGGGAGTGAGCTTGTAAGTCTCAGCCTTTACTGTTTCCCCATCCTTTCTTTCCTCATGGAGTTCCTGTTTATATATTCTTCTGTTTTAGTTTTGCTGCCTAGCATTTCGGTTTCCTTCTGAGTCTAGATTCCAGTGCTGTTGTCAGAGTCCATAGAACTTATTGAGCTCACACTAGCCCTGTGCTTTGGTAAGTGTGGTGCTAGATGTTCCTTCAGCTATTTCTCTATTCTGTGAAATGAATGGTCACCCAGGATGACCGCCCACCTTTCTTTAAGAGGTACTTAATTCTAGTCTCTAGTTGCCACTGACTCCTCCTGCTACCTGAATGACTATTGAAAAGTTACTGAATCTTTTTAAACTTGACTTTCCTCATATTGAAATTTCCTTTGTATTGATAGTATTACTTCATAGGACTGTTGGGAGAATGAACCTAGTTAATCCTTGGGACATTGCCTGCTGTACAGTAAATGCTCAAAAATGTTAGCTGTTATTATTGTTTATGATCTTAGTATCCTCAGCAATATGCCATCTCTGTTGAGGTACAGTCTCTGAGTTAAAATCTTCTGCTTAAACCACACCTAAACTTGCCACGCTCGTTGGACATGAACCACTGCCTCTGTTTCCACGTTTGTTTTCCCAGCCCTCCTTGTCATGAGCCTTAGGTTTATCTTCTCCTCTGGTTTGGGTCTGCCTCATACTTAGGTGTTCTTGAGTCCTGACATGCTAGGAATTTGATATTTCTCTTCTTAAGACATCTAGTACACTTTGCCTTAAAACTTATTTACTCATTTTATTCCTTCTCTGCTAAATTGTAGACTCCTTATGGTCAGGGACCTTATTATCAATTACATTCTTATTTCTCCTAATATATCTTATATATGGAAGATATATATTTTTTAAATAATTGAAATACTGTCCATGTAGAATGTAATACACATCATAAAATTTTTCTTTTTCTTATTGGAGTATAGTTGATTTACAATGTTGTGTTATTTTCACATGTACAACAAAGTGAATCAGCTGTACATCCACTCTTTTTCTAGATTCTTTTCCCATATAGGCTATTACAGAGTACTGAATAGAGTTCCCTTTGCTATATAGTAGGTCATTATTCAGAGAAGACAATGGCACCCACTCCAGTACTCTTGCCTGGAAAATCCCATGGATGGAGGACCCTGGTAGGCTGTAGTCCATGGGGTCGATAAGAGTCGGATACGGCTGAGTGACTTCACGTTCACTTTTCACTTTCATGCATTGGAGAAGGAAATGGCAACCCATTCCAGTGTTCTTGTCTGGAGAATCCTGGGGACCGGGGAGCCTGGTGGGCTGTCGTCTATGGGGTCGCACAGAGTTGGACACGACTGAAGTGACTTAGCAGCAGCAGGTCATTATTACTCTAGTTATCTACTTTATATGTAGCAGTGTGTACACGTCAATCTCAATCTCCCAATTTATCCCTCTCCTTTCCCTCCCCCAAGTTGTTTGTTTTCTACATCTGTAACTCTATTTCTGTTTTGTAGATAAGTTCATTTGTACCCTTTTTCTGAGTTCTGTATATAAGCCATATCAAGTGATATTTGTCTTTCCCTGTCTGACTTACTTCACTCAATATGACAATCTCTACATGCCCCCATGTTGCTGCAGATGATATTTCATTATATATAATGGCTGAATGATATTCCATTGTATATGTATACCACATCTTCTTTATCCATTTCTCTGTTGGTGAATGTTTAAGTTGCTTCAATGTCCTGGCTATTGTAAATAGTGCTGCAATTAATGTTAGAGGCATGTATCTTTTTGAATTATGGTTTTCTCTGGATATATCCCCAGAAGTGAGATTTCTGGATCATATTGTAGTTCTATTTTTAGTTTTTTTAGGAACCTCCATACTGTTCTCCATAGTGGTTACACACTTAAAATTTTAATCTTTCAAATGCATGTACATCAATGTTCATTACAACTCTATTTAAAATAGCCAAGACATGGAAATAACCCAAATGAATATCAAGAGATGATTGGTTTAAGATGTGGCATATACATACAGACCCACATACATACATATCTATCTATATATATAATGGAATATTATTATTGTTTAGCCGCTAAGTCGTATCCTACTCTTCTGCAACCCCATAGACTGTAGCCTGTCAGCCTCCTCTGTCCCTGGGATTTCCCAGGCAAAAATACTGGAGTGGGTTGCCATTTCCTACTCCAGAGGATCCTCCTGACCCAGAGATCAAACCTGTGTCTCCTGCATTGGCAGGCAGATTCTTTACCACTGAGCCACCTGGGGAAGCCCCTTAATGGAATATTGCTAAGTCACTTCAGTCATGTCCGACTCTGTGCAACCCCATAGACAGCAACCCACCAGGCTCCCCTGTCCCTGGGATTCTCCAGGCAAGAACACTGGAGTGGGTTGCCATTTCCTTCTCCAGTGCATGAAAGTGAAAAGTGAAAGGGAAGTCACTCAGTCGTGTCCGACTCTTCTCGAGCCCATGGACTGCAGCCTACTAGGCTCCTCCCTCCATGGGATTTTCCAGGCAAGAGTACTGGAGTGGGGTGCCATTGCCTTCTCCAAATGGAATATTACTTGGTTATTAAAAAAAAGAAATATTTCCATTTGCAGCAACATGGATGGATCTAGAAGTTACCATACTAAATGAAATAAGAGAAAGACAAATTCTATTTCAATATGATATCACTTCTATGTGGAATCTAAAAAATAATACAAATGAATCTATATGCAAAATAGAAACACTTACATAGAACACAAATGTATATATGGTGTTTGGTAACTTCTGACAAGATTTTCTTGTTTTGGAGTTACAACATGGAATACAGGAAGAACGTTGATGCGAATGCATACATGAGTGAGCGTGCATACGCGCATGTACCCTGTAGATCAGTGTGGAGAGATGCTGGGGTGGGGAGCTTGTTAGGAATCAGGTTCAGCAGTGCAGGGGTAGTTAATGCTGGTGGTGTTCCAGAAGATGAAATGAAATAGTTGTAATTGTGAGTCATTTCTTGGGGAGAATAAAAAGAATTTGGTGATTGATTTTGTATAGAGAGAAAAATCAGAGATGATTCCTAGGATTCAAACCCAGGTGACTAGTAGTTCCAGTGGAGGACTGAATACTAAGGTTTAGAGAATAAGTGGTGAGAAAGTAAAAGCAAGGAGTGTAGACTGTCTTGCCAAGCGACCTATTTTTAAGATCCAGAAGTATAAAATAGTTGGGAGAATGATGGTCTAGCTAATACTTGTTATTTAATTATTTTGAAAATTGTTTTTGGAGTATGTTTCTACATATGTGTATATATTTGAAGTTTCAGGAAAAATTCTAAGTTCTGTCTTTTCTGCAAATTTGGAAGAAATTAGATGGTTTCTAAAGTTATTAAGGGAAAAGATATAGATAGTGTGATTTCTGAAAAGCTGATTTTCCTTATGAAAATGCACAAAATTAATGGAGTAGCAGATATAATCTATAAAAATGAACACCTAGGAGACAAGAATAGTGGGCCATTCCTTTCCACTGAGACCCATCATATTTTTAATAGCTTTCCACTATGGAAACCAGTCACACTATTTTTTTAATAGAAATTTAAATATGCTGGGCTATTGAAAGAATGCAGTTGATCTTATATGATCAAAGAAATGATGAACTATGAGAACTATGATGGGACAGAATGAGACTTATGAAATTATTTCTGTTGTTTGACAGTAACATATGCAAACAATTTGTTCAGATTCTGTTAGGAAAGTTAAACATATGTATTTGATACATATGTATGTGAAACCATCATTTTCCTTTAACTTAGAACTGAGATATGAGTCCTAAGTGAATGGCTTCATTACTAATGAAAAAAATGATCTTCACGACCCAGATAATCACGATGGTGTGATCACTGACCTAGAGCCAGACATCCTGGAATGTGAAGTCAAGTGGGCCTTAGAAAGCATCACTACGAACAAAGCTAGTGGAGGTGATGGAATTCCAGTTGA
>NW_011495016.1:436318-436535 GCF_000754665.1 Bison bison bison | reverse complement strand
CAAAGCCTTTGACTGTGTGGATCACAATAAACTGTGGAAAATTCTGAAAGAAATGGGAATACCAGACCACCTGATCTGCCTCTTGAGAAATTTGTATGCAGGTCAGGAAGCAACAGTTAGAACTGGACATGGCACAACAGACTGGTTTCAAATAGGAAAAGGAGTATATCAAGGCTGTATATTGTCACCCTGTTTATTTAACTTATATGCGGAGTAC
>NW_011495016.1:432014-435185 GCF_000754665.1 Bison bison bison | reverse complement strand
CGATGGACGTGAGTTTGAGTGAACTCCGGGAGTTGGTGATGGACAGGGAGGCCTGGCGTGCTTCGATTCGTGGGGTTGCAAAGAGTCGGACACGACTAAGCGACTGAACTGAACTCAACTAACATTAGAAATTATAGCTTTTGTCCATGACAGAAGAGAGTGTGTTTGGGATCAGAAACATAAAACAGCATTTTGTTCAAAACCACTTTTCAAAAACCATTAACAAGATAGTCACTTCTGTGTGGAACCATGGGTAGCATGGGGATGCTGTCTAGAAAAATAAAGATGAATCCAGAGTGAGAAATAATACTGCTGATGCACATTTTATGGCAGGCAGTATTCTAAGAATCCCTGGAGAAGGGAAAGGCTACCCACTCCAGTTGTTGGCCTGGAGAATTCCATGGACTGTATAGTTCATGGGGTCACAAAGGGTCAGACACAACTGAGTGACTTTCACTTCACTATTCTAAGAATGTTAGATTCGATGTGTTATCTCACTTCATCCTTCTGACATCATCATGTGGTAAGCCCTGTCATCATCATTTTTTAGGTGAAGAAACTAAGGTATAGAGCCGGGAAGAGATTATTTTGCTTGAGGTTGGTAGAGCTGGGATATGAACCCAGGCAGTGCAGCTTACCCTGCCAATGCAGGAGACAAAAGAGACACAAGTTTGAACCCTGGGTTGGGAAGATCCCCTGGAGGAGAGCATGGCCACCCACTCCAGTATTCTTGCCTGGAGAATCCCCATGGACAGAGGAGCCTGGTGGGCTACAGTCCATACGGTTGCAAAGAGCTGGACACAGTTGAAGTGACTTAGCCCATAGCAAATGCAACTTAGAAATAGAAACGCTTATCTATTATACCTTGCTATTTGTAAAGGACATCAGCGTTCTTCAACTAAAAAATCTGCTTAAAAATGATTTCACAACAGGAAGCTAACTGGAAGTAATGCTTGGTGATTGCATCTGAATTCACTCTATGAAGATAGAATCAGAGCAGATAAAAGAGAGCTACTTTCTTTGGGGATAAATTGACTGTGACAACTGTAAACTCCTTATCTTGGGAGGTACTATTTTTAGACTAGGGAAAGATAGTCTAGCAAAAAAAAAAAAAAAACTTCTCTGGAAGTGAAGAAATTAAGTCTTTGGACTCTGTATCACTGTAAACCCTGTAATAATAATCGTGTACCGCCACCACTGCATCTCACTGTGGGGAGCTTGGACTGAATTGCAATTACTTTACCAGTGTCATTGCCTGCTCATTTAACTAAATGATAAAATTCTGACCAGTGGAACAGATGTGGACTTGGCTGCTCTGCTCTGTGTGTGGCAATGAAGAAGAGTAAACATGCAGGGAAAGTCACGCCTGCGTACTCACAAGTGACTGAAGCAGTGGAAGCCTCTGCTAGGAGGAGGGGAGAAGATGATGTGAAAGGCTGTCAGCTCAGTAGTGGGGACAGTGCAGGGAGTCAGGGATCTGGAAAACCTCAGGCCTGATGGCTGATTGAATGTAGTGTTAGTTTAGTGTTAGTTGTTTAGTTGTGTTTGACTCTTTTGAGACCCCATGGACTATAGCCTGCCAGACTCCTCTGTTCGTGGAATTCTCCAGGCAAGAATACTGGAGTGGGTAGCCATTCCCTTCTCCAGAGGATCTTCCCAACCCAGGGATCAAACCCAAGTCTCCTGCGTCTCCTATATTGACAGGGGGTTTCTTTACCACTAGCATCACCTGGGAAGCCCGTCTAAGCCATTGTGTGTGTGCTCAAAGTCCCTTCAGTCATGTTCGTTTCTGTGAGACCCTATGGACTCTGGAGAAGGAAATGGCAACCCATTCTAGTACTCTTGCATTGAAAATTCCATGGACGGAGAAGCCTGGTGGACTACAGTCCATGGGGTCGCAGAGTCAGACAGGACTGAGTGACTTCACTTTTTTTCACTGTGGACTGTTAGATGAATTTAATTCATTGATGTGCTCAACAGCCCCACTGCCTGGGGAAGAAAGGGATATGTCTCTGAATGCTACTGGTTCACAAGTTCTCAGGGTAGTTAAGTTTGTACACAGCTGCTGCAAGTAAATTGAAAAAATGATGACTAAAGTATAGGTAGTCCCACATTTGACTTTCATTAATTATTTTGGCCTGTTTTAAGGGCCCATTACAAATTTCAAGAAACTTGCTTTTTAAAAATTAAAAAGAATTTTTTTGAAATAGAGTTGATTTACAATGTTTTAGTTTCAGGTATACAGCAAGGTGATTGTTATATATGTGTGTGTGTGTGTATGTGTGTATATATATATGTGTGTGTATATATATATATAAGCTGTGAAAAGAAGAGAAGCAAAAAGCAAAGGAGAAAAGGAGAGATATAAACATCTGAATGCAGAGTTCCAAAGAATAGCAAGAAGAGATAAGAAAGCCTTCTTCAGTGATGAATGCAAAGAAATAGAGGAAAACAACAGAATAGGAAAGACTAGAGATCTCTTCAAGAAAATCAGAGGTACCAAAGGAACATTTCATGCAAAGATGGGCTCGATAAAGGACAGAAATGGTATGGACCTAACAGAAGCAGAAGATATTAAGAAGAGATGGCAAGAATACACAGAAGAACTGTACAAAAATGATCTTCACGACCCAGATAATCACGATGGTATGATCACTGACCTAGAGCCAGACATCCTGGAATGTGAAGTCAAGTGGGCTTTAGAAAGCATCACTACAAACAAAGCTAGTGGAGATGATAGAATTCCAGTTGAGCTATTCCAAATCCTGAAAGATGATGCTATGAAAGTGCTGCACTCAATATGCCAGCAAATTTGGAAAACTCAGCAGTGGCCACAGGACTGGAAAAGGTCAGTTTTCATTCTAATCCCAAAGAAAGGCAATGCCAAAGAATGCTCAAACTACCGCACAATTGCACTCATCTCACGCGCTAGTAAAGTAATGCGCAAAATTCTCCAAGCCAGGCTTCAGCAATATGTGAACCATGAACTTGCTGATGTTCAAGCTGTTTTTAGAAAAGGCAGAGGAACCAGAGATCAAATTGCCAACATCTGCTGGATCATGGAAAAAGCAAGAGTTCTAGAAAAACATCTATTTCTGCTTTATTGACTATGCCAAAGCCTTTGACTGTGTGGATCACAATAAACTGGAAAATTCTGAAAGAGATGGGAAT
>NW_011495016.1:427042-431518 GCF_000754665.1 Bison bison bison | reverse complement strand
TGTTGGAGAAGACTCCTGAGAGTTCCTTGGACTGCAAGGAGATCCAACCAGTCCATTCTGAAGGAGATCGCCCCTCGGATTTCTTTGGAGGGAATGATGCTAAAGCTGAAACTCCAGTACTTTGGCCACCTCATGCGAAGAGTTGACTCATTTGAAAAGACTCTGATGCTGGGAGGGGTTGGGGGCAGGAGGAGAAGGGGATGACAGAGGATGAGATGGCTGGATGGCATCACTGACTCGATGGACGTGAGTTTGAGTGATCTCCGGGTGTTGGTGATGGACAGGGAGGCCTGGCGTGCTGCGATTCATGGGGTCGCAAAGAGTAGGACTCGACTGAGCGACTGATCTGATACACACACACACACACACACACACACACACACACACATATATATATATATATACCAGTTATATATGTATATACCTTTTCAGATTCTTTTTCATTATAGGTTATTACAAGATACTAAATATAGTTTCCTGGGCTATGTAGTAGGTCCTTGTTTATCTGTTTTCAATAGAGTAGTGTGTATCTGTTAATCCCAATCTCCTAATTCATTCCCTTCTTTCCCCTTTGACAACCATAAGTTTGTTTTCTGTATCTGTGAGTCTATTTCCATTTTGTGAAGTCAGTTGATCTGTATCATTTTTTGAGGTGTCACATGTAAGTGATATCATATAATATTTGTCTTTGTCTGACTTACTTCACTTAGTGTGGTAGTCTCTATATCTGCCCCTGTTGCTGCAAATTCATTAATGGTTTTATCCACATTCCATAGGAACTGCCTCCCTGTTGCATATACTCTTTCCTTAAGAATCTGTGTGGTCTGTGGGAGGCAGAGGGACTGCTGATGCTCCTACTAGCCAGTTTTTTTGTGTGCTTAATTCTAAGTTCCTAGAGGGCCAGCTCTCCATTCTTTGTACAGTGGCTGCTGTGAGGCTGATGGAGCAATAGAGGTGGCCAGTGTGGAAGCGGGTCTGCGTAGGAGCAAGGTAGTATGGAGTAGTGTAGTGAGAGTGTATATGAAGGGATGTTCATAGGAAAAGGGGGTTTTTGAAGCAATGAAATTATCTCCAGGCTATCACATGGCATTTTTAGACTCTATCATTCTAAACATTACATATCATAGGTTGGCCAACTTTTTCTATAAAGGGTCAGATAGTACATCTTCTCAGTTTTGCAAATCATATATTCTCTGTTAAAATCTACTTAGCTCTGGGATGGGTATCAAAGCAGCCATGGATGATACAGAAACAGATGGTTGCAACCATGTCCCAGGGAAGCTTTCTGTACAAAGAACAAAGCGGGGCACTTTGGTCTATGGGCTCAAGTCTGCCGACTCCTGGTTTAGTTCATGTACTCTCATATATACACTTATGCGCACTGAAAAACAGTAACATCTCACCGTATTTTTTATTAACATGTGTTTCACTCATATTGAACTTCAGACCTGACCTCAGATTCTCATTTCTATATTCAACATCCATTTGGTCACTGTTACAAGGTATCAAGTGTTGTACTAAACATACAGGTGTAAGAAGGAAAAGGGTAGCTTCTTCCCTCAAGAACATCAGTGCCTGATAAGAAATATAAAATACGAATAAATATAATAAAATATAAAATACAGTGTCATATGTGCTGTAACAGCTTTATGTACAGTAGGCTGAGAGAGGCACAAAGTACCAGTAACTAACACCTTCTGAGGAAGAGATGTCTCAAGGGCATCTTTAAGGATTGATAGGATTTCAGATTTGGGTAAAGAAGGGGCTAGAGCACATGTGAACTGAGGTGGGGATACTAGGAGAGGAGTTACAACTAGGGACTAGAACAGAGCCGACGTCATATTTCTTTCTAGAGAGTTTTTCTCCTCAGAGAGTCTTGTTTGGTTAAAATGACATTCCTTCCATTAAATTTTCCTGTGGATTTGTTGTGTCTTTCTTGAGCTATGTCACCTTCTGCCTTGTGTTATAGTTATGTTACACTCATTTTCCTCATGAATATCTTACTTAACTTTTCTAGAAAAGAGGACTCTGTTTTACTCATTTTGGATTCTCCCCTAACCTATAGGTTTTATTCTTGACTGGGTCTTGAGACCTTAACTTTTACCACTTAAATTTGACTCCCACTCAGTTCTTTACTTTCTCTGCCTCAATCCTGGCTGCAATTTCAAAATAGATGCTTCAATGTCTGTTTCAGTTTTGTTTCTTATTCCCAGTACTCAGATATGGCTGCTAACACACTTATGACTTCAGAATAATCAATATTGACCAGCTACATGAAGAAGAGTGGTACCAGAGAAAACCAGAGAATGTATCAAGATGCAGGGGATTCCCAGCTGAGTTGCACAGAGAGTGTAAACAGTTAACTGGAGCAGGAATTCTGAGATTCACCTTTAAAAGATCTCTTAGTGCTTTCATTTTGAATTACATACTAGAAAAGGAACTTACTTGACATGAAGAAGGCGAGTGGAAAGTGGTGCTTTTGGAGTTGTATTTTTATATTGTTCTGGATATCCAGAATAGGCTGTTAAATGTCCAACTGGGGGAAATAAGGAAGGAAGGATTAGTGATGATATACTAGATTCAGTGAAGAACCTGGGTAGGACAGGAAGGAGTGTGAGAACACAGAGAATGGAGTTGAATTCTTGCAACCTGATGGAGTATCAACTCCGAACCACACTCTGCAGTGCAGTCCCAATCTAGAAACTGGAGGCAGACAGAGACAGGGCCCTTATTAAGGAGTTTGGGGGCAACTCATGAGAAAGAATGGCCTTTTGTTTGGGAAGAGTTCTGTCATGATCTGTAAAGTCTTGTGACTCAAGGAGATGATTACTTTCCACACTTAGGGGTAAGGGTTTCTCTGAATAGACCTAGTTGTGCTTGTGAGCTGGCAGTCAGAGACATTCTTAGATTAGGAGGTAGACATAGATGCAATTAGACACAGATGCAATTAAACAATGATCCCTGGAGGACCCAGGACCGAGTTTTTGCCTCCGTGGGTAGAATTGTAGATGTTATAGTAGGACAACTATTTGATAGGTTTCTAGTCCACAAGAAGGAGAGAAATAATTATTGTTTGCCTATCGTGGTAGCCTTTATTGTCCAAAGATAACTATCCTGCATGTTCATCTACAATGAGATTTGCTACTCTCTTTGAGAGGTGGAGCCTATTGTTCTACCCTTGACAATGGGAGGGCTATAGTCATAATTAAAGGAATGTGGTAGAAGTGATATGCATGACCTATGAGGCAGGCTCAGGAAAGGAGAAGCAGCTTTTGCCTAGCTTATTCTTAACCTCATGCTTGGAGCTTTGAGATACCCCATCAGAAGTCTAACCACCCTGACACGGTGGTGTCCCTTCTAAATTCCTGACCCACAGGATCCATGGCATTGTGTAATGGTGGTGGTTTTATGCCATTAAGCTTGGGATGAGTGCAGCCACTGTGACTGGAATACCTACTATATGTCGGGCCCTGTGCTTAGGTTTTGTACACATTATTTCACTTAATCCTCAAACCAATCCTTAAACAACAGTCTAATTACTGATGTTTTTTAGATAATAAAATTAAGATGGAGAAGAGTGAAGAAAGTCCACCTAAGTTATAACAATTAAGTGGATGAATCAGATTCATGTTAAGGAGTAGTCATGTCCAGTGCCTGTAACATTTCGTACTGTTCAGAAGTGTTTCCAGTCAAATAACAATCACTGCTAAATGCTAGTATTCAGGTTTCACCTTAATTCTAGTGAGTAACTTTAAACATGCAAAGATGGGCACAATAAAGGACAGAAATGGTATGCACCTATCAGAAGCAGAAGATATTAAGAAGAGGTGGCAAGAATACACAGAAGAACTGTACAGAAAAGATCTTCATGACCCAGGTAAGCACAATGGTGTGCTTACCTCACCTAGAGCCAGACATCCTGGAATGTGAAGTCAAGTGGGCCTTAGGAAGCATCACTACAAACAAAGCTAGTGGAGGTGATGGAATTCCAGTTGAGCTATTTCGAATCCTAAAAGATGATGCTGTGAAAGTGCTGCACTCAGTATGCCAGCAAATTTGGAAAAATAGCAGTGGCCACAGGACTGGAAAGAAAGGCAATGCCAAAGAATGCTCAAACTACCACACAATTGCACTCATCTCACACGGTAGTAAAGTAATGCTCAAAATTCTCCAAGCCAGGCTTCAATAGTACATGAACTATGAACTTCCAGATGTTCAAGCTGGATTTAGAAAAGGCAGAGGAACCAGAGATCAAATTGCCAACATCTGTTGGATCATTGAAAAAGCAAGAGAGTTCCAGAAAAACATCTACTTCTGCTTTATTGACTATGCCAAAGCCTTTGACTGTGTGGATCACAACTAACTGTGGAAATTCTTCAAGAGATGGAAATACCAGACCACCTGACCTGCCTCCTGAGAAATCTGTATGCAGGTCAAGAAGCAACAGTTAGAACTGGACATGGAACAACACACTGG
>NW_011495016.1:414935-426877 GCF_000754665.1 Bison bison bison | reverse complement strand
ACAGCTTATATGCAGAGTACATCATGAGAAACGCTGGACTGGATGAAGCACAAGCTGGAATCAAGATTGCCAGGAGAAATATCAGTACCCTCAGATATGCAGATGATACCACCCTTATGGCAGAAAGTGAAGAGGAACTAAAGAGGCTGTTGATGAAGGTGAAAGAGGAGAGTGAAAAAGTTAGCTTAAAACTCAGTATTCAGAAAACTAAGATCATGGCGTCTGGTCCCATCACTTCATGGCAAATAGATGGGGAAACAATGGAAATAGTGTCAGACTTTATTTTTTTGGGCTCCAAAATCACTGCAGATAGTGACTGCAGCCATGAAATTAAGACACTTGATCCTTGGAATAAAAGTTATGACCAACCTAGACAGTTTATTAAAAAGCAGAGACATTACTTTGCCAACAAAGGTCTGTCTAGTCAAAGCTATGGTTTTTCCAGTGGTCATGTATGGATGTGAGAGTTGGACTACAAAGAAAGCTGAGCACCGAAGAATAGATGCTTTTGATCTGTGGTATTGGAGAAGACTCTCGAGAGTCCCTTGGATGACAAGGAGATCAAACCAGTTAATCCTAAAGGAAATCAGTCCTGAATATTCATTGGAAGGACTGGTGCTGAAGCTGAAATCCAATAGTTTGGCCACCTGATACGAAGAACTGACTCTTTGGAAAAGACTCTGATGCTGGGAAAGATTGAAGGTGAGAGGAGAAGGGGATGACAGAGGATGAGATTGTTGGATGGCATCACCGACTCAATGGACTTGAGTTTGAGTGGACTCCAGGAGTTGGTGATGGACACTGAGGACTGGTGTGCTGCAGTACATGGGGTTGCAAAGAGTCAGACATGACTGAGTGACTGGACTGAACTTTAAACAGATGCCTCAGGAGATTTTTTTTTTTTTTTTTTCAGTCAATGGGGAAGTTTGGAAACTTTGTGAAGGCATTACAGGAAGTGAACTTAATTTTCTCAATCATACTGCAGTCTTTTAGAGATGCGACTCCGGAGAACCACGCCTGACACAGTTTTTGGCAGAGAACAAGTGCTTATTAACTGAATGCTGAATTGAATTGGCTTTTGCAAATGATCTGACTCTGGCCATTCAAGACTGTATTCTGTGAATCACCAGTAGAGACATCAACCAGGATTTTGCTAGAAATAGACTCTTAGGCCCCATCACAGGACTTTTGTATCAAGATCTGCATTGTAACAATATCCCCAGGTGTCGAAACACATATGAGTTCGAGGAACAGTGATTCAACTAATTTTAGTCCTCACTTAGGAAAACTTCCCAGCAAGGAGAATTGGGCTCCTTGCCACTAAGTTCTGCAAAGTGAAGAAATTTAAAGCACTCCCAGGAAGATGATTTTACAGCACGAAGAGTGTGTCTTCAAGTAAGTCATTTTGGATACTATAGAGATAGATGATATGCACTCTGAAACCTGGCGGTTACATTCTGTGCTAATGAAAAAGCTAAATTCAGCTATTAGTGCTTTGCCTGGAAAACGATTTCCTAACTGTCTCCCAGACAGTCGGTGCTAGTGAGCAATTTCTCAGGAAGGAAACAGTTTGATAGACACAGGGTTTGTAGAGGGAATCAGCAACTGTGCTGGTAGTTTGTTTTCAAGCAGAGTTGGAGGGATCAATTTAATCTGTTTCTGTCTTCTTGATACCACTGGTTCACACACATGATCTCTCCATTCCCTTGAAATAGTGACCAAGGCCCCTCTTGGAGGAAGTCTAGAAAAAAATACATTCTGTCCTTAGATTTACTTCATTTATAATCAATGAGACTGCAGTGCTGATTTATAATTGTAAACACATATGATTTAAAAATCCATTTATTACCACATGTACTATCTTGGCCACAAATTTTGCATTATGCATCCGCCAGGAGGGTTCAGCAAACCAATATAGCTCAGTGCAATCTACTCTGCCAAAGATTCGCAGTGATATGAGGGAACAAGGTGAAGACTGCATTTGGTGAGGCAGGACTGGAGAAGAAATCCTCAGAATTCTCAGAATTTTCTTTGCTTAATTAAATGATATTTGGTCATCACCTTTGTGTCCAATCAATAGCTTCAGCCTCCCTCAAAGAGCTGTGTGGCTCCCCGACTCTGGACAGCAGCACAACCTACCTCCCCATGATGAGATGCAAATACATGTTTAGTTTTTAAAAATATCTCAGTAAAGAGTTCTTTTCTTGTTTGTTTTTATTTAGTCACTAAGTCCTGTCTGACTCTTTGCAACTCCATTGTCTGTAGCCCGCCAGACTCTTCTTTCCAAAAGACTACAGGCAATAATACTAGAGTGGGTTGCCATTTCCTCCTCCAGGGGATCTTCCCGACCCAGGGACCGAACTCAGGACTCCTGCATTGGCAGGCGGACTCTTTACCATTGGGCCACCAGAGAAGCCCCCAAAAAGCCCTTTAGTGAATGACTAAAGGCTTCCCAGGTGGTTCAATGGTAATGAACCTGACTGCAATGCAGGAATCCTGAGTTCGATCCCTGGGTCAGGAAGATCCTCTGGAGGAGGAAATGACAACCCACTCCAATATTCTTGTCTGGAAAATTCCATGGACAGAGGAGCCTGATGGGCTATAGTCCATAGGGTCACAAAAGGTCAGACATGACTGAGCACACAGTGAGCGACTATTCCTACTTTGTTTGGTAATAAGATCTTACGTTTAGCGACTTTTCTTAGCATCCACTCAACTCCCCTTTAAGGTTAGTGCTAAGAAAGGAATGAGTACTTAGACATATTCTGCTTTTTCTCTTGCTATCGGTACCAACAGGACTCAGACAATCACCGTTCTGTATGCAGTATTGCCCGGGGTACCAGAAGGATAACATCACTCCCTAGCCTGCTCCCACTCTAGCGTTGCCAGTTCCAATTTTGTCTACCTGTTCTCACAGGTGTCATTGTCATTCCTTTTAATTATCATTATGGCTATCATCTGAATCATATTCCTCATGTAATTTAATTTTTTTTAATAATGTAGAACTCAATAGGAGATGTTACAGGTCATAGAGTTCTGACTGTATTGAGACTCATGGAAAGATGACCTCTTTGGGATTCATTTAACAAACACAATTTCTATATTACCTGTGAATCTTTATTGCTGTTGAAAGAAATGATTTGTGTCAGGTACAAAATGAAGTGTCATGGTGTGGGTTGTATTAGTAGTTCTGTTATTTGGAGCTATTAGGATTGCAAAGGAACTTAAACTCTAGGTAACTTTTTAAAGTGGGAAAATAGCTGTGTAGTAGAAATATATGGCATTAAGACCAGAAGTCTTGACTCTAATTAATGACGTCTGTGACTTTAGAACTAGCATGTGACTTTAAAACTCAAAAAACACCTCCCAATGTAGACAGCATCAAGGAAAGTGCAGTGTGAGCCTCCTGTTCTCGGTAACTCAGACTTTGGGTATTCTGTTCATGAGCCATTGTTGTAGCACCATGGACGTGTTAGAGCTTTTCCTGAGGCCAGACCCTTGGGGGCAGGGATTACATCCTAACCATCTTGATAGCTTCACATGTTGTCCCTGACATAAATCACATGCTCAGCAGTGCATTTGAAAAGAAGGAGTGAATTTATTCCAAAGAATGGTGCAGAGAAATAAGAAAGCCTTCTTCAGTGATCAATGCAAAGAAATAGAGGAAAACAATAGAATGAGAAACACAAGAGATCTCTTCAAGAAAATTAGTGATACCAAGGGAACATTTCATGCAAATATGGGCACAATAAAGGACAGAAATGGTATAGACTTAACAAAGCAGAAGATATTAAGAAGAGGTGGCAAGAATACACAGAAGAACTGTACAAAAAAGAGCTTCATGACCCAAATGAGCATGATGGTGTTCACTCATCTAGAGCCAGACATCCTGGAATGTGAAGTCAAGTGGGCCTTAGGAAGCATTAGTGTGATCAAAGCTAGTGGAGGTGATGGAATTCCAGTTGAGCTATTTCAAATCCTAAAAGATGATGCTGTGAAAGTGCTGCACTCAATATGCCAGCAAATTTGGAAAACTCAGCAGTGGCCACAGGACTGGAAAAGGTCAGTTTTCATTCCAAACCCAAAGAGAGGCAATGCCAAAGAATGCTCAAACTACCGCACAATTGCACTCATCTCACATGCTAGTAAAGTAATGCTCAAAATTCTCCAAGCCAGGCTTCAGCAATATGTGAACCGTGAACTTCCTGATGTTCAAGCTGGTTTTAGAAAAGGCAGAGGAACCAGAGATCAAATTGCCAATATCCGCTGGATCATGGAAAAAGCAAGAGAGTTCCAGAAAAACATCTATTTCTGCTTTATTGACTATGCCAAAGCCTTTGACTGTGTGGGTCACAACAAACTGTGGAAAATTCTTCAAGAAATGGGAATACCAGATCACCTGATCTGCCTCCTGAGAAATATGTATGCAGGTCAAGAAGAAAAAGTTAGAACTGGACATGGAACAACAGACTGGTTCCAAATCGGGAAAGGAGTATGTCAAGGCTGTGTATTGTCACTCTGCTTATTTAACTTATATGCATGCAGAGTACATCATGAGAAACGCTGGGCTGGAAGAAGCACAAGCTGGAATCAGGATTGGCGGGAGAAATATCAATAACCTCAGATATGCAGATGACACCACCCTTATGGCAGAAAGTCAAGAAGAACTAAAGAGCCTCATGATGAAAGTGAAAGAGGAAATTGGAAGAGCTGGCTTAAAACTCAACATTTAAAAAAACTAAGATCATGGCATCTGGTCCCATCACTTCATGGCAAATAGATGGAAACAGTGTCAGACTTTTTTTTTTTTGGGCTCCAAAATCACTGCAGATGGTGACTGCAGCCATGAAATTGAAAGACACTTGCTCCTTGGAAGAAAAGTTATGACCAACCTAGACAGCATTTTAAAAAGCAGAGACATTACTTTGCCAGCAAAGGTCCATCTAATCAAAGCTATGGTTTTTCCTGTGGTCATGTATGGATGTGAGAGTTGGACTATAAAGAAAATTGAGTGCCAAAGAATTGATGTTTTTTAACTGTGGTGTTGGAGAAGACTCTTGAGAGTCCCTTGGACTGCAGGGAGATCCAACCAGGCAATCCTAAAGGAAATCAGTCCTGAATATTCATTGGAAGGACTGGTGCTGAAGCTGAAACTCCAATAGTTTGGCCACCTAATGTGAAGAACTGACTCATTGGAAAAGAACCTGATGCTTTGAAAGATTGAAGGCAGGAGGGGAAGGGGATGACAGAGGATGAGATGGTTGGATGGCATCACTGACTCGATGGACATGAGTTTGAGCAACCTTTGGGAGTTGGTGATGGACAGGGAACCTTGGCCTACTGCCGTCTGTCCATGGGCTCACAAAGAGTTGGACACTACTGAGTGACTGAACTGAACTGACTGAGTGAATTTATTAACTAAAGAATGATAAGTCTTGGCACATACGAGTTCATGCAGAGCCACGTGATGAATAAATAATCTAATAGACAAGCTTCATGCATCATCAAGAGGAATCTTTCTCACATTCCCTAGATAATACACATCCCTTTTTAAAAATAGAACTTTCTGAGGATAACTCAAGATGTGATGAATCAGAATTGCTGGTGGTGGGCAAGAGAAGGGACTATGAGTTTGTATTTTTCACAAGCACCTCTGAGGACTCTTAGGCCCAGATGAGTGTAGGAAACACTGATGTTGAGGGTTGTGCCCAGTCTCAAAGGTCTTCCAACTTTAAATTTTTATGTTGTCGGCCTTTTTCTTCCAGAGGCCAAATTCTCTACAGGGAGGAGTCTTGGCTTGCTGAATTTTAAGGTCTCTTGACAACTCTGACTTCCCAGATGTCCATGTTTCTCTTAGAGTCTTCCATGCCTCCCAGTGGTGTCCTCTCTCCAAGCTACTCAATAGCCTCTCACTGTGATGGGTGTGCCAGCTCATGACTTCCTCTCTATACTGACCAGCTGGATCTATGCTTTCTTAAGAATGCCTCCCAGCATTGGACCAGCCTTTCTCCTTTGCCTCAGAATGCATTTATTCCAGGTGTCAAGTCTTTGACAAGGTAACAGGTACACTTTAATAGAAGTCTTAAGGAGATGATAAGGTCATTTCAGAATGGCTGAGATAAACATCTTTTAGACATTTAATCTTTCTGTCCATTAATAGAATTTTTACTCTTCATCTTATGCTGTATTAGAGTGTCATGCTCACACACAAGTATGTATATATTTTCATGCTTAATTATAGGTTTAATCCAGTGGCCTAAATTTAAGATTTGAATTATCAAATAGGAATCCCAGAACAATGACAAAGTTATCTATCATGAAATAAAAAGCTCTCCTTTATAGAGGAGGATGTGTGTTTTAAAGAATTATACAGATATCATTTGATCAGATTCCTTTCTTATCTGTTTCAAGGAAGAGCAGAAATTTCCATGTTTTTAGGGGTCAAATGAATGCCTCTTAGATTTTTCCCTTACTTGGTATTTCATCCAAGAGGCCATGAGGAAGAAATTAAAAACTCATCAACAAACCAGCATGAAGGCTGGGAGGCTGGAAGCTTTCATCTGTTACATACTAGGCTACTGTATAACCCCTTTTGAACTCTTCTTCTGCTCAGTGGATGTATTTGCTACTGATTTGGTTCTGAGCAATGTGGATTCTTGGGGACAGCTGTCTTCATAGCTAGTGAGCATGAATGTGAGCAGCTAAGCAAGGTGCATGTCAGTGACCCCAGCAGATGATATGATAGACCATCAGTTTCCCCTTGGGGCCCCAGACAAGCGAAGGCCTGACCAAATTACTTAGATCAGCCCCCTCTGTTTGTAAAACCTCTCTCATTTCTCTCACAGCACACAGAGCTGGTTTATTTTATTGCTGGTCTCATTCTCTCTACCACAAGGTATATGCTAAGAAGCAGAATTTTGCTCACTCTGTCTCTTGTATTTAAAAGTACTTGCCATACAGTAGGTACTCAGTGAATATCTGTTGAATGAATGAATGCTTTCACACAAACCCCACTATGTGGACAGGCCATTTTAGGTGCTGACTTTTTGTGACATACACTGTGATACACTGTGTTAGTTCACACTTGATTTGCTTGGTTGTGGCTTTCTGTGGTAGAGTACAAATTGAGGAGAGGATGTACAGTTCAGAAAGAAGGATTAAGCTCAGCCCATGCCCAAAGAACCCAGACTGTTACCTGCCTATTGTTTAGTCACTAATTCGTGTCTGACTCTTGTGATCCCATGGACTGTAGCCCACCAGGCTCCTCTGTCCATGGGATTTCCCAGTCAAGAATACTGGAGTAGACTACCACTTCCTTCTCCAGGGGATCTTTTTGACCCAGGGATCAGTCATGACCATTGTCTCCTGTATCAGCAGGCGGATTCTTTACCACTGATTGCCTCTCTTTCTCTTATTTCTTCGTATTTTTTATCAGTGTGTATGTGTGTGCGTATGCACATGTTTTCCATTTTTACTCTTCCGGTTCACTCTCATCCACTCCCATAACTTGACTTGTTCCCTGTAGCCCGGCTTCCATTCCTCTTCTGATACCTAAAGCTGTTGTCACCAACTACTCAAGGTACCTTGTTTTGGATCCTCACCAGCACATCAAATTCAACATGCTTACTAGGATGCCCTTGCATTGCCCACTTCCACATGAATTCGGAGATGTTTTTGATTCCACCTTAAGCCAGCCGGTGCCATTCAGAGCTCAAAAGCAGCAGTGGCTCAGTTATGGTCTCGTTTAGAGAACATAGGAGGGCCTTAGTTCCTGTTCACACAACCAAACCAAAGAAGTTGACAATTGTAGTCTTCCTTAACTAATGATTATTCCAGTTTCCTGTATTTAATAGAGGATTCCAAGGCCTTGAGGGGGTTAAGTGAGTTGCCCTTGGCCACAAACTAATTAATAGCATTTATGCTTCTGGCCCCTGGGTGTCCTGATTTCTAGTTTGGGGTTCTTTTCTCTCCACCACCTTTGATTAGGAAGATTTGCTTTTGCAGAGATGGGTGGTGGCTCTGAGAGAATGTTGGGACAATGATGCTCAGCCTCAGTGTGGCAGAAAATAATACCCTGGACCTCTCTTAGCAAACCAGCAACTAGTCTCAAGTGTTTGGAAACAAAAGGACTATTTCTAGTAGAAAGGATGTTTTACATTTACCAAAGAGATGCAGGGATGTCCTTTTAATCTCCCCCTATTCTCTCTCTGTCTCAAACACACACACCCACACACACACACACCCATGTATCATTCTTATTCAAAGGGTCAGATTGTGAGAAATCTGAAAGCAAACAGTGCTCTGTTTGTTTTTCAGTGTTTATTTAATTGACTAGATCATTACATTCAAATCTTAGGTGGTCATTAGTCTGGATAAACTGCAACGTGGAATTCATGAATGGATGAGAATGCTTGCTTTACAACCCCAAGATAAATGCCAGACTAAAATAATGACTTAAGGCCAGGTGGGCTGAAGAATGTAAATGGTAACAGATTTACATTTTCATTTTAAAAAATCCTGCTAATATAGGCATATATAAAGCCTAAAACATCACACTCAGCGATGAAGACATTCATTTTGCTTATACAACACTCTTCACACTTGTAGAATTTCTGACAGTTTCAGGGACCCAGAAGAATTAAGAGGTCTTTAGCAAATGAAGGTACATCAATAAAATACCCTTAGCGAGGTTTTTTTTTTTTTTTTTTTAAGCTGATCCTATATTTTCTCCTTACTGTCACTGACTGGGAGGATGGTGTGTGCACTGTTTTACAATGACTTCTTGATGTTTTCTTCCTGTTCTGGATATTCCCTTTGTGATTTGGAAATCAGAAGTGCTGCAGTTTTACCTTTTCTTTGATATTTCAAAAGCCCTTTCCTTTGTGGCCATCTTCCCCCCCTTGAGTATGGTAAGCCTTGGCAAACTCTTTTATTCCATATCTGTAAGTAACTTGAAGGATTTCCCATTGCTCCAGTTTGCTGTTAGAAGGTGAGGCATTTAAAAATAACTAGCCATACACCAGTACCCCCTACATTTCTAGAGAACTTGATGCTTATTTTATTTTGCATATTATTTTAAGTGAGCAAGAAGTGCTTCAAAACACCTTGATAATAGTTTTATAAATTTCTATCAGTGATAGAAGGCAAAAGCTCTCCTTTGTAAGGAGAGATTGATGAAGAAAAGTAGATAGAAAAATAGAATAAGACCAAATGATAGCCATTGTACTGATGATTATTCTGCTACGAGTCTGTATTTATCAGCTTGGAGGCTGTAAATGCCATTATGAATTGAAGTAAAAGTCAATGCTGACACATACATGAATGGAATTATGAGGGAACAATTTGGTATGTTTCACTGCGGGGACATGTTTAAAAGCAATCAAGTTCATTTCTTTGACAGTGATGTCTCTTTTTGATTAAAATAATCTGTGGTGGATAGTAAGACTTCTAGGGTACATTAGCGTAGTCCAGTAATGAGACAGTCAGACTTAAAAAGTAAGCAAGTGATATACTTCGTAATAAGTCTAATAACTAATTTTTATTTTGCACTTGCCATGCATTTGAACATATATTGACACATTTAATCTTCATGATCACCTTCTGGCATCTACAGTACTATTATACTCCATTTTACAGATGAGAAAACTGAGGGTGGAAATAGCTATAATTAGCCCAAGGACACATAGTTAATAAATAGGGGAACCAAAAGTTGACCCACGTCATTCACTCCAGGATTCTATTTTCTATCATCTACCCACACTTGGAAAATAAATCTTTGATCTGTAAATCTCCAATAATCATTGATCCCTTCAACAGTGGTGGGGATGCTAAATTGAAACTAAATGTTTCATTTTTCCTGGCTAAGATATCTTCAAATCTTCCAACAGGGGAATTGGAGATTGTTTTTCCTAATTGCTTTATGCAAACTATGAGCCTAATATTAAGCAAATGAATAAGCAGAAACTATTTTTGCATACAACATCTGGAACAGAGGCCAACTGGGTTGTAATGCAGAGTATTTCTCTTGCATGATCTCATTTGACTCACACGTGCAGATGCCTACACACATACTCACTCCTGCCTGGTATCAGATGCCTCATTATCTTGTGGACATCTTGCAGACAAGGATGTTGGGAAAATCCTGGACTCTAGAGTCAGACAGAACTGGGGTTTGAATCTTAACTTTTTCACCAACAGTTTAATTTGGACAAATGCCTTAGCATTTCTCAGGCTGAGTTTTCTCACAGTAATATCCAAACCAAGGCTGGCTTTAAGAAGTAAGTGAAATAATGCATGTAATATCCTTGGGAACCTTCAGTAAGTGTTCTCTGTTCTGTTTATTTAACTCTTTTTTCTCCTCTTTCCTCTTCTTTCTCTCTCTGTGCTTTCTTATACCTCACCAGTGAATTGATCTTTTCTGTACATTATCTTATGATCAAAGAAGGCCCAGTGCTATGAGCATAAGCCTGGACACGCAGCTTGACTGTTACTGAGTTTCTCGTGCAACACTGGAAATGTGATTGAAGGTCTTTCTCTTCACTTACCCAGCTGTCAAATGGTGTCAGTATTCCTCATTTGCACGGAAAGAGTTTGTAACAGTTGATCCAGAGCCTTGAAGATGGAAATTGCCATGTAACTGTTTGCTACTATAATTTATTAAATCTATGCTTTGAACAAACTCCGTTTAAAGATGAAATTACCATTGCTTTCATCTTTTCTCCCTCCCTTATAATCTCCCTGGCTTTCCCATTGTCAAACCTCATCTTCAGTCCTTTCATGCTTAAATGCTGTTGCAAGGTGACAAATCAAAATTTTCTCTTTGTATTCTAAACTCATGTGCATTGGCCTTTCAGAGTAAGCTGGGATCTTGGAATTAGGTCCAAGAGTTATTAGAATTGCTTTTATGAATCATGGATGAAGATAGATTTGGTCTGGAAGATCACCATGTGAATTTACATGTAGAGAGCCCACTGTCTAGATTACAAATCATTCATTCACTCATTCCATAAATAAGAATAACAACATATTTGTCTTGTGCCAGTCACTTGTTATGTGCTGAGGCTACATAATCTGGAAATGGGTCTGGAAGGAGCTGACAGCCTGGTAGGGGTTGTAGAGTTGTAGTGCCAGTAGGAGGCATTTAATGAGCACTCACTTGTAATACCTTGTTTAGTTCTCATGAAGATTGGATAAGAAAGGAAATGGGGGTTCTGAAAGGCTAAGTAATATGCCTGTGATTTGAGTCAGTCATGGTAGAGTAGGGTGCAAACCCGTCTGATGCTAAAGTCCATCTTTCCACTATTCTCCACTGCTTCCTCATAGATTATTTTAATCCTGTGCAATGTATAATCATGGTCACCAACAGATGGTACCTGGTGTTTGAGAGTTTAACAGCAATTGTTCCCATTCATGTTTGACCTTGATTTTGATCACTTCCACATCCTTGTAGAAGTGACTGGTAAGCATCAAAATGACCCCTGCATGGAGGCTGGACATGTGCTTGACCCTTCTGTTCTAACTAGCTGTTTCTGACCAGTACAATCATCAGGATCCTAACAGAGGGAAACTCATGAAAACTAATGATTCTACATCAAGAAAAAGCTAAGTAATGGGGCTGGGAGGGGAAAAAATTGATCCAAGAATAGTTTTTGTGACAGATCAGATCAGATCAGTCGCTCAGTCATGTCCAACTCTTTGCGACCCCATGAATCGCAGCACGCCAGGCCTCCCTGTCCATCACCAACTCCCAGAGTTCACCCAGACTCACGTCCATCGAGTCAGCGATGCCATCCAGCCATCTCATCCTCTGTCGTCCCCTTTTCCTCCTGCCCCCAATCCCTCCCAGCATCAGAGTCTTTTCCAATGAGTCAACTCTTCGCATGAGGTGGCCAAAGTACTGGAGTTTCAGCTTTAGCATCATTCCTTCCAAAGAAATCCCAGGG
>NW_011495016.1:406117-414835 GCF_000754665.1 Bison bison bison | reverse complement strand
ACTAGACGAACCTTTGTTGGCAAAGTAATGTCTCTGCTTTTCAATATGCTGTCTAGGTTGGTCATAACTTTCCTTCCAAGGAGTAAGCGTCTTTTAATTTCATGACTGCAGTCACCATCTGTAGTGATTTTGGAGCCCAGAAAAATAAAGTCTGACACTGTTTCCACTGTTTCCCCATCTATTTCCCATGAAGTGGTGGGACCGGATGCCATGTGGCAAAATGGTGATTGGGAGTTTAGAATCCTACAGTAGTGGAACCTTAGCTTACACAGAGCTCCTCTGTTTCAAAATTTCACTTCCTTAAAGAAAGAACAGATATTTTCATAGCTTGGTGCCTGGCACATGGTGATCTCTCAAAATATATTGAAAAATCCAGAAATGTCTGCAGCAGCAAAACGTATTCCTAATTCAGAGCTGTGTGCAGTGTCCACACTTGACCTAAACTGTTTGGAAGTTTCAGGGCCACTTTGAGAATAGCTGAGCAAACAATAAGGTGAGCCATGGTAAACTTTTGAATAGATGCAAAGATTGCAAACTTATATAAATGCATTTGATTTAGTAGGTTAATTACTTAGCAGCCTTGCATAGTGGTTAAAAGGATATGCCCCGAACATAGATTTTATGGGTACAAGTCCTGGCTCTATCTTTTATTAACTGGGTGACTTTGGGCAAGTTACTTAACTAAGTCTCTCTTTCTCATTTTGAAAAAAATGGGAATGAGAGTCACATCTGCTTCCTCTGGTCATGCGAGAGAATGCTTGCACACTGAAGGGTTAACAGTTGTTGATATTTGAACTGGTGGTTAAAGTAGAGACTGAAGCAAGGTTTCCACAGCACAAAGTTTAAAAGGGAAAATGTGCAGTTATGTCAGATAGGAAATTGTGTCAGCCCTGGTCCTCTGAGAGGCAGAGGCCAAGATGGGATTAAATGTGCAAGAACTTTATTAGGAAAATAGCTGTGTGAGAAAAACAGGGAGTTAGCTGGATAAAGCTGGGGGATTTGTCAGACTAATACCAGTTTTTTTCTTGTATTCATATTTTTTTTTAAATTGAGGTATAGTTGGTTTATAGTATCACGCTAGTTTCAAGGTATATATGGCATAATGATTTAGTTATGTATCAATCTTTACAGATTCTTTCCCCTTCTGAGTTATTAAAGAATGTTAAATATAGTTCCCTATGCTGTACTGTGTCCTTGTTGGTTGGAGTCAGAAAGACCATCTGACTCCAACCAGATGACCAAAAAGATGAGAAAGACCAAACCAATTTGACCCACAGTGAAGGAGAGAAAGAAAAACTATTGGGTGGTCATGACCTTGACCCCTGTGTGATGTAAGAGGGCTCAGCAAAGCTGTCTGCAGGCCTTTGAGTCATAGTTGGCTCTCAGAGAAGTTCCACGTCTCCCAGGAATGGGGAGGCCTTAGTATCCTGGCCACACTCGAGGGCTGTAGGTTCCCTTTGCCTTTGCCATATTTGGCACAAAATAAACTCTGCCTCATGTTTGGATCACTTGGGCCTGAGTTACAGAAGTTGGTCTTAACTGTCTTTGTATCTCCCACAACTTTCAGCCAAATAACTTTCGAGTACATAGACAGCACCCACATGTTGAACTAATGAGTTAATTTCTCAGGGACAGTGAAGGTGAATCTTACAGACTTCCAAGTACAGGGATTGTAACTGACAAGCTCCCCTACTGCTGGCTCGTGAATCACAGGTGGCATGCACACTGAAGCTGTGCTTCCCAGAGCTCCTACCAGCTCATAGCTGGGGAGTTGAAAGAATAAAATTAGTGGACTATATTACTTACATTTTAATTGGTTGCATTAGCGTTATTAAAAATGAAATTATAAGTGGATTTAGTTGCCAGGATAATAAAAGAAGATAGAAGCTATATTCATAGGCTGTTCAATTTATGAACAAATAGTCTCTTGATTATGTACAACTATACAAGGACATACTCAAAATTGGCTTTGAGATAGCAGAAAATGCTCATTTTTAATTGCAGTGTAGTTTAATCTTGGTATTAAAACTTGTTCCATTTTTTAATACCAAGATTCTCTGTGTTGTTGGTTCCTCAAATAGGTTATTTCCATTGTTTATGCTGTTAACCCTGCTGAGGACATACGCTATTTTCCTGATGCCATCCAAACATAATTCACCCTTCTTCCATGCTCCCATCCTACCCTTGTATCCCCAGCTCCACATAGTCTTTAGAATATATTTTTGGTATGAATTTTTCAATTAAAGATATTTTTGGTAAAACTCAGTTGTGTTTCCTAATTTTTTGAAATCTCAGCATTTCTAGTCTGCAGGACTTACTTTACTTTGATGTCTACTAATATGATACCATTTCCAAGTCTAAAATTACCCCCTCAGGGAAACAGAAGACTTGCTTCACTCAGACAGGTCTGAGCTGGTTACAGAGGCCGAGGTGTCAATGGTGGGAGGTAGAAGGAAAAGTCACTCAGTTTGATCCACCTATGAAGCTTCTGCAGGGCTAGGGTCTTAAAGAAAGGGTGCTTCTCTCTTGAGGTTAAGGGAATGTTGAAATTAAAGGGCCATATGAAGCTGACAGTCAAATGGGAAGCCTGGTTAGGTATGACCAAGAATAGGGTTGACATGGGTCACCAGAAGCAGAGTCTCTCATGGGATCTGTGATGAGGTGGTCTGAGGGCCAGGGGCTGGGTTGCAACAAGTCCTGAGGAGTGGGGAGCATGGATGTTGGGGGCAGCTATGCAGCGGCCGGGTTAGAGCTACAGGGCCACTTGTAGTTACAGGCACAGGAAGGAAAGCAGAGAACTGTACTAGCTGAGAAACTTCAGCATGCAAAGGACAGTGGGGCTCAGGACCAGGGTCTGAAATTGGGAACACAGGGCTGAACCTGAAATGCAGTCCAAACCAGAGCGCTTGGGAAATCTAAGCTGGGGATTTCGTTGACTAAAAATGGAAGATGAGACCTTGAATAGATCACTTAGATGATAATTCAGGCACCAAAGCAAAATAACCTCTGTAATTTTTTTTTAAAGGCTAAAAATTAAGACTTTTGCTTTTTTGTTTTTAAATCAAAGCAAAGTCAGTTTTCAGAATCTTGTTAGTTTCAGTTGTACAACACAGTGATTCAGTTGTATAAATAGGTGGTGTTGTTTAGTCACCAAGTAATGTCTCTTTTGCAGCCCTCTGAACTGTAGCCCACTAGGCTCCTCTGTCCACGAGATTTCCGAGGCAAGAATACTGGAGGGGCTTGCCATTTCCTTCTCCAGGGGATCTTCTCGACCCAGGAATTGAACCTATGACTCCTGAATTGCTGGTGGATTCTTCACTGCTACACCACCAGGGAGACACTCGGGAAACCCATAAATATGAATACATATACATACATATGGACTTCCCTGATGGGGTGGCAAAGAGTTGGACGTGACTTGGTGATTCAATAACAACAAACGTATATATACATATTGAATTGGCCAGAAAGTTTGTTCAGATTTTTCCACAACATCTTATGGAAAAACCTGAACAAACTTTTGGGCCAACCTAATATATGTTCTTCAGATTCTCTTTCCTTAAAGATTATTACAAAATATTGAGCATTGTTCCCTGTGCTGTACAGTAGGTCCTTGTTGGATATTTTACATACAGTAATGTGTATATGTTAATTCCAATCTCCTAACTTATCTATTTCTCCCTGCCCCTCTTTCCCTTTTGGTAACCATAAGTTTTTTTCTATGTCTGTTGTCTCTTTCTATTTTGGAAATAAATTCATTTGTATCTCTCTCTCTTTTGGATTCCACATATAAGAGATATTATATGATAGTTATCTTCCTCTGTCTGGCTTACTTTACTTAGTATGATGATTTTTAAGTCCATCCATGTTGTTGTGACATTTGTTTTTTAACAGCTGTGTGTGTGTGTGTGTGTGTGTGTGTGTGTGAGTGAGAGAAAGGGAGGTATTGAGATTGGAGCTAGTTAGTAAATTGTCAAGATATCCTCCTACTCTCTGCTTATATGGAGACAAAACCTTAAACCAAGGTGATTAAAAGACTCTGGCCAGCCTCAGTCATGTTCTGGTCAGGAGAACTCACTAATGATGCATCGTTAGAAGTTCCACCCTTTCTACCTTGGAACTGATTGCTTCTGGATGAGTTTCTTTAGCTCTATTCTCCCAGCAGTGGACCGGGCAGGCTCTTGCATAGTGCTAAGGGGAAATGAGTTTAAATCCAGCTCCGGGTTGGACGGGCTGGTGGGGTGTCCCTGTGATCCTCTGCCAGATGTCTATCCCAGCTGGCAGACTCACTGCCTCCCTTTCAGTGGTTGTTGTCAACGCCAAGCTTCCTGCCAGCGGGAGTCGGTCTCTCCTCAATGGAGGGCAACATACCCTCAATCAGCATTTAGGTCCCTGTGTGAAGACATTCATGGATGAAACTCCCCGCTGCTTCTCATCTGCCTTCTGTTTTTTGAATTTCCCAGACGCTCCTGAACTGTGAGGCTTCTGTGTGTGGCCTTTGCCGGGTGGGGGATTGGAGGAGCCTGGCAATACAAACCAAAGTGGCCACTGGCATGGAGCCTGAATGTTTACAGACCTCATTCCCATAGATCTTTAGTGTTGAGATGGGGCTTACGGTGCTTGGCATGTGGCCCAGGAGATTGCATGAGAAAAGGGCCTGTGGGTTGAACGTCTTGCTTTCTTGGAAGCTACACAGTCCATAGTTAAGAACTTGATTTCTAGAGCCAGAGAGCCTGAGTTCAAATCCCAGCTCTGTCGGCTGCTAGCACTGGGATGGATTCATCACCTGGAGTCTTAGAGATGTGTGGGGTTTCAGTCTTCTCATTTGTAAAGTGGAAGAAACAACAGAAGCTGTTTCATGGGGGTGAGCTCCTATTTGGAAAGCACTTTATAACAGTGCCTGTACTTATGCTTAGTCGCTTCAGTTGTGTCTGACTCTGCGGCCCCCTGGACTGTATCCCACCAGTCAGTCTTCTCTCTCCATGAGATTCTGCAGGCAAGATTGCAGGAGTGGGTTGCCGTTTCCTTCTCCCATAACAGTGCCTGGCACTTGGTAAATATTATATTAATTGTTTGGTTAAATTAATGAGGTTCACATGCAGGTCAGGAAGCAACAGTTAGAACTGGACATGGAATAACAGACTGGTTCCAAATTGGGAAAGGAGTACATCAAGGCTGTATATTGTCACCCTGCTTATTTAACTTCTATGCAGAGTACATTATGCAAAATGCCAGGCTGGATGAAGCACACACTGGAATCAAGACTGCCAGGAGAAATATCAATAACCTTAGATATGCAGATGACAGCACCCTTATGGCAGAAAGTGAAGAGGAACTAAAGAGTCTCTTGATGAACGTGAAAGAGGAGAGTGAAAAAGTTGGCCTAAAACTCAACATTCAGAAAACTAAGATCATGGCATCCGGTCCCATCACTTCATGGCAAATAGATGGGGAAACAGTGGAAACAGTGACAGATTTTATTTTGGGGGGCTCCAAAATCACTGCATATGGTGACTGCAGCCATAATATTAAAAGACGCTTACTCCTTGGAATAAAAGTTATGACCAACCTAGAGAACATATTAAAAAGCAGAGACATTACTTTGCCAACAAAGGTCTGTCTAGTCAAAGCTATGGTTTTTCCAGTAGTCATGTTTGGATGTGAGAGTTGGACTATAAAGAAAGCTGAGTGCAGAACAATTGATGCTTTTGAACTGTAGTGTTGGAGGAGGGTCTTGAGAGTCCCTTGGACAGCAAGGAGATCCAATCAGTCCATCCTAAAGGAAATCAGTCCTGAATATTCATTGGGAGGACGGATGTTGAAGCTGAAACTCCAATAGTTTGGCCACCCAATGCGAAGAACCGACTCATTGGAAAAGATCCTGATGCTGGGAAGAATTGAAGGTGGGAGGTGAAGGGGACGACAGAGGATGAGATGGTTGGATGCATCACCGACTCAATGGACATGAGTTTGAGTAAACTCTGGGAGTTGGTGATGGACAGGGAGGCCTGATGTGCTGCAGTCCATGGGGTTGCAAAGAGTTGGACATGACTGAGCGACTCAACTGACTGATATCCTTTGGGTTTAGTGATGAAACAAATACTGATTACCAGAGATGATAAAAGTATTCTACTTGAATGTGAGAAAGTACTATCTATAGTTAGCACTTGTTGGCTGTTTACCATGATCTAAATAGTGTGCCGGCCATTTTCCATAGTAATGATGAATAGTTACTTAGCCCTTGCATGTACCAGGCACCACTGCAAGCTACTTTTCGTCTTTGTTCCTCATAACAACCTACACAGAAGAACACAGAAGCCATTATTACTGTCATTCCCATTGTACTGATGAGTAAACTGAGGCAAGATGTTTGATAGCCTCGAGATTCCATGGGGAGGGGTAGAACGCAATTTGAATCTGGGCAGAATGGTTTCAGTCTGTGCATTTACCGTGATACATGCTGCCTCTCATGGAATCCCTCCTTGACTTATTACAGCAATCCTCTGTGGATGTATTCATACTCCTCTCATTTTACAGGGAATGAAACTGGAGGCTTAGAGAGGTTGAGCACGTTGCCTGAGTGCACATTGAAGTAAGTGAGGAAAGACTTGGATTCCAGACAATTTGCTAAAAATATAGAATCAGATCAAGATAAGTCTGACATGTCTGAGTGTCCTGAAGATGAGGAGGAAGGGGAAGGCAGAGAGGGGAGAAAGACATTTTGTTGCTGGTGTTGCTTTGAAAAATTTAAGACATGGAACATGCGCCATTTGCTGAAGGACCTTCCAGAGAAGTGTATTTATATAAACTCATCAAGAAATAATTTCTCTTTTTAGCTACTCTTGCAGAGACAAAATTCTTTTCAGTGTCTGCTTTTAATCTCCTGAGTGGCTGTTGCAGGTCTAATTCTGTCTTCTAGGGAAGTGTGTTTCCTCAAAAAAGATTTTAAAAAGCAGCAAAGATATATTCGATGTTAGAATGTTCAGTGAAAAAAGTCTGAGTGCAAAATTGTATGACAACTTCTAGGTAAAAAATATTCAGCCATATGGACAAATCCCTGGAAGGGAATACAAAGCAATGAAAATACTTGTTTTGTTCAGGTGGTAAAATTGTGATTTACAAGAGTGTTTTTTTCCAATAATGCTATTGTTGTTCAGTCACTCAGTCATGTCTGACTCTTTGCGGCCTTGTGGACTGTAGCCCGCCAGGCTCCTCTGTCCATGGGATTCTGTCCAGGCAAGAATACTAGAATGGTTCGCCAGTTCCTTCTCCAGGAATACTGCTATTACTTGATAATTAAAGAAGACAGTTTATGAAATCAGCCCCTATTGTCCATATTGGTCTATGGTCAGTGTCCCTAGTTTAACAGCATGTCCCTGGAGTCCTTGAGTAACCTCCAATCTCTCCTGCATTTACCTGAGGGGCACCTGACTAACAGGTCCATCTGCCCTATGATCTAAGTAGTGTGCCAACTATTTTCCATAGTAACGATGAATATGTACCTAGTCCTTGCATCTATCAGGCTCCATTCCAAACTACTTCACTCCTTTATTCCTCGTAACAACTCAGACAGGAGTACACAGATGAGACCCTTGTACTTCTTTGACTCTATGTTTTGTGTTGGTGTCATCAGATTGATTTGTATCATCCTCTGTTTCATCCATCATTTGAAAAAATTGATGAAAATTGCATACTGCCCTCCTTAAGCCCTTCCAAAGAAACTTCTTTAACCAAAACCAGCTGGAAATGGTCCCTCTTCCTCTGAACTTTTAGCATCTGTAATGGCCATGCAATGTGGGTGGCCTTTGACACATCCATCCACTCAGTCCTTTTAGATTATAAGCTTCTGGAGACCATAGATAGACTCTACTAAATTCTTCTTGCATCTCACATGATTGCTTACAAGTGACAAAGGGAATTCTAGATATCATTTTATTGATGGAATTAACAATAAGTTAGGAAAAAGGAGGCGCTCTGTTCACTTTAAACTTTAAGGAATATTTCTGTCACTACATCGTGCTTCATTTTGAAGGATAAAAAAATCCGAAATACAAAAATGTCAGAATTGAAAATAGTCTGACATTTTAATGAATTCATTGCAAAGTATGTCTCTTAGTAATGTTCACTTTGTCCTGAGAATTAGAAATATAACGTATAATTTTTGGTTCAAATGGTCCGTAGGTCTGTGTGAGCATAGTGTGGGTTTTCTCATCTTGAGCAGGTTTCCTTCCGCTGGACTGAAGTCCAGTGCAGCATTTCTGGTGCTTTGCCACTTTTGTGTTTGCTTCAGTATTTTGGAGTCTCATCTTCCAGTGTTATATTTTGATAAGCTTCATTAGCAAAATCTTGCCTTGTGATCTTGAAAAAAGAGTATAGAAATGAATGGTTTAGACACAAGTTTTTCCAGAGGAGAGAGGTGAGGTCTATCAGATGACAGTTATGTTTTGTATGCATGGTGGTCCAAAATTGTTCAGATCAGATCAGATGAGTCGCTCAGTCGTGTCCGACTCTTTGCGACTCCATGAATCACAGCACGCCAGGCCTCCCTGTCCATCACCAACTCCCAGAGTTCACTCAGACTCACGTCCATCGAGTCAGTGATGCAGCCATCTCATCCTCTGTCGTCCTCTTCTCCTCCTGCCCCCAATCCCTCCCAGCATCAGAGTCTTTTCCAATGAGTCAACTCTTCGCATGAGGTGGCCAAAGTACTGGAGTTTC
>NW_011495016.1:371178-406017 GCF_000754665.1 Bison bison bison | reverse complement strand
TTAGCATCATTCCTTCCAAAGAAATCCAAGGGCTGATCTCCTTCAGAATGGACTGGTTGGATCTCCTTGCAGTCCAAGGGACTCCCAAGAGTCTTCTCCAATTGTTAGGGGGCCTCAAAAAGAAAAATTAGAAACTTGACAAAATGATGTCTATTTATTTTATATATATTTTTTCCTCTCTTCCTTTTGTTCTCAGTTTTTGCTTTGTCCAAACTGGAGCTTCTCAAAAAGATGTATGCAAAACAATGGAAAAGACTCTGGTTATCTTTTCATTGCCAGATCTGATAGTATCAATATTTGGACTTGGGTCAATATGTCTTTTCTGTTTGTTTGTTTATTTATTTATTTATTTTTAAAACTTAGGCCTTTGTCTTCTGGCTCACTCCTCAGTATGGAGACCAAGCTGCCAGTTCAGCCTTTCCTCCCTCTTTGAGCAAAGTGACCCTTTGATTCTCAAATCACTTATCTTTTGTGAAGAATCTGTCTCAAAGATGGGAAGTGAGATGACTTTGAGTTCTCCAGTGAGGGAACCTGTATGTTGGTGCCAATCAACCAGCATTTCTCTTGTCTGAGAGGTACTGAAACCCATTCTTTGTGTTTCACTTTAATGAGAAAATAAATGGTCCAAAGATTGAAAAATAAATGACATTGAAAGAAAGAGGCAAAGCAATTTAAAAGAAAGAAGGAAGAAGGAAGGGATGAAGAAAGCGGTAGCTGGAATATCTAATTGCAAATGGTTTTCTAGCATTCACTGATACATTAGCATTGCCTACCAGACTCCAGATACATGTGAAAATATAATCAATGATACCCCTCAGCTTCCTTATTAGAGCTCGCTCTCTCTCTCTTTTTGATTGTAGAAACATGCTGCTGTATGTATGGAGGGAGGAACTGTAGGTGACTAGGAAATAGTTGCCTATGTGAGGTTAGCCTAATAATATTTTCAACACTGTTCGCAGGATTAAAGGAAATAGTTCATAGTTAACATTGGTTGGCTTGTCCTTAATTTGCAGACTTTTGCACACTTGAGGTTTCTCTAAACCCCAAGCTTTCAGAATATAGAGAAAAGGAAACTATATTAATAGATGATTGATACAGTCAGAACTGAATGAGGAAAGATAGTCTCTAAAGAAATTTCAAAGAAATAGGAGAAGAGAATGTTAATTTCCATGTAAATATATTCAGAAGTCTAGGCTTTTCAGCCTTCCAAGGTGGAAGAATTAATTATCAGTTTTCAAGAGAAAAATTTATTCACCGTACAGCTATAGCAAATAGAATCCTTTAGGTGTAAAATTCATGAAATTAATCTCAAAATAATTAAAATTAAGTATATCACCTTTCTTTTTCTTTCTTGTACTTCAAACTTCCAAATATTTGATGTTACTGTTTAATATGTTTGTGAACAGTATTGAAAGATTGCCATCTATATTTGGAGATGTAAAGGAAGAAATTAAATGTGTTCTGGTTCATGGTCAAAACACATTGGCAAGGATGGTTTCTTTTTGTGACCCCATGTGATATTCTGAATCTTTAAAGAACTTGCTGCTGCTAAGTCACTTCAGTCGTGTCCGACTCTGTGTGACTCCATAGACGGCAGCCCACCAGGCTTCCCGTCCCTGGGATTCTCCAGGCAAGAACACTGCAGTGGGTTGCCATTTCCTTCTCCAATGCAGGAAAGTGAAAAGTGAAAGTGAAGTCGCTCAGTCATGTTCGACCCTCAGCGACCCCATGGACTGCAGCCTTCCAGGCTCCTCCATCCATGGGATTTTCCAGGCAAGAGTACTGGAGTGGGGTGCCATTGCCTTCTCCGTTTAAAGAACTACTGAAGTGATAATGAAACAGTATCAGTGTTGGTATCATTGACAATTATGAATGTCCTCTTACAAATTAATTTTAATAGTACTTATCTAGTCCATCCCTAAAAGGCTGAATAAAAACTCAAGACGAGTTTATTCTACTTTTAACTGTATCCATTAAAAAACATACTTAGTTTTCAAATAAGTATTTTAATACCCATGAAAAAAGGAGAAAAACTTTGAGTACTTCTTATTAATAGGGAGTATGAAAATATTTGGTTATATTGCTAAAATGAGGTTGCTGTGTGAAATCTGAGCAGGGTCAGAACTGATAGGCTAAGTGATATAGAGTATCTGTAACCATCAGATATAGAATATCTGAAATAGATGACTACAATAAGAGAGAAAATAATGGGATTAAACAACTTTTTCAGTAGAGGTAAATTAGGCAAACTTTAGGGATGGGGAGTTATAAAAGTCTCAAAGCTTTAGTTGATTTTAAGGTCTTTGAACATATCTGACTTATGTCCTCTTGGGCAGGTTAAGACTAGAAAGGACCTTTTTAGGAACTAAAAAGCCTCTTGATGAAAGTGAAAGTGGAGAGTGAAAAGTTGGCTTAAAGCTCAATATTCAGAAAACGAAGATCATGGCATCCGGTCCCATCACTTCATGGGAAATAGATGGGGAAACAGTGGAAACAGTGTCAGACTTTATTTTGGGGGGCTTCAAAATCACTGCAGATGGTGACTGCAGCCATGAAATTAAAAGATGCTTACTCCTTGGAAGAAAAGTTATGACCAACCTAGATAGCATATTGAAAAGCAGAGACATTACTTTGCCAACAAAGGTCCATCTAGTCAAGGCTATGGTTTTTCCAGTGGTCATGTATGGATGTGAGAGTTGGACTGTGAAGAAGGCTGAGCGCCGAAGAATTGATGCTTTTGAACTGTGGTGATGGAGAAGACTCTTGAGAGTCCCTTGGACTGCAAGGAGATCCAACCAGCCCATTCTGAAGGAGATCAGCCCTGGGATTTCTTTGGAGGGAATGATGCTAAAGCTGAAACTCCAGTACTTTGGCCACCTCATGCGATGAGTTGACTCATTGGAAAAGACTCTGATGCTGGGAGGGATTGGGGGCAGGAGGAGAAGAGGACGACAGAGGATGAGATGGCTGGATGGCATCACTGACTCGATGGACGTGAGTCTGAGTGAACTCCGGGAGTTGGTGATGGACAGGGAGGCCTGGCGTGCTGTGATTCATGGGGTTGCAAAGAGTCAGACATGACTGAGCGACTGAACTGAACTGAACATATCTGACTTATGTCCTCCTGGGCAGGTTAAGACTAGAAAGGATCTTTTAGAAAGGTATGAATTCATTATACTGTTTCATTTGCCTGGTTCAGTTAAAGGGACTGGTGAAGAAGTTGTGTTTCCTTGAAATGCTTTCAGTAGAGCTGAGATTTTCTAACTATGCTATCAAATTTCCATGTGTTACCTGATGAATCATTCCACTTGGCTGAGTAAAAGTTTAACCAGAGTTGAAGTGGGATGAACAAATGAATGCACATTCCTAGAGAACAAAGTGAAAATTCCTCTCCTTGTATTTGTTGTAATTGTAATACAGGACATGGGCATTGCGTAAGCCCCAGTGACATTTCACTCCTGTAGCAAAGATGTGAAGCAGACAGAAGGTCTTGCCCTTCTCAGATGAGGCTTTGATTAAACCATCATTTTAAGGGGTGAGTGGCTTCATGTTCCAAATTCAAATTATAGTTTGAGGTAAGACTACTCGGATACTTCATGTGTGAGAGGAGACCAGAAATTTCAGAAAAGGCAGGTGAAAAAAAGTGGTAAGAGGTGAGACATTAGAAAATCATTTTGGTAGGAGGATGACTCAGTCATACTGAGCAGACTTCTCCTAACTGCTTAAACCTAAGTCTCTCCCATGGCTGGGCCTTTCCCAGTTATACATTCATATGGATGGAGGGCCAAGGTCTTACGTGGACACTGATGTCTTTTTCTGATTTGTTTCTATGACTTGTGGACGCAAGCTCCTTCTCCTAGCACACAGTTATAGCTCTTTATCTACTCCATGTCTTTGCTCCATTATCTGAGGTTGATTTTTGAGAGTGTTGCCCCAGAGAAAATCTTCGGAATACATTGACATTTCATGAAACTTGCACCTGACAACTTAACGCACGGCAGCTTCTCCTACCTTTTTGGGGTTGTGGAGTATTAAGATATATTGGAGAATGGGAGATTGTGAAGGTGGTTCTTAACAAACAAATGCTTTGCCTGTCTCAGGGTGGAATTTCTGGAGCATGGCTTGAGGATCTGTCCTTTGACAAAGTCTGATCTGATGGTTATACAGTTGATATTAAATTTTATAAAATCATTCACAAGGGAAAAACTTAGATTCTGAAAATATCTTTATGAGACATTCAGCTGGGAAAAACAAAGAACATATTTTGTCTCGTTGTCAAGTTTTCCAGTGAGAAAAACCGCAGGTAATCATTATGATGTGTCCCCAAAATAGGAAAACAAAAGTTCATCTCTAGGACTATTTGTTTAGCTAAAGAAAGTTTATACAGCTTGTGGGAAATTATCTCCTAGAAGGTTGTTCTTTTTTATGTTTGTTCTGCCTGGTTTTTCCTCTGGAAGAGTAACTCTAGTGTGCCGACTGTCAGCTACTTTTTGATACATAGGCTGGCTCTTGAACCTGGCGTTGTATTATTTCTCTTGTTTTAGGGAAATGTATTCAGGTGATAGAACTGTCAAGTACCTGAGTGTTTACCAGGGCCAAAATGTTTTCTTAAGAAAGATTAAAAAAAATGAAAGAGGGTGAGATGGAGATCATTCTGTTCTCTCTCGTGTGCTTTTTCACTTACAGCACAGACAGAGTTGGATTTGTGAAGAATATTGGCCAAAGGAGAATAATTGAGTTCTTTAGGGAGCCCAAAGCTGAGCTTCAGCTCACGGTTCTGATAAAGATCAGCTCATTGGAATATGAATCCCCCACCCATAAGCCTTGTTTAAGAATCTTAGATTCTTGAAAATAATGATAACCCTGTGTTCTCTGTGTTTATAAACAAACACTGAAAGCTTGCTTGCTGAGGGTGTCTATCAGGGATGTGCAGCTACTTGTGCAAGCCTGACTCAGCAGGCTTCCACCTGGGCACATTGTGTTCTGTCCCTAGAAAACTGGACCCTACAAGTGAGGCGGTCTTGCCAGTCACTTTGATCAACGCTTACCATCCCTGGGGGGCTACGTAAATGTTCCAGCCAAGGGGTGAAGCAAAGGGTTGAGACAGTTTCCAAGCTAATCTAGGAATTCATCTCTTTTTCTTTTTCTCTTATCATATAACAGCTTATGGAAAAAACCTGAAGGAACTTTTTGACTAACCCAACAGAATGTATTTATGATTTGGATAGTAGTAAAACTTTGAGATTGAATTGTGTCTGGGATTACAAAAATTAATATAGAATATTTAAATGTGGTTTTATTACATTTAAATTCAGTTAATCTCAGCTTAAATTGCTGGAGAAGGAAATGGCAACCCACTCCAGGATTCTTGCCTAGAGAATCCTGTGGACAGAGGAGCCTGGTAGGCTGCTGTCCATAGGGTCGCACAGAGTCGGACACGACTGAAGCGACTTAGCATGCATGCATGCAGGTTAAATCATATATTCTAAATTAGCAGAGTATAAATTAATGGCACTGATGCTACCAAGTAAATTGAAAGCTTTTGAATTCATGTATCTGAGCACATTAGTATTGATTTTTCCCAGCCACGAAGAAGGACATATGACAGTAGAAGCAATAATTTCTCTTGAGTGACCCCAGTCTCCTTACATTATTATAGAAATGCTCAGTATCCTCTGGAAAACAGAAAAACAATCCCAGTACTGCTTTGTGCTCCACTTTCCAGCTTCCTTAATTGTGTTGTGTCAAGATATTGGGACATAAATAAGATAATTGTCTGGCTTCACCATATAGTGTGAGGCAGATTTTACTCAGACTGAGAAAGGTAGGAAACACTTTTCAAGGCAGCTTCAGGGTTGTTAATTAAAACATAGAGCAAATTAGAGTGAAAAATATAAAGTTGTGTTTAGTAGCTGGGGACTGACATGAGGCTTCTCCCAAGAATTTGAAAATAAGATTGTAGGCTATGTTTTCATTTCACAATTAAAGATGAGAACAGAAACCTTCCACCTTAACCATTTCAGCAGAAACTGAAGGGGTTCTATAAAGCATTTGGAAAAGTGCCTTTTCATGAATACTTTCGTTTTCATTACCTCTCTCAGTTTTGAATTCATGCTTCTTAAAATTGTTTTCTGGTTATGAATTGGCTCCCTGATCAGGTCTGTCTCAATGCAGCAGTTGGACTAGTTGCACACAATTAGGTACTTGGGTCTCTAAGACCATTGTTTGTTTTTGCGAATTAATAAAATGACCTCAGGCTTTTACACATCAGTTTTCTGAGCTTGGTTCATGGAAACCCTACTTACTGATGGTACCTGCCCTCAGTATGTGGGAAGTATCTGCAGGATACAGTCGGCCTGTGGACTGTGGTAAATTCACCAGGTTCATGAACACCATGCTATGAAGCCTGCACTCTTAGCTCCCCATTGACTAGAGATCTTGGCAGCATAGAAGTTCATTGAAGACTCTTAAAAATAAATAATACGTTTTACATTGGATCAGATCAAACTTTTCCTGCCCTCAAATAAGGATGATGTTAATAATGTTCTGTGTGACTTCTTAACCCTCTTGACCCCTTGGGAAATGCTGATTCTCCTCATCTCATGACACATGCCTCTTTCTCAAGCCTGAAAGTTTCCCATGACCCCATTCCTCCAAAATGATTTTGTTCCATTTTGGCTGAAGTGGACCTTGCAGTGAGATCTGTTGGCTTTCTATTTCAGCATGGGATATGATGTATGATTTACGTTGATGTTAAAAAATAACTTTTCTGATTAGATAAATAAAGCATTTTCAAAATTTGGAAAACAAATGAAAACAAAAAGAAAATACAGCTTCCCCTCTAATACCACCACCTGCAGGTTCTCTGTACTTTCTAAAAAAGCCTTGTTTCTCATGTCTGATACCACATTTGATGGCTCCTATCAGTATGCCCTGCCATTCTGATGACATTAGTGAGGGAGATGGTGTTTTAGGAGTAGCCATTAGGAGTGCTAGTTGCTCAGTTATTAAATCATCAGAATAAACAGACAGAGAACCAACTAGGGTCAGGTTCTAGGGGAACGATCATTCCCACGTAAGAGGCAAAGAAGTGAAGATTTTAGATGAATACAGATTGTTTCTAATTGTCTCCTACAAATTGGTACTTGCTGTTTATCTCTACAAGAATTCAATTATGAGCTGCTGCAGATGCTGACCTCAACACCCCCTGAAAGGAGGTGGAGATCAGAAATGAGGTACTCTGTGCTCTGGAAAAAACTGGCAGAACAGGTCTTCAGATAGTTAGATATTTTTAGGAGCCAATTTTATGAGCCCAATTCTTTTATCTCCTCACATCTAGAAAAACACTAAAACCCTTCATGGTGATGTCCGCTCCTTGTGACTAGCAACAGCCTTCTGCAAGACATATGTGTTGGGTTGCATGTGTTCTCCCTTCACTGGAATCATGTATGCACTGACCTTCCCATCTCCCTATCTGAAGCAGTTTCTCAGAGCTATTTGAGATGCTGTCTCCCGGGCTCTAGAGAATCTCTTGGACAGAGGAGGCTGGCAGGCTGCAGTCCATAGGGTTGCAAAGAGTTGGACATGGCTGAAGTGACAGCACGCATGCATGAACACATGCCCTCCCAAGCTCTACTCCTCATTTTGCCCAAATACAGCTTAACTCACAATTCTCACATTGTGCTTTTTTTTTTTTTTTTCCAGTCGACATAATCATCCTGTAGAAGATAGTACGTTTCAGCCTCTACTAATCAAGTGGATTGAGGGAAAATTCCCCTGAATCTATTAAGGTAGCTGATGTGATTTTAGCAAATTTTCTTTCTGAACCTCAGCCTCTCCTAATTAATAAGCGAGTCACAGCTCAAGGGTTACTTTCCTGAAGCAGTCTAATGCTGTTCCCCCATGGATTTCTCTTTCATGGTTAAACTTTCATTTTTGACTTTAAAATCTCTGGCTTTGTGTATGTTATTTAAGATCTTTAGGGATGTAAAGAATTCATTAGTGCCCTCTCTCAGGGTAATGCTCTCAGCACATTTACATAACTGAAGAGCTTCCTAGTAAAGAAACATACCTTTGGTGAGGCAGGTGGAGGGGCTTGAGGAGGGTGGAGGGAAGATTTCTGAATCTCAAGACAAATGCTTTAGCAAGGAAGATAGGACTGAATGTGAAATGGCACTGTCATAGGACACTTAGGAGACGAGGAAGCTGTAAATACAGCCACTGAGGCCTTGTTCTGGAAAAGTGTCCCCAAGGACTCTTCTGGTTTGCAAGAGTATTAATCAGTTATTAATTAACATTTCAGCTGGCAGTATTTTTTCCCCCCAGTGTTTGAATAGAAAATTGGACTTGCAAAATGTGCATTTTGCTTTAGGGTTCCAAGTATGTTTTTATAATTGAAGTATAGTTGATGTACAATATTGTGTTAGTTTCAGGTGTACAGCAAAGTGGTTTGGTTATACACTTGTAGATGTATGTATCTATATTCTTTTTTCTGATTCTTTTCATTATAATTTATTACAAGATACTGAATATAGTTCCTTGTGCTATACAGTAAGACCTTGCTTATCTTATATATGGTACGGTACTGTGGGGTTCCAGGTATTTTTAAATTAAAAAAAATAAATTTTAGGGAATGTGTTTCAATGCCTAGTGGTCAGGGAGGGGACTACTTTCTGAGTTTTCTCTGAAAGGATGCTTTGAGGGACCCTTTGCTCTCCAACTGTTAACAGTAGATTGTGGTATAGACACATAGTTTTTTGTCACAGAAATGTGTTAATACTTGCTTCAGAGAGGAAGAAGTGTGGAAAGAAAGAAAGTGAAGTCACTCAGTTGTGTGCGACTCTTTGCAACCCTGTGGACTGTAGCCCACCAGGCTCCTCCGTCTATGGGATTATCCAGGCAAGAATACTGGCGTGGGTTGCCATTTTCTTCTCCAGGGGGATCTTCCTGACCCAGGGATCAAACTCAGGTCTCCTGCATTGCAGGCAGACGCTTTAACCTCTGAGCCACCAGGGAAGCTAGCCTCAGTAAATTGGTCAATAGCCTAGTTCAGTTGTTGTTTTTTGATGTTATCAAAGTGTTTGTTTTTATAGGAAATGAATGGATAACAGGAAATAATAACTAAAATGTCAGTTTCAGTTTAATTCTCTTCCAATGGAATACACACTTTCTTAGCTCAGACGCAGTTTTTCTATTAACATCTCTAAATGGTCAAGTTACTTAAATCCTCTGAGCCTTGGATTCCTCATCTGTAAACTGGAGATAATAAATTCCCCTGTAGTACTGTAAGGATTAATGAGAGACATACATGAAGTAGTCATCAGAGTTTGGTCAGTTCCCTTTCTTTTCTATCATCATTTTCTGCATCAGAGATAAGCACTGTTGTCTGATTTAGCAGAGCTTTATAATACCATGGAGGGGGTTATTGCCTCTCAAAGCTGAATAAATGTGATGTGATACAGTATGTATAGTCTATAAAAGTATGCCTGCAAAGGATTTCAATTTTTTAGTAGTGAAATCATTTAAAATTTAAGTACCTATTACCTCTAAATTATACACTTAAAAATCAGGAATAGTTATTGAATTATTGTAAATATTTTAAAAACTATCTTCATGTTAATTTTAATTCTGATCTTAAACTTTTAGGAGGATCAGGTGGAAAAAGGCAGAGGTTGAAACAAGCACCTCTCACATGCTAAGTGAAATAGCTAAGACAGAGAAAGACAAGTACTATATTTTATTGCTAATATAGGGAACCTAAAAATTACAACAAGCTAGTGAATATAACAGAAAAGAGACAGGCTCACAGATATAGAGGATGAATTAGTGGTTACCAGTGGGGGTGGGGAGGGACAATACAGAGTGAGGGGAGTGGGAGGTCCAAACTCTTAGTGTAAGATAGGCTACAGGGATGTACTGTACAGCCCAGGGAATGTAGCCAGTAGTTCATAATAACTGTAAATGGAAAGTAACCTTTAAAATTGTATAAAAATAAAAGTTTTTTTAAAAAGCCTCTCTGATTTTCTCACCTTCTCCCTGTCCCCTACTCAAAAATGAATAAATGCTTTGCATCCTCAACTCTTCCTGGCAGTTAAGCTTCTTAGAAAACTGACCTCAACTTACTTGTGTCAAACTTCCTATCCTTTCCTAATTTAAATTTACTGCTTGAGTCAGACTAGTCTTTCAGTAAGTTCTGCCTACAAACTGTGTCTATTTCTCTCTCTCTCTTTTTTTTTTTTTTTTTTTGGTTTATGCTTAATCCTTCACTATGTATATCCTTACTTCTCTTGACCTATTCATGATATTCTTAACTTAAACCCTGCATATGAGTAAACAGTGACATTTATTTGGGGATAGAGTTTCAAAAATTTCCTCTTCTCTTCACTCCCTATCTGTTTCTCTACTTTCCTCCCTTCTTTCTCTTTTTCTAGGTGGTGGTGTTCAATTGCTAAGTCATATCCGATTCTTTGTGACTGCATGGACTGCAGCACCGCCCAGGCTTCCCTGTCCTTTACTCTCTCCTGGAGTGCACCCCAACTCATGTCCATTCATTGAGTCGGTGATCCTGTTCAACCATCTCATCCTCTGTCACCCATTTCTCTTCCTGCCCTCAATGCTGCTTTCCTAGCCTCAGGGTCTTTTCCAATGAGTCGGCCCTTTGCAGCAGGTGGCCAAAGTATTGGAGCTTCCCTAGGTGTATATTTCCTTAGAGTAGCATCACTGTTTACACACAGTTATAGGTCAAGGTCTTCCTTCTTTAAAAACCTGCCTTTGGAGACATATAAGAAATAGGCATCTTTCCAGTGATTTCTGCCTGTGGGATGGGGATCTAAGAGGAAGGGAGAGACGATGGAATAGAGGGAAGAGATTCAGAATGTCATAGTGGTTAAAATGACGGGCTTTGGCAGGAGATCGTGCTGAACTGGAATCCTGATCTTCAGTGTGTCATATGTGAAATGGTTTCATAGAAGTTCCTGTATAGCACAGTGTAGGTAAGATGTCTAACTCAGTGTCTAGCACAATTCAGGAGTTCTACAAATGCCATCTGCTGCTGTTGTTGTTATCATTATTAATGCAGAAGAACCAAAAGCAAGGGATGCACTTCAACTTTATAAAACAGATGAGCTGTCAACAGTGTAGAGATTCACTGGTGGTGTATTGGTTTCTTAGTTGCCACTGTAACAGATGACCACATAGTTGGTGGCTGCAAATATACAGTTCAGGAAGTCAGAAATTTGAAATGATTGTTATGGGGCTAAAAGCAAGATGTTGGCAGGGTTCTTTCCTGGAGGTTCTACAGGAAAGTCTGTTCTCTGTCCCTTTCAGCTTTTAGAGGCATCCCTTGGTTTGTGGCCTCACCAGTCCACCTCTGTTACGGTTGTCACATGGATTTCCCCTCCCTGTGATCTTCCTGCGTCCTTCTTAGAAGGACCTTGTAATTGCATTGGATCTACCTGAATAATCTAGGATAATATCCTCATCATAGATTCTTAATCACATCTGCAAAGTTCCTCTTGCCATGTATAGTACCATTCACAGCTTCCAGGGTTTAAGCTGTGGACATCTGTGTGTGTGCGCGTGTGTGTGTGTGTGTGTGTGTGTGTGTGTGTGTGTGTGTGGGAGGGTAGGCTATTATTCAGACTACCTCAGACGGACCGAGCACTTAGGTGCAAAGAAGCAAAAGAGGATCAAGAAGTAACTTGCACTTCAAGCAGAAGAGCAGCAAGTGTATATAGACAGAATTAGTTAATCAGCTTTGACTGACAGCAGAGCAAACTCTTACTCCAATAGATCTGTTTGCTCCGTGTAAGTGGAAGTTAAAGTAGTATTTACTTTTCTATTTTTGCATGGAAAGCCTTATTCATTATGGGTGGTATCAGTTTTCTCTTATGACTGTCATTGTTGCTTTTCTCCAACTTGAAAAAGTGCCCCGGTTCTCTTTATAGTCCCTGCCTTGGATGCAGATATGGTGTGCTCTGGGGAGAGAGGACTATCTTTTTTGAACACTAATAAAGTTCTCACATTATCTGTATTATTTCCCTAATTCCTTCTAGAGTTATTTGAGGTGGGCATTATTTCTGATGAGAAACTGAAGTTTAGAAGCCCTAAGTGACTTGCTTACAAGTATCAAAGTGGGTGAAGGACGGGTGAGAGCGGGTATATCATTTGAAGTCAGAGCTCAACTTTCCCCGCTTTAACATGTTGCCTTCATGGAATGAATGACTCAGTTCATCTGCTGCAGAGTGAGTTGCTACATCCGCAAGAACCTGGCTAGAATCTAGGTGTGTTTATCTAATGACCTATATGGGGACTTTTCTCTAAATTAATTTTTTATGTGCAAAAAAAATCATGATTTTATTATATTTACTGCAGTTCTATCTAGGAATCATACGTCATTTACTGTTTTTACTTGTAAAAATTGTGCTGCTTGAGGGCAGAGTCTGGTCTTATGCTGCTGGTCCTTTGTACCGTTTTCAGAATGTAGGGTGGTGTTACCATATTAAGCCTAAGAAATATATTCAGAACTGAAAAGAATAGAAAGATTTTAATTCTAGGCCTTACGTAATTTTAATTTTCACAAGTGAAACAAAATCTGCTTGTCTAGTTATCAAATTATATTCTCTTTATAATGAACACCTTTCCAAAATCTTTCATCTATTTATAGGAGAAAGGAAAGAGTTCATTTCCATGACAACTTCTCTATTTTTAATCCACCACCAACTTCATTGTCTTTCTTATCTACAGTTCCGTGAACTTCAGTTGGGGGAAAAAGGGATAAATAAATCTGCAAGGTAATTGAAGTACATTTATGGACTGCTCTATTTGAGGTGATTTGTCTAGGAATCAAGCAAATGAATACTTTTAAGGACTTGATAAGCGCTGGTACAAACCACTGTTGCAAATGCTTTCTGATTGCAGTAATTAACTTTGTAGCCATGAAAGGGGACCCTTGATATACTTTCATTACCAACATAAGTGCTGTGAAGAGAATTAACATCAAAGAAGCCTGTGAACAAACATAATGTGTGAGGAAGTGAAGACACCAGTTATTTCCCCACCAATTCATAGACGACCAGTCATTGCTCAGCTCAGCAAACAAGAAGCACTGTTTTGGGATTAGTTTTCCTCAGGAAAACAGCAGAACCTGAAGAATGACCTAAGTTTCATAACCAAATAAAAAGTTACTCATTAAATTAAATCAAATATTTAAAAGTAAATGTATCCTGCATCAGCATTTAATACTTTTTATATAATTCTTCCATTTCATGCATTGCCTTTTTTTCCCTTTTAAACACACGAGGGAAGGCAAAACTAGGCTCACTGTTGTTTCTCTCTGTGATTTTTGAAGTCGGTACAAAAATAGAGAATTTTGTACAGGCGGACTGATTTTCAAGCATATGTTTATACTTTATTTCTGAGAGAATTATTTGGGTAGTTGTTATTACAGAGAATCCCATTCTTATTTGCAAAACTGTATACTTCTAGGAGGAAAATAACTCATGTCAATCCAAATTAAGAGCTAACTTCTCCCCTCCACATTCCATATTGGTTTAATAACTTTTATTATCATTTGGTTGTCTTCTATGACTGAGTGTTAATGAAAACCTTTGGAATTCGTAGTGTGGAAGTGATTGATGAACTTAATGCAGAACTACCTATGTGAAACAGTGGAGCTGTAGTGAAAAGGAGATTATCTTTCCTTTCCAGTGTAATGACTTGAAAATAGGCAATGTGGTTATTAAATGATATGTTCTTCAGGTTCAAAGCTCAGCTGTAGTTAAAAGACTCGGAGGAGATAGTTTTTATTGGTGATGCCTGGTCTGGGACATCCTATAAAATAGAGGTGCACAAAAAATAGTCATTGCAATGAACTGACTTTTTATAGCAGTCTAATTCTCTTTCCAGGCCCTTTTTCTGTGATCATTTTTCTGCTACCAATGGGGTCATGCCACAAGATACTCTAGGGACAGTTCTTGGCTATGGTTGTGAGGGATTTCAGGAATTTTAAATGCATATTGGAGGAGGAAATGGCAACCCACTCCAGTGTTCTTGCCTGGAGAATCCCAGGGACAGAGGAGCCTGGTGGGCTGCCATCTGTGGGGTCGCACAGAGTTGGACACGACTGAAGCAACTTAGCAGCAGCAGCAGCAAATGCATATTAATCCCAAGAAAGTTCTGCCCTAACATCATGCATTGTTTTTTGTTGCTGAGCTCTTATGTTCATTGTGGTCAAGCTATATCTTGGCTATGGCAGCAACCTAAATGTCTATCAACAGATGAATGGATACATGTCCTAATGCATGCTGGCCACTTCCTAGTCATATACAACTTCTACTTCCTGGAACCTTGGTTTTTTAAATTTAAAAATAGATATTGTACTGTTCAGCCTTCCCTGGTGGCTCAGACTGTAAAGAGTCTGTCTGCAGTGCAGGAGACCTGGGTTCAATCTGTGGGTTGGGAAGATCCCCTGGAAAAGGAATGGCTACCTACTCCAGTATTCTTGCCTGGAGAATCTCCACGGGCAGAGGAATCTGGCGGGGTAGAGCCCATGGGGTCACAAAGAGTTGATGTGACTAACACTTCCACTTTCATTATGCTGCTCACCTCAAAGGGTTTTGATGAAGATTAAGTGAGATAACAGCCAAAGTGCCTGCTACAGTGCCTCATACAGAGCAAGTTCTCAATGAATGATAGTGGTCTGCCCCCCAAAATTGTCCTGAATCCGTGTCCACTCCTTGTGATACCCATCACCAATCAATTACCAGACAGTTCTTTCTGATGACAAAAGTCCACCTATCTGGATTTTCTCGTATTCTCAGCCTCTCAGGGCTGCCTGGACTTTCTGCCATTTCATGGTGCATCTGTCCAGGCTTCATGTTCTGACCCAGTGTGCCCTTCCCTGCTCCTGATCCCAGATGTGGCATTATTTTACTGTTGCTTTCTGGAATTACTTTTTAATGTTTTGTCTTTTATGAAATAAGAAACAGTGTTTTAAGCGAGCAACATTTTCTTTTTGAGACAGTGCTATATAGTGTCTGTGTGACTTCAGTCATAAAATAAAAAGATATTGAGTGTATATTATGTACTGGGCACTATTCAAAGTACTAGAGAGATAGTGAAGAATAAAAGAGGCAAAAATTCCTTAATATTCTAAAAATGAATACTGACAGTAGACAACTAGAAACGTAATACTATCACATCATACCATGGTGAGTTCTCTGAAGGAAAATAAAAAGCAATGGGATGGAAAGATGTGGCAGGTGTGTGTGTGTTGTGTGTGTGTGTGTGTTATGTGTGTGTGTGTTATGTGTGTGTGTGTGTACACAAGTGTGTGTGCATGTGCATGTGGGCCTTTGAGCAGAGGCTTGAATGATGCAAAGTGGAAGTCATTGCTGAATGTGGTGGGAGAGCAGTAGGCAGAGAGAAAAGGAATAGTAAAGGGCGGAAGGAGGCATGTTTGATGAACAGCAAGATCAGTGTGGCGGGATCACAGGAGGATGGTAGAGAAGATGCAAAGGAACAGCTGGTGTAGACTCTGTGGTCCATGGTAGGCAATTTTTATTTCATTCTAGAAAGAAAAGTTTTAAAATAGAGAAAGATAGAATCTTATTTGTGCTTGTTAAGAAAAACTATCACAGACCTGGAAATAAGGCCAAAAGATGGCTATGTATGCTTTTATTATCAAATGGGAACAATGTCCAGGAGGCCCTTCGAAGGATTATTTAATTCTCTAAGGGAATATCTTCATTTGACATTCTTTCTACTTTAGAGCCCCGATTCTACGGCATTATCTGTGGACTTGGAGATTTTTGTCAGAGATGCAAAGGATTTTTGACAGGTAGAGAAGAAGACTCCATAGGTGATAGTTTCGTTGCCTGTAGGACGTTAGCCAGTTTTGTCTCTAAATCAGCAAGCGTATTTCAATATGCTTGTCCTGTATACCGTGTTTCTCCAACTATCTTGTGATCCAGCTTCAAAATCCTGGTTGTGTCATTAATAGATTCAGAATTTTTGATGCATATTGATTCTACATTTATACGAGAGTTACAGTTTTAGCTTTGTGAAAATGAGGTACTTTGACATAGAGCTCATGTTGCCAGCTGGATGGAGAATGAGTGAGTGTGAAGGTGTCCGGGAGAGTTGTCAGATGGGAAGTGGAAAGGTAGGTAAGGAGGATGGTGCTGAGTGGTGGTGAGGAAGGTGGGAAGTGCGTGATTGTACCTTACATTTGGCTTGGAGGAAGAAACAAGACATGCCAAACAGGTGAGGGGTGTGATAAATAGAAGGATCTATTTGTTTGTTTGGGGGACTTGGAAATGGCAGTAGAGGAAGAGCAGCATTTTCAGAGAAAATTAAGAGATCCGTATAAGATATGGTAATTTGATACATGATCTGTGAGTCTTTGGCAAATTTCCTTAGGTGCTAAAGTCAATGTCTCTGTGCAATAATCAGGCAAATCAGTATTTAACAAACATTCATAATTACGTATATGTTTTACATAGTTAACACATTTATTCTATCCATCTGATGTTTAAATATGTGCGCAGGTGTATATACACATACAATATTTGGCAGAATTTTCCATGGAATTGGTAAAAATACTCCCATTCCGCTAAATTAGAAAGTTCAGATTCAAGCGTTTCAAGAACTAAAGCTCTGACTTTAAGATTGTTTTACTCTGTGATGTTACAACGCATTACTCAACTGACAATAAATTGCTTTAAAAAGAAAGCATCAGTTCCTTAATCATCGGAGAAGGCAATGGCACCCCACTCCAGTACTCTTGCCTGGAAAACCCCATGGACGGAGGAGCCTGGTGGGCTACAGTCCATGCGGTCGCGAAGAGTCAGACACGACTGAGTGACTTCATTTTCACTTTTCACTTTCATGCATTGGAGAAGGAAATGGCAACCCACTCCAGTGTTCTTGCCTGAATAATCTCAGGGACTGCGGAGCCTGGGGGGCTGCCGTCTATGGGGTTGCACACATACAGAGCCTTATTTCCTTTATGAGATGACAGTTTCTGTCCTAATTCTATATGTGTTGGATTTATTCAATAAGATAATTCAGTTCAGTTCGGTTCAGTCTCTCAGATCAGATCAGATCAGTCACTCAGTCGTGTCCGACTCTTTGCGACCCCATGAATTGCAGCACGCCAGGCCTCCCTGTCCATCACCAACTCCTGGAGTTCACTGAGACTCATGTCCATCGAGTCAGTGATGCCATCCAGCCATCTCATCCTCTGTCGTCCCCTTCTCCTCCTGCCCCCAATCCCTCCCAGCATCAGAGTCTTTTCCAATGAGTCAACTCTTCGCATGAGGTGGCCAAAGTACTGGAGCTCCAGCTTTAGCATCATTCCTTCCAAAGAAATCCCAGGGCTGATCTCCTTCAGAATAGACTGGTTGGATCTCCTTGCAGTCCAAGGGACTCTCAAGAGTCTTCTCCAACACCACAGTTCAAAAGCATCAATTCTTCGGTGCTCAGCCTTCTTCACAGTCCAACTCTCACATCCATACATGACCACAGGAAAAACCATAGCCTTGACTAGACGAACTTTTGTTGGCAAAGTAATGTCTCTGCTTTTGAACATGCTATCTAGGTTGGTCATAACTTTCCTTCCAAGGAGTAAGCGTCTTTTAATTTCATGGCTGCAGTCACCATCCGCAGTGATTTTGGAGCCCAGAAAAATAAAGTCTGACACTGTTTCCACTGTTTCCCCATCTGTTTCCCATGAAGTGGTTGGACTGGATGCCATGATCTTCGTTTTCTGAATGTTGAGCTTTAAGCCAACTTTTTCACTCTCCACTTTCACTTTCATCAAGAGGCTTTTTAGTTCCTCTTCACTTTCTGCCATAAGGGTGGTGCCATCTGCATATCAGTCGCTCAGTTGTGTCCAACTCTTTGTGACCCTATGAATCGCAGCACGCCAGGCCTCCCTGTCCATCACCAACTCCTGGAGTTCACTGAGACTCATGTCCATCGAGTCAGTGATGCCATCCAGCCATCTCATCCTCTGTCGTCCCCTTCTCCTCCTGCCCCCAATCCCTTCCAGCATCAGTCTTTTCCAATGAGTCAACTCTTCGCATGACGTGGCCAAAGTCCAAAAAGATAATTAGTAGCATTAAAAACAGAAACACTGCAGTCAGATTATTGTTATGTATTATTATTTGGAGAACAATGAGCAAGAATAAAGTTCTTGCTGGTAATTGTTCTTGAGTATCTCAGTGAGGCTGATCCTGACCACCCTGTTTAAATTGCAACCCCCTCTACCAGACCCTGTGCCGTAGCAGTACTGATGACTTTCTGCTGACATTTTGTTTTTTCTGTTTCCAAGGCACTTGTCACCATATTTTAATTTTCTGTTAAGCTAGGTTATATGTTTATTATGCATCTTCCTCCATTAGAGTGTAAGCTGCCAGAAGGTAGGGAGCTTTGTCTCTTTTATTTATTGAAATATGCTAAGTGCCTCTAATACATAGTGTGTTCTCAATAATTTGATGAATATATATACCGTATATATGGATGAGAGAAACTTTTCTCAATTGGGAGAATGCTTTATGATCTTAATCAGTAGAACATAAAAAAGACAATTCAATTTGGCCACATACGATTTAGAATAATGATTTACATAATAGATTCATCTTACTATCTTTTTTGTAGGCCAGTGTTAAAAATATATTTAGTGTTATAAATACATTATGTCCAAAGTCTAATTGAACAGCAGTAAGTATGGTGAATAAGGAACTAGCTGTTTATTAGATGCATAATTTAATCTTGATCAAGTGATTTAATAGCTGTTTATCTGTGTCTATAAAGTGAAATGATTAATAATGCCTACTTCATTGGGTAGCTATAAGAATTAAAGAAAACAGTATATGAAATACTGTTGAACAGTGTTCCAGTCTATAGTATACACACTCAATTAATGTAATAGTTAATATTATATGAATCAGTAGTTTATTATAGCAGAAGATATAAATAACTGCTACTTAGATTCATGAAAATTACACATTAAGAAACTTGGCAAAATGGATATAGAAACAAACAAAACTCACATAATAAACCCCAGTGTGAAACACTATTTAAAATATACACATAATCCAGGAAAATGACAGGAATTTTTGCACTTAAGAAAGGCACCTTACATGTTAGGATGGTTTTTGACTTAGCATTTTACTTTCTTCCTTTCCTCTAGCTGATCAATTTTTGAGAATAAAGGATTTTTTTTGATGTTCATTCCTTTCCCAGCTTTAGTTTCAGAGCTCTCAGATGGGAAAGGAAATGAGAATAGTAAAATACTTGAGGTTTTAAGGACAAGAAAAGGCAGTAACCATCTAATATTCTAGGAATACTGCAGGGAATCATGCAGGTCAAAACTGCTTCCCCTGAGAAGTTTCATCTTTATAATAACTTCAAAATCTTAGAATTTCGTAGAAGGCAGTTTTTCCCTTTTGCCATAAGGAAAGAGGAAAATCCCCTTTAAAATATATGCTGGTATGCAAATGAAGTGGACTTACAGATATAGTTGTTTGAATGAGTGTGTCCTGCCCACATACTTTATACATTTAAATAAATATGGTACAGATATTTCAGGTACGATCCTACAGCCTTGTTTTCATCCTTTTCCTTAGTGTTTAATCTCTTCTCTAAAGTGTGAAAGTGTTAGTCGCTCAGTCATGCCCAACTCTTGGCCACTGCATGGACTGCAGCCCACCAGGCTCCTCTGTCCATGGGATTCTCCAGCAAGAATCCTGGAGTGGGTTGCCGTTCCTTTTTCCAGGTGATCTTCCTGACCCAGGATCAAACCCAGGTCTTCTGCATGGCAGGTGTATTCTTTACTGTATGAGCCACTAGGGAAGTCCCAAGGTGGATTCCATTCCTGGAAGAGTTTAACACCATTTCCTAATTCTTTCAAAATGTTGAGGTATTTGACCAAAGCGTCTGTTTCACAAAAGGGCATAGTATACATCTACGGGAAGGAACAAGGTCAAGTCTTCTGAAATCCTCAGAATGACTTCTCCTTTTATATATGCAAATTCCACTCTTTAAGCTTCTCACCCAAGCCTTCTTGTTCTTAAGTGCAATAATTTTTAGGAAAATTTTTCATATTCACCGTAAGGCTCTTGATCCCCACTCTGCAAAGTTGTCCTTTCCCAACATCCAGCCTTCCTATGCCAGTACGTGGTGCCACTATCTACCTGGTTGCCCAAGGCAAACATTTACGAGTTTATCCTTGTTTTCGGCCTGTCCCTTACCCCCTGTTTGTAGTAAATCAGCAAGAATGGTGAATCTACCCACAAAAATCTATATTTTGAATCTGTCTACTTTAATTTTCTGAATGATGACTCACTCCAGTCTGCTCTTCCCCTCACTCCATGTCCCATGGACTTTCAGTTCCTTGACTCTCTAATTATTATTATTATTTTTTTTTTGGCAGTGCCTTGTGGCATCTTAGTTCCCCAGCCAGGGACTGAAACTGGACCCTTGCAGTTAGAGCTCCGAGTCCTAACCACTGGACCTCCATAGCTCCAGGGAGTTCTCCTGCCTCTCTAGTTTCTTTCCTGACTCCAGTGAGGCCTGATCCTCTCTGCCTGGGACACTCTTCCTTCAAACGTTAATACACTGGTGAGGGCTCCTGTGACCCTCCATCTAAAACAGGTCTCTTGCCTGCTGTTGTTAGCTTACGTTTCACAAACTTGTTTCTCCTTTGATGTACTTCCATAACTTACTGTCATTTTTATTCACTTTACTCATAATAAAGTCCTTCTGACTCACTATTTTTAACTACAGCACCTGGCTTAATCCTAGAACATGGAATATACTTCATGGATAATTTTTAAATGAATGTGTGATGAATTTGCAAGGTATAAGTCTGAGGAGATGTTTAAAAAATTATTTATGAGCAAACATATAATGGCTTTTATTAAAAAAAATAGGTTAGTGATGGATTTCTTATAAAAAGCTAAATAAATTTGTTTCAGATTTTCTAATATCTATTATAAGACCCATCTAGAGACCTGTTTGTGGGTGAATTTTCACTGCTAATTTTTACAAATCAGAAGCTTTTATTTCAAAAGTTAGATCTTGTCACTATTCATTGACTTTTTGGCTACTATCTTATAACTTCTTCAGATTTTATTTGTACAATGCAAAAATATTTGTCAGAAACTTTTTCTCTAAATAAGTGTAAAATATTAACTTTATGGTACCCCAGAAGAGTTATTTTGCTTCAAAACTTTCAAAGTCAAAGTTATGTGGCAAGCAACAACTTTCCTGAGGAAAAAAGAAGAAATAACATTCCTTTTTCCATTATAAATTTATCCCTGGGCTCTTACTATTTGTAATTAATTTTTCTGCTATGTTTCATTGGTTTATTCAGTCTTATAATAGGATGGCATTTGTCTGAAATGGGACTAATTTTAGAATAAATGAATTATCTATTTATTGGTTCTCCTCCCACCTCTTTTTTTAAAATCTCAGAAGCTTAGTGGTAACTTTCTGTATATTGTAGCTGAAATGTATGCCTGTTGGGATGAAGATAATAGAGCTGATTCAGAATTAAATTCTAAGAATTCAAGGTTTTGAATAAATACAAACAGAATTAATTGTTCAACACTGTATCTTGGGACACCAGATTCTTGGAAAGACTGACTTATAGCTTTCTATTTCTTAACACTTTGTGAACATAAAGACAAGATCCTCATTTTAATCAAAAAAGTCTGTCTTTAAATAAGTTATTATATATAGTATATATTATATTATATATTGTACATGTCTTTATACATACACATATATGTATATATAAATATGTGTATATATTCATTCTACATTTGTTGGGTGTAGTGTTCTATAAACCAGATTAGGTCAAGTTAGTTAATAATGTTCTTAACTTCTCTATGTTGAATTGATTCCTTTGTCTGCTTTCTTATTAGTGACTGAAATAATGTGTTGAAGTTGCCTCTATGATTGTGGATTTGTATGTTCTTTAGTTTTGTCAGCTTTTGCCTTATGTACTTTGAAATTTATGCTATTGTGTATTTACAAATTTATAACTTTATAGTTTATGTACTTTAAAATTTATAGTTTCCTATGGACTTGACCCTTTTATTACATTGAAAAGTACACCTTTATATCTTATTATTCTAGTTGAGATCTATGTCCAATATTAATATAGCCATATCATTTTTCTTTTGTTTAATATTTACCTGGTATACCTATTTTCATACTTTCGTGCTTTTACTTTACAATATGTCCATTCATTTAAAGTTTCTTTTATAAAGAGGATATGCCTCCATTTTGCTTTTTATTTAGTGTGACAAATTTTGTATTTTAATTGAAAAGTTGAGTCCATTTACATTAACTATAACCACTGACTTGACTCCTTTAAGTGACTGTTTCGTTTTCCACACTGTTTGTACTACTGGTCCTTTTCTCCCTCCTTTTTTGGCTTCACTTATATTCATCAGTTTATCATTCTTCATTATTAATCCATTTTATAATTCCTTTAAGAGTTTAACTTTTGCATTCTTTTAGTGCTCTTTTGAGTGTTTCCATTATTGACTACAGTATACTTTTACTACTGCTTGAACATGTTACATCTATATTTTGTCAGTTCCTCAAACTGACAAAATACACAGTTGACTCTTGAACAACGTGTGGGTTAGGGGTGCCAACCCCCTGTGCACTTGAAAAATCCAGGGATAACTTTATGCTCTGCCCTCCATATCTACGTTCTGAGATTTCAACCAACACCTAATCGCATAGTATTGTAGTTATGTATTTACTGAAAAAAATCTACTGATAAGTAGACTTCAACAGTTCAGACCTTGTTGTTCAAGTGTGAATAGTGTATATTTTTAATAGTCAATATGCACTATTTTTTTTTTAACCCATAAATCCTTTTTTTGCACTGCCTCCTGACATTATATGTTTCTCTGAGATCATTTTCCTTCAGTCTCAAAAGTCCTGTCAGTATTTTGTAATGCAGATCTGCCTGCAAAACACCTTTCAGTTTTTAATATTCTAAAAATAGTTTTATTTTGTCTTCATTTTTTGAAAAATAATTTTGAGAGGTGCAGAATTCTAGGCAATACATTTCTTTCAGCAGTTTAAATGTCAGTCCATTGCTGTTTTATTTCTGCATTTTCCTGTTGCAGAGTCAGATGTCAGTGTTAGTTTTTGTCTTGTACTTTTCTCATGTTCTCGTTGCCTTCATTTTTAATAGTGTTAACTACAATGTGCCTAAGTATGGCTTTATTCACATTTGTCCTACTGACTGCTTGTACAATTGTTGAATCTTAAATGTACAGTTAGACACTTTACATTAATTTTGGAAAATTCCTGGGAAAAATTTTTCAGGTGTTTAAGTTTTATTATTCTGTCTCTTCTACTTCAAATGCTCAGATGACATGTATGCCAGACCTTTTCATTGAATCCTTTGTTATTCTTATTTTTCCTTATGTTTTCTATCCTTTTTTATTTTATAGGCATTAATTTGAGCACTTTTTCTTGTCATGTATTTAGTTCACTAAATTATCTACTGTGCTATCTCTAATATGTTACTGAACCCATCAATTAAATTCTTGATTTCAATTTTTATATCTTCAGTTGTGAAATTTCAGCTTGAGCCTTAGGGATTTTAGATTTCTGCTGAAATCGTCTGTCCATCTCTTTATTTATTATTAACATATTAAGCATGACTATTTTAAAATCCCCTTCAGATAACTTTAATATCTGAAACACCGGGACATCTATTTCAATTTTTTTATGTTTCTTTTGGCTTCTGGTGGTTTTCTTCTGTTTTTAGCAAGCCTTGGTTTTGAATGAACACTGAACTTCACAGACATTGAGTTAAGCATCAAGTTTTCTTTGGCCAGTCAAATGTACTGCCTTTGGGTCAGTCTCTTAGATGCCTGCCTTTGCCCTACTTTAGGGAAGGCTTTATGGGTTCAACAAGGCAAATTTTAATATATTAACCCTGCCTCTCCATTTGGAGGGACTTAAAGAGACTAATTTCTGTTTTTCCAGCACGAGACGTTTCTAGAATATCTGCTCTCCCTTTTGCCCCAGCTGTTGCTTTGTGCTGGGTTTCTTGGAGTTGTCCCTGTGTACCACTAGAGAAAAATTTGCAGCCGTATTTTGGGCCCTCCTTCTGGACTCTCTTCTTTCTTGGATTTTGCCCCTTAACCTCCAGCCTCTCTGGCAGCCTTGCACTCTAACTTTGGTTTCTTCCGTGAAGCAAGGTCCCTTCTTCCCCTCCTCAGCTTTTCCCCTACTCAGCTTTATCCCCTGCCAGTGCAGCCTGTAAGAGTCTACAGGGAAAACAGCCACAGGAAGTACAGCTCTTCTTTAGGTTTATAGCCTCTCAGTTTGCTGCTTGCTTTAGTTGCTCCTCAGGGACTGCAATCCGTGTGTCTTTATATTATGTCCAGAATTTTAATTGTTTATAGTATGAGGGTTAGTCTGGTATAGCTAATCTAGCTTGTTCTTTGTTCAAACTGAGGGTTATTATTTTTAAGCTATGTATATTAAGCATTCATTATTTGCCAGGTATGGTGCTCAGGGATTTAACTGTATTCTCTCATTTAATCCTCACAGCAGTCTTTGAAGTAGTTGTTCTCAATTTTGTAGATAAAGAAACTAAGACTTAGGATAATTAACTAGCCCAGGTGACACAGTAGGTTGTGTATCTAGATCTATCTGACACAGACAGAGGGAAGGGCGAGGGCAGAGAACAGCAAGGTTTGTTTGGGGCCCTTGAAAGGACACCAGGGCATGCTCTGCTTTTTTCTGACCAATGACACTTTATCTCCATAGTCTTATTTTACTTCTGATTAAAAACTGAGCTGTATAATCTTTACTGGTAATATGAAATAACACCAAGAAAACAAGAAAAACATGTTTATTATGTTCTCCAAGCTTTATTTAAGAACGCTTTTGAGGAAACAATGTGTCATACCAACTGTCTTTGCTGCTTTAATTAGTACTTGGAGAAATCTTCAGATCATTCAATAAACCTTAAACCACTTTCTATTTTGTTTTCTGCAGTATATTAATTGAGGCTAGAAAACATGCTGTGCGTACAAGCCAATTGAGGTGTTTAAAATAATGAGAGATTGAACCTATCTGTAACATGAATAGAAAACACTGAGTAGCAAAGTCTGCATGAATGCATAGGAAATAAATAGTAACATCTATGTTATATTTACTTTGTGGTAAGTGTGGTAAGCATGTGGTAAACACATGCTTGGTTAATCCTCAAAGCACCTCTCTGATGTAGGTTATTGCCATTTAACAGATGAGAAAACTGAGGCTAGAGATGACTAATACATTATCCAACATCACAAAACTAGAAAGTGAGGGCAGGCTGAATTGGAAGAGTGGCACTGAGATACATACAGTACCGTGTGTAACCTAGACAGCTAGTGGGAAGCTGCTGTGCAGCACCCAGAGCTCAGTTCCGTACTTTGTGCTGACCTAGAAGGATGGGACTGGGGATAGGGAGGGGTGCTCACGAAGAACAGTATACATGTATACACAGAGCTGATTTGTTTTGTTGTAGAGCAGAAACTAACACAACATTGGAAAGCAGAGCTGGGATTTAAAACCTGGCTGCCTGGCTTAGGTCTTTTGCACAGGAAGACAAATAATAAGCAACATCTAAAAGACCTCAAATTCTTGAAGAATCGAATATTATTCATAGTTGATTCTCTGATGAAAAGCACTAACACCATATTTTCTGTTTTCATACTAGTAAGAAATTTTGCTAAACAAAATCAGTCCACTGCACAGTATATTTCTGATACTGCTAAGGAGAAGGAGGGTAGCTGGAGGCAAAAGTTCTAGAAATCTGAAGCAACATTTTGATGGAAAAGGATATTCTGGATGTAGAGAAGGCCTAGCTATAATAGGTTGTAACATTTCAAGAATTGAAAAGAATCAGAAATCTATTAGGAATGGAAACTGGTTGCCACGATCATTCATTCAGGTATTTGTTAGTTCTGTAAGCATTTATTTGTTATGTACCATACATTGAAATAAAACAAACCATTACTGAATCTTTACTGTGTGCCAAATAATTTCCTGAGTAGTTTTAGAAACATCATTATACTTAATACTCACAATAGCCCTTCGTGGAATATTTTATTTCTACTTTCAGTTGAGAAAACTATGCCTTAGTGGGCATTAATCATTTGTGAATTGTCAAGAAGCTAGTAGCTGAACAGGTGGCTGCGATGGGTTTTGAATCCAGGACTGAGTGACAGAGCAAGACTGTCGTCCTGTGGGGGCTGGACCAGGCACTGGGGAAGGGGAGAGTGGTCCCGAGGAAAAGTAAGACAGAGTTTGGGGCCACACAGAGCTTTACGATCTGGTAAAAGACATAAGAAAATAGCAAATCCATTGCAAAGAGAATGTGGTACATATCATAATTTAGATGCAGTATTTAGGTCTTCAAAGGAGGGAGAGATTATTTTCAGCTATGATAAAGAAGATTTCTGAAAAAAAAAAGGAGTGGTTAGTAAAGATCTGAAAAATACCATATAAACTAAAAAAATACCATAAAAAAACTATGACCATGTGTTATATACAACAGCCACTGTAGTGTCACTTCTGTGTTTGAAATGGAAATGGCTGCTCCCTCCTCTGAGCTCCTGAGCACTAATCTGAATTTTTTTTAAACAGTATCTGTCACTTTCTATCCTGTATTATGATTTAATATGTGTATGCTTTCTTTTTGACCTCCTTCAGAGTGGAGACTTTTACTTCTCAGGTGAATCACTACAGTCTCTGGTACCATGCCTGCACCAAGCAGGTCCTTTGCACAATCCCCTCCTTTGGTATCAGTGACATCATGTCTCCTGGCTGTCTTCCCATCTCTTTGGGCTTCTCTTAGGCAAGAGGTTGTGTGCTCTGTGTTCAGTCTCCGGCCACCTACCTCTCACACAACACCTATTGAAGACTTCATGCAATCAGTGATACCCTGTGGGCTGATGTCCCCAAATCAGTAGACATTTCTTTTAAGCTTCCAACTGGTTTGTATAATTCCCTGGCATCCATCTTCATTTGTGTGTTCCATGGGCAGGCACTGTGATGTCAACATATCTCAAAGCAAATTTGTTACCTTTCCCTTCTCCAGATCACCATTTCTTCCTATACTTTCCATCTCAGTAAATGAGATGGCAAGACTATACAGGCACTCGGGTCATTGACCCCTTCTTCTCCTCTCCCTACCAATTTCTGGCTACTTGGTCATTAAAGTTCCTTTACAGTAGAGGAATATTTCTTCAATCTCTTGGCTGTCATAAGTCTCCATGGCCATCATCAGTTCAAGTCCCATCATTTCTTCAGGTAACTTCAGAGTCTCCCTGACATCAGGCTTCCCTCCTTATGATCCATTTTTCTAAACTGCTACCCAGAATGGTTTTTAAATGCAAATCTGAAAATGCTACCTCCTCTAATACGTTGATGCTTTGTGCATAAGAATTAAACCACTCAGCATGAGAAGTACAAACAATCTCTTTTTCTCCACTTCATCTCTTGTTTGACTCTGCCTCAAACCAAAGTCCTCTTCCTATTAAATTGCACTCTCTGCTCTTTGGCCCACTAGCTCCTCATCCACCTGGAATATTGACTTTCCTTCTCTATTTGGCCAACTCAGTCTTCAAAAAGAAGTTTAATAGTCACATCCTCCAGGAGGCCTTCATGACACTGACTCTAGTCTTAGCTGTGTCTCCTGTATGCTGTAATCTCACTCACCTCTGCTGTAGTTCTTATCACGCTGGAACCTCATTTTTTACATAACTGTCCTCTTTCTCTCTCTTTCTCTAAGTCTTTGAGAGAAGGAAAGGTTCCTTGGAACCATCTCATTCTCTGGGCACATTGCAAGAAGTCAGTCAACAGTGGTTGAATGAATGATAAAGAATACTTGATGAGTGACGGAAAATGTAGTCAGAGAATAAAGAATTCAGCTCTTTTCAGGTGAAAATTGAACTCAGTTCAGTTTCTGGATGTGCCGTGTGATTTTCTACTTCATGACAGTATGCCTTTGACTTCCTCTTCCTCATCACTGCTCCACCACAATCCTCCCGAAACAAAAAAGAATGCAAATATAAACTAAAGCAGAATCCAAAGCAAAAAAGAATAAGTAGAGTTTCTCTTAAGTATGTACTATCTTGAATCCAGTGGTCATTACTTTTCTTTGTATTTTATTTTATCTTATTGGGTACTAGGGGCTTCGCAAGTGTCTCAATGGTAAAGAATCTGCCTGCCAAGCAGGAGACATGAGTTTGATCCCTGGGTCTGAAAGATTCCCTGGAGGAGGAAATGGCAACCCACTCCAGTATTCTTGCCTGAAAAATCTCACAGAGGAGCCTGGTTGGCTACAGTCCTTGGGATCACAAAGCGTTGGACATGACTGAGTGACTAAAACAGCAACAGCATTTAGTACATAGGCTTGCAACCCCTATAAGCTGTGGACTATTTAATTTTGTAATGGCTTTCATATAAAATGCAAATGCAATATATTCATGTTTATGGCATGCATTACATGTTAGTTCTGTTACATTTTTGCTTTTTTGTGACACCAGATCCTGATGTATATGAGATATCTATACATATATAGATAGATATCATTTATGTATGTGAAGTGAAGTGAAGTTGCTCAGTCATGTCCGACTTTTTGTGACCCCATGGACTGTAGCCCACCAGGCTCCTCCGTCCATGGGATTCTCCAGGCAAGAGTACTGGAGTGGGTTGCCATTTCCTTCTCCAGGGGATCTTCCCAACCCAGGGATCGAACCCAGGTCTCCGGCATTGCAGACAGACACTTTCACCTCTGAGCCACCAGGGAAATATGTATATGTATACAAAGATATGTGTATATGTGTATCCAAGTATCTATATATTGATGTTATACTCTGTGCTCTGCAAATGCTCTGGTTAAGTGTGAAAACTGCTTACCTAGTCAGTCTGGTTATTAAAAATTCCTGAAGTTGTTTTCCTTTCAAAGATACTGGACTTCTGGGTTAGAATTAATAAACTAAGTGCTGAGGCTGTGAGCTCATTGGTGTGTACTGTCAACTTGAGGCAGTGGCACTGATCTGTGTGGCTTGCTTTGCTGTTACTTGTGACTGTTACACACTGCCTACTTATCATAGGAACATTTTCTTATGAAACCAAGTTAAGTTTATGCTTTCAAATGGGTTGTTTGTTCTTTGAATTGCAGGGATAGTTCTACATTAATTCACCTTTGTCAGTGTGTCTATGCTTGTTGAAATCGTGGAGATAGAAAAGTGTAAAGAGAAGATAGGTTTCAAATCAGGAAACCTCAGAGGTAAGATATTAGTCCAGAATTCAAATGTCTACAGAGAATTTATAATATTTCTTCAGGCATATGTTAAATGTTGGGCCATTGCTCCATTCATTCACGCTTGCCAGCTGCTGTTGGCATGAATTCCCCACCTACTCTACTCCCCTGGCCACCAGAAACTTCCCTAAAATAAAAATGGAGCCATTCATAAATAATACAGACACATTAAAAAAAGAGCATATTCATTACTAATTGATGGTAGGACACATTAATGTCATATTCTTTCTATTGAATTCCATTAATTGAGGGCAGGAGGAGAAGGGGACGACAGAAGATGAGATGGCTGGATGGCATCACCGACTCAATGGACATGGGTTTGGGCGAACTCTGGGAGTTGGTGATGGACAGGGAGGCCTGGCGTGCTGCGGTTCATGGGGTCGCAAAGGGTCGGACATGACTGAGCGACTGAACTGAATGTGACATGGTATGAAATATCCAGAGAAAAAGGAAATGCAAATGAGATAGAATGTCTTTTCATCTTAGGAATATTAGAATTAATCTACATGGCTGAATCCTCTTGGCCAGTGTGGAGATTCCCCTTGATATAATGAATTGTGGGGCGTATAACTTCTGTTGTAAAGCTTTCTGTAAAGGAGAGCTTGCTGTATGATTTTGTCACAGCTCTAACTGATGAAGATACTGTGAGGAGAGCACATCCTGTTTACTGTGTGTGCGTGCTCTTCCTGCTATACAAATGCTATACTAATTGTGCTGCCCAAAGATATAATTGAATATTGGATCTACATTGTGCATTGCACTGGAAAATAGGAAGAAAGACCTTGGGTAGAGAGGAGAGAGTATTTTGTTTCTCTGGGCTGCCAAAGGTGGTGGTACATTAGCGCCCACTACACAGAGGCAGGTCAGGACTTAGAAGTTATGAGAGGTCAAAGAGAGAGACGTGAGAACTTGTTTGTCTGTGGTGGTTCAGGTGTAGCCAACTCCTCAGAGCATGTCTAGTGGGAGGGTTCAGGGAGCTCTGAGAACAGGCCAGCTGCACGAGCCCAGCACCTCGGGCTTCTTAATTATGCAGATCTTCGACTCTTGTACTCTCTATGATCATTCTTCCTCTGCAACCATTTAGTATTTAACAAAGTCTTATTAAAAGCTTTAATCTGTTTAAATATACTAAGGAAAAAGGACTTCATTCAATACTGTGACTTAAAGTAGGATGTATTAAATTGGGAAAAGACCACCTGAAGCTTTCATAGTGGAGGCAGCTGAAAAGAAGTAGAAAAGAACTTTTAGGGGAAGGTGAAATTTGGGAGAATAGAGGCTAGCCTGTTCTATTCGTTGTCTTATCCATCAGCTTATACTTTTAGGACTAAATCTTGGAGATTTATAGTTTATAATTAGTCAAGTAGACCATATTGTCTGAAGATTGTTCTTTACAACTTTCCCATATGTTCTGTTTATTAATACTATTCATCCTTTTGGAGATCGTCTGAATAAAGCTAATAGCAAATACACAAGAGTCTTAAAATGTGTTATGTCAATTACGATATTCCTCCTAAATCTTTTCTTCTAAATGGACTGTAGCTTCTTCAGCAATCCTCATGCTTTGTGGCTCCAATGTGCTTGGTCATCATGATGATTTATTTCTAGAACCTCATATAGCTTTCAAAATGTGCTTGCTCAGTTGCTAAGTCGTGTATGGCTTTTTGCAACCCCATAAACTGTAGCCCGCAGACTCCTCTGTCCATGGGATTTCCCAGGCAAGAATACTGGAGTGGGTTGCCATGCCCTCCTCCAGGGGATCTTCCTTACCCAGGGATCTAACCTGTGTCTCCTGTGTCTTCTGCATTGGGAGGTGGATTCTCTACCATTGCAACACCTGGGAAGCCCTAAGTATAGTGAGCAGATCTGTTCAGAACAGTAGCTGAGCAGTGAGGACTGGGGAACCACTGCCTTCCTTGCTCTGCAAGTTCACTTTCCATTAGAAAGTCTATTTTTAATTTTAAAAATTAAAAAAAAAATACTATCTTGTAATTATCCTATCCTGTGAACATCTGAACCTGTGATTATCTTACCATGTAACAGAAAGTTCCCATTGAATGTATTTTGTTTTAAATGTGTGGCTCTGAGTAAATAAATTATAGAGATAAAGATGTCTGCACTGGTTAACCTGGTCTAACCACCAAAAGAGTTTGATTCTTATTTTTAGGTAACTTTGTCTTCCTCAGCAAAATAAGTCACTTGAATAAACAGATAAGAACTTCTCTGGGTAGGTTTTGGGACTAATGAGTTAATAGTGTATGAACCATGAGAAACCAGAAGAGAAGATCCAGTTTCCGATGGAAGGGATCAAGGATACAGGTGAGGGGAGAGCAGGCATGGGGAGTGGGCAACTGGCAGCCAGCACCATTCTATTTTCTTCCTAGTCTACTGTAAACAACAAAGATATTTATCTTCTTTTTAAATATACTGGCTGTTCGCTGTGTCCATTTGCCTGTGTGGGTGAAGTAGGACTTGGCTAATTGCCTGTCACTTCCCCCTCTTTCCTCTATTCCTCTGGATAGTTCAATGTGATCCCCTATGAACTGGATCATACTTTTGCTTTTACTGACCATGCAGATAGCTAAAATCTTTAGGCCTTCTTCTATGGGAGATACTAACAGTAAAGTTACTTCATCCTATATTTTCCAAAACCTATGTTTTAAAAAGGCACAGTTCTTTATATTTAATTAAAATATGTATGTGTATGTGTGTATATTCTTTTAACTTTGTTATATCATTATCGAAATCTTTGAGAATCCAAATTAATTAAACATCTTTCTTCAAATTACCCTCTATAGATATTATATGCCTGCCATCTATGTATTTGTTATTCTGATCATATAAAATGGTTAGCCAAGAGATTAGAGTCTCACGGCAAATCACTCTAGAGAGGGAATGAATTAAGGGTTACATGATATATTAATCAACATGATGTGGGGCATTTATCCATCCGTTACCATGTTCCTCTAGCTTGTGTTTCTGTAGTCTGTGTTCATCCACCTTTGCTTACAGTGATAACAGGCTTCCAAATGCTGTGTGAGATCAGGAAAACTGGTGTTTACCCTGGAATTTCAGAATTAGAAAGGAGTTTGGGAATCATACCATATTCTTTTCAGCTTTGATAGGACATTAAGCTGCTAACTCGGAGAAGGCAATGGCACCCCACTCCAGTACTCTTGCCTGGAAAATCCCATGGATGGAGGAGCCTGGTGGGCTGTAGTCCATGGGATCGCTAAGAGTCAGACAGGACTGAGTGACTTCACTTTCACTTTTCACTTTCATGCATTGGAGAAGGAAATGGCAACCCACTCCAGTGTTGTTGCCTGGAGAATCCCAGGGACGGCGGAGCCTGGTGGGCTGCCGTCTATGGGGTCGCACAGAGTCGGACACGACTGAAGCGACTTAGCAGCAGCAGCAGCAAGCTGCTAACTACATTTTACATTTAACTACATTTGCCTTATACTACAAATATTCTGACTTACCCTCTAAGGGATCAAAATCTCCTTAAAGGTCTCTTCTCAAACAATGTTAAGATAACTACGTATAGTTTTGATAACATCTCTTTATGCCCTTGTTGGATAAATGGTTATATATTTGTCCATTTCCAGACTTTTCTCACTTTTCCTAATTGCTGTGATTTCTCTGAGATGATGTCTGAGCTGTGGTGATGAGATCTGTAAATTCCTTCTAGACAGTAAAATTTCTTGAGCTTGGAGATATGATGGAGAAGGAAACAGCAACCCATTCCAGCTTTCTTGCCTGGAAAATCCCACTGATGGAGGAGCCTGGAAGGCTACAGTCTATGGGGTCGCAAAGAGTCGGACACGACTGAGAGACTTCATTTGGAGATGTGAAATCACTTAAGAGTTAGGTGCATCCTGACAGTATTCTTAACAGCCCTGGAATCCCATCTCTTAGCCATGTGCTGTTTTTTACTGTGAAGATTTGCTTTGACACAGAAAAAGAAGCAATGTTAATATGATCTGCTCTGTTTGGAGAAATGGCTAGAGTTCATTCTTTTCTTCTTGTTTTAAACATAGCTTCTAAAATTCTTTTCATTTTCCTTAGCATTTTTCATAGCCAGAGTTATTGCTTCTGCATTCCTGATACTGCTTTTTAAATGTTTGTACCATTCTTTTGTACTCCATTTGTAGTTGGGGGCTCCTTTTTCCACATTTTGTACATTCATGTACCCCCTGCTAATAAAAGGAATCTTTACTGAAGAAATTTTAAAAACTAGAAACCAATATGAAGAATAAAATAAAAAATAAAAATCAACTTCTGTTCCACCACAGAAATGATAATAATAATGATTCAAATTTTAACATGCTTCATTTTTTATGCATATGTATTCTTTAGTTAGGGCCAATTCATATTTCTATCCTGCCTTTTTAATTTATAAAAATCTTTTTCCATAGCATGCAATATTTGCATACATCATTTTGTTTCAAAATATTCTGTTACATACATTAAAATTCATTTACCAGCCTCCTTTTTGGGAAATATAGGGCCCTGGACTATTTTGGACAGCTCTCTCCTCAGCAACAATAATTCATTTTAATAGTTTTATTCTTATGAGGTTATTTAAAATTGTACAGTCATAATTTAATTTTAGATTTTTCATCCCTAGTGAGCCATTTTTCCATCTAAAGGTCTTCTGCTATTTCTCTGAAATTTCAGAAACAGTCTTTCCTAGATTAGAGTTTATTTATCTAGCTAGCTAACATATTTACCTTCTCTAGAGTCACGCATCAATTCCCCAGTGAGTTCTTCCTTTTCAGCCAAACTTAAAAGTATTGAATAGTACAGTGTTAGTGTTGATAAAGATCCTAGCAATTTTCTTTTATGATTCCTTTGTTTTCAGAAAAATATTTTATTTTTCTGTGGTCTTCTAAAAGAGCAAATTAGGAGCAAGTGACATGTCTTGTATAGGCTGGGTGACAAAATGTGCTTGACCTCAGCAGAGGCCATTGGGCCAAGAGAGAAATCTGAAACTGCAAAGCATGGTTTGGTCCAGTGAGGAGGATGGCATCTCCAGATGATTCCAAGGAGTGTCATGTGATTGGTGTCTCAGTTTTAAGCAGGGCATGGATGGCAACTAGACATCTAGGGTTCTAGGACTGAAACTCCCACATACATAGTTGTATAAGGTGTCAGGGTGCTCACTGGGTTAGTGCTTAAGCCAGGAATCTTGTCCCACTTGGGGCCCTCTACTGGTATTTAGTGATTAAGTGAAAAGTCAAGTCATATTAATGAGAAAATGCACAAGGGTTGGGGAAGACTCAGGGATTGTAGGGCTTCCTTGGTAGCTCAGCTGGTAAAAAAAAAAAAATCTGCCTGTAATGCAGGAGACCCCGGTTCGATTCCTGGGTCCATAAGGTCCTCTGGAGAAGGGAATGGCTACCCACTCCAGTATTCTTGGACTTCCCTGGTGGCTCAGATGGTAAAGAACCTGCCTGTGTTCAATAGACTTAGGG
>NW_011495016.1:366967-371078 GCF_000754665.1 Bison bison bison | reverse complement strand
TTCAGGAGACTTAGGTTCAATCCCTGAGTTGGGAAGATCCCCTGGAGGAGGGCATGGCAACCCACTCCAGTATTCTGGCCTGGAAAATCCCCACAGAGGAGCCTGATGGGCTACAATCCATAGGGTCTCAGAGAGTCGGACATGACTGAGAGACTAAGCACAGCACAGCACAGGGGTAGTAAGCAGGCAAGATACCTAGGGCTTCAGCTGGTTGTCAACAGTGGGCTACTGAATTTAACAGATATATGATCTTCTCCAACTAAGATTGGCTTAGGAACTGTCTGAGATTAAGGATGCCAGTTGAAGTCTGCTGTTGTGACCAAAATCAAGGCATGGTTGTATTAGACACTCTGATTTTGACCAAAAGATTTCCAGCAGATGAAAAGATAAACACTACCTCTTTGTCATTACTTTATCCCACCTCTGTGCAAGGATTTATTAAAAAACTTTGTATAGTTCATCTAAATATATTACCTACATTTTTGCCCAACACATAATAGCATTTCTGCCACTTCTGTGTTTACTCAAGTAAATTTTGCGACTTTTCCACCATTATGTCCATGATTGTTAGTGATTGTCTATATTTTCTTAGAAGAGAAACTGATCTCTGACCCATTTAAATCTTTTCCAACGAAGTATTAATATACCTCTTAACTTGCATATTCTCATCATTAGTGACACTATTGAAATTAAAATATACCTATGAGATTGTCTCTAAAGAAAATGTATTATGTTTGTTAGATTTATTCTCTCTGCTTTGGTTTATTGATTTGAAGATATAGTTTTCCCATTCCGCACATCCTGCTATTTTTTTTGTAAGAGTTACTTGGTTATTTCCTCCTTGATGTTAGTTTATGTTATTATATATTGTTTTCTATGCTATTCAATCTTTTATTGGGATATTTTTTTCTCCTCTTCATATTTTAAGCTAAATCTTCTTGATAAAATCAGAAACCCTTCTAACAAACATTTTTTTCAAGGTCCTTGTGAGATGTACTTTATTCCTTGCCAGAAGCTACATCAGATACTTTGATAATCTTTACAGAATTTCTTGGCTTGAAATCGTATAAACATATTGATGAAATCCATATAGCTTCTGTTGAGAGCATTAGCTTGAAAAAAAAGCCTAAGGCTTAAGAGTTTGTTTTTTCCTTCCTAATGGAACACTACCATACTTAATGCAGTTGTATCTTTCTTTTGCTATATGAGACTGTATTTATTGCTACTTCTGTTTTTTTAATACTTATCTCTCATATCTTTCTGATAATTAAAAGAATTACCAGAATAAGTATCATTTTTCAACTAAAGAGAATTTAAATCTCAACATTAAAAAGTATTATTTTGGGAGTTTTTATTCCTTTAATGTATGTCAGAGGGAAAATTCTGAGACATCTCAATCTATGGAAAAATTTGAAATAAATACAGTGTTTCCTTCGTCAAGAAGAATCTTGGTTTCCTTATTTTTTCTTGAGATTTATGTGTCTACCCAGAAAATGGGGAAACCAAACTTGACAAGAAATCAATGTACTCATTACTCTATTTAGAGGATAACTCTTTAGGATAATGGTTGCAGAACGTTGATCATAATAGTTCATCTTCATTCCTAAGCCCATTTGCAAGCCCACCCAGGACACATTAAGCCCAGTTCTATCTGTTGGTAGTACTACTTTGCTAGAGCACTTGGTAGGATATTAGCTCTCACTACACTTGGGTTTATTTTTCTGGTTCTCAGCCTAGGATTACTTGAGTTTTACCTTCTGGTTGTCTTGAAGCTGCCAAATCAGGCAGACAAAAAACATTCTAGAATCAGGAATGTGGTGTTTTGCTTAAAGACTTGTAACTGAGCATGGCTCACCACTTCTGGTTCTGTGCAGAGGCTGGCCTAGGTCTATAAATCCTACTTGAGGAAGGTAGTATCTTTCCAGGAAAGATGATTCATCTCTTCAGAAAATGCCAGCCCACCTGGATTGTACTCTTGGTTCTTCAGGAAGCCCTGAGAATGAAGTATGTCATCAATACAGAGATACACAGTGAGATTTTAGGAACCATTATAGCAGCAAAATTTTTAAAGGGACACAGATAAGTAATTTGATACCGTAAGCAAGTTTACATTCTATTCATATAAAGGGAATATGCCTAAGTGATTATAATAGATAACAGTAAATTTAACAATAATAATAGGAAAGTAGGTGGGCTGCTGTCTATGGGGTCACACAGAGTCGGACACGACTGAAGTGACTTAGCAGCAGCAGCAGCAGCAGCAGGTGAGTCCTGAGCCTGGGGTTGGGAGGCATATTTCTAAGAAGGCTTTCTAGAATAGGTGATGGGTAAGTTGGGTCCAAATAAATATAATCTGTTACAAAGGGCAGGAAATTTTGTGCAGAAATCGTAGCCTGAGAAAAGTCTTGGGATCAAAATACAATATCGTGTTTAGGGAACAAGAAACAATTTAGTATTTTCAGAAGACATTATATAAAGAAGAGTGATGGGAACTGAAGTTGTAGATACATTTAGGGTTCCATCCTCGAGAGTCTTGGAAACAACGTAAGGGAAATTTGAGTGTAGCCTGTGGGTTATAGAGAGATCTTTTAGATCTCTAGTAGGAAAGGTGATAGATTTGATAGATTTGCAGTTGTAATAAATTCCCTGGTTCTAGAAAAGTAAGCTGCCCTGTTGTAAGGACAGTTGGGAAGCCCCAGGAGAGGCCCACATGGTGAGGCACTAAGGCTTTCTGCCAGTAGCCCTGTGAGATCATCATCTATGAAGTGGATCTTCCAGTCCTGGTTAAGCTTTCAAATGACTCTGAATGTGACTGTGGGGAGACCATGAGCTGACACCATGCACTTAACCTGCAGAAACTGTGACATAAGTGCTTGCTGTTTCAAGTGTCTGCATTTGGCATAACATGGTCTACAACAGTAGATTGATACACTGCCTTTTGAGGAGAATAAAACTTCAGTGCAAGTAGACAAGTTAGGAGGCTGTTGTAGTTGACTAGGTTAGAAATAATATAGGTATAGTTTAGGGGAGGTAAGGCAATGCCAAAGAGTGCTCAAACTACTGCACAATTGCACTCATCTCACATGCTAGTAAAGTAATGCTCAAAATTCTCCAAGCCAGCCTTCAGCAATATGTGAACCGTGAACTTCCTGATGTTCAAGCTGGTTTTAGAAAAGGCAGAGGAACCAGAGGTCAAATTGCCAACATCTGCTGGATCATGGAAAAAGCAAGAGAGTTCCAGAAAAACATCTATTCCTGCTTTATTGACTATGCCAAAGCCTTTGACTGTGGATCACAATAAACTGTGGGAAATTCTGAAAGGGATGGGAATACCAGACCACCTGATCTGCCTCTTGAGAAATCTATATGCAGGTCGGGAAGCAACAGTTAGAACTGGACATGGAACAACAGACTGGTTCCAAATAGGAAAAGGAGTACGTCAAGGCTGTATATTGTCACCCTGCTTATTTAACTTATATGCAGAGTACATCATGAGAAATGCTGGACTGGAAGAAGAACAAGCTGGAATTAAGATTGCCGGGAGAAATATCAATAACCTCAGATATGCAGATGACACCACCCTTATGGCAGAAAGTGAAGAGGAACTCAAAAGCCTCTTGATGAAAGTGAAAGAGGAGAGTGAAAAAGTTGGCTTCAAGCTCAACATTCAGAAAACGATGATCATGGCATCGGGTCCCATCACTTCATGGGAAATAGATATGGAAACAGTGGAAACAGTGTCAGACTTTATTTTTTTGGGCTCCAAAATCACTGCAGATGATGACTGCAGCCATGAAATTAAAAGACGCTTACTCCTTGGAAGAAAAGTTATGACCAACCTAGATAGCATATTGAAAAGCAGAGACATTACTTTGCCAACAAAGGTCTGTCTAGTCAAGGCTACGGTTTTTCCAGTGGTCATGTATGGATGTGAGAGTTGGACTGTGAAGAAGGCTGAGCACCGAAGAATTGATGCTTTTGAACTGTGGTGTTGGAGAAGACTTTTGAGAGTCCCTTGGACTTCAAGGAGATCCAACCAGTCCATTCTGAAGGAGATCAGCCCTGGGATTTCTTTGGAAGGAATGATGCTGAAGCTGAAACTCCAGTACTT
>NW_011495016.1:364127-366867 GCF_000754665.1 Bison bison bison | reverse complement strand
AAACTCCAGTACTTTGGCCACCTGATGCGGAGTTGACTCATTGGAAAAGATGCTGATGCTGGGAGGGATTGGGGGCAGGAGGAGAAGGGGATGACAGAGGATGAGATGGCTGGATGGCATCACTGACTCGATGGACGTGAGTCTGAGTGAACTCCAGGAGTTAGTGATGGACAGGGAGGCCTGGCGTGCTGCGATTCATGGGGTCGGGGTCGCAAAGAGTCAGACACAACTGAGTGACTGAACTGAAAGATGGCTAGAAGGGAAAAAGTATTAAAAAAATTGGGAGATAAAAATCTCTTAGAAGATGATTAAATAGAAGGTGTTGCAGATAGAAGTCATGGTTGATTTATACATTTCTTGTTTGAGAGACCAGGTGGATGGTGGTTTTGAACCATGGAGAAGGAGCATAGTTTTTGAGAGAGAGTAGATTGAGTTTTGGACAATGAGTTTGAGTTGTCTGTGAGATGTCCACGTGAAAAATCCAGGTCTATAGGTGAAGAAATGAAGATTTCGGTCATTGGTGTAGAGACAGTAGTTGACATGAAAAACACAAATGTGATTATTTTAAAAAGGTGTATAAAACAACAATGTCCTGTTGTATAGCACATTGCTAAGTCGCTTCAGTCATGTCCGACTCTGTGTGACCCCATAGATGGCAGCCCACCAGGCTCCCCCGTTCCTGGGATTCTCCAGGCAAGAACACTGGAGTGGATTGCCATTTCCTTCTCCAATGCATGAAAGTGAAAAGTGAAAGTGAAGTCGCTCAGTCATATCTGACTCTTAGTGACCCCGTGGACTGCAGCCTACCAGGCTCCTCCATCCATGGGATTTTCCAGGCAAGAGTACTGGAGTGGGGTGCCATTGCCTTCTCCGGTTGTATAGCACAGGGAACCTTCAATATCTTGTGATAAACCATACTGTAAAAGAATATAAAAAGAATATATATATATATTTATATAACTATATCACTTTGCTTTACAGCAGAAGTTAGCAAAATAGTGTAAGTAAATTATACTCCAGTATAATTTTAAAAGAGAAAAGTGTATAGGGTGAGAAAAGCCCTTGTCTGAGGAATCAGCCTCGAAGCAGACGGCATGTAAAAGACATGGCCGGAAGACATAAAGGAAATGAGAAGCAGAGAAACTTGAAAAAGTGGATGCTTTGGTTTCAGACTTGAGATTGGAAACCTCACTCTCTGACATTGGGGAGAAAAAGGCAAAAATGGGTTCGTTTTAGGTACATTTTGACGTAAGTGGACAATTGAGAGGAATTATCCTTGGTGGTGCAAGTTTTCCAGATGAAATAGGAGACAAGATCCCCTGCCATGGGTGCAGATGATAACAGGTAAGTAAAGAGGAGAAACTTTGGAAAAACTATAGAAGTGAAGACCAAGATGAGCAAAAACAGTTAAGGGAATGGATGGATTGTGCTGAGTACTCAGCTGAGATTCAGAGACCCAGTTTTTGAGGTAAGTGATCTCAGTAGGGACATAGAACATTGTAACAGTTGGGGCTATTTGTATTCCACTTCAGCTTCAGCCCTGAAGCTGGTAGTAGTGTTATAGCTAGTAGTTTACCTATGTAAGACATGCTGAAGGATTGTGAAATTAGTTTTGTAACTCTTAGTTCACCAGTTTTCTTGAGTATATGAGGGTTGTCAAATTGATCTCAGAGACCTTGATGAAGAGGCCTTGTTTTAGAGTGTTGTTGGTTGTCAGCGTGTTGACCACTTTCAATATACCCGCAAGCTTGGGTGCTTCTGCATGTTATAAGCCAAGTGAAAAAAAATGCATTTGAGATAACCAGAAAGTTTGATTAGAGCCCTCTAGAGTTTTGGGGACATAGTCAAAGGTTAAGGGCCTGGTTGGAGCTGGTAAAACAACAGGACCATGGGATGCTTTGAGAGATAGTTGTCTTTCTGCTACTGCTGGGGTAGTTTATTATTTCCCACATATGAGATATGTTCCCTAAAAAGGGAACCTGCCCATCATCTGCTTACAAGGAACCCTGCTTCAAACCATCATTTGGGATGAGGTGACATCTGGGGGAAAGACACTGCCACATCCAGGAAGCTGTGACCTCCATTGTCAAGTCAGGGGAGGGTAGGCAAGGCAGCAGTCTTCAGTGGAAACTGCAAATGTGACCATAAGTCACCTTTGGGTAAATGTTCTTCACAGAAGAAGCTGATGCCAAATCACAATGCACTTGCCAAGATAGATTTTTATTGCCCGTTTGTCTCTTTTCCCTACATCCTCTACCTCAGCCCAGCTATGGAAGGGCCAAGACAGTATCTATGGAAGGAGGGAGGAAGCAGAGCAGGAAGATGCCACAGGCGCTAACTGCAGTTCCTCCTCCCCAACAGGCCTCTTCTGCATCAACAGTCTTGAGCAGGAGGAAGGAAGAAGCCTTCTATTTGCCTAATTGATTTCACACTGGACGGGAAGGGATGCTCTTTAGAAGAGATGAGATATTCTGTTACCTACAATTGATTAGAAAATCTGTATAGCCTGGCTGAGATTTTATTCAGGGATGGGAAAAAGCAAGCAAATCAAATAAAAACAAAAACAGTAGCAACAAAAATCCCAAAACAATTGGCTTGTAGCCAATTGGATTGTGCTCACCAGGCTCCTCTGTCCATGGGATTTTCCAGGCAAGAATCCTGGAGTGAGTTGCTATTTCCTTCTCCAAAAGATCTTCCTGACCCAGGGATTGAACCCGGGTCCCCTGCATTGCAAGCAGAT
>NW_011495016.1:360953-364027 GCF_000754665.1 Bison bison bison | reverse complement strand
ATTTTGGGAAGCTGGTGAGTGAAAGGGAACAAAACATGGCACCCTGAAATACGCATCTTTGTTATATTGATCATTTTGAATGGGTTATTTTTAAGAAATCAAAGACATGGGAGGAGCTTGGAAAACTGAATAGAAGTTATCTTCTTATAAGAAACGTTTACATTTATAAGGGAAATGTCCACTTATAAGGGGGTCTCCAACCTTCTACCAGGAAGAGAAGGATGATTCTAAATCTCCAGAAACTCTTATCAGTAAAGAAGGTAACTAATTAAGATCTGTATAACAACCTTATCCATATTGATTGTGCTTTTCCTGGTAACCTCCCGTAACTAGTCCCCCCCCAATACCGCCTTTCATTTTTTGCCTATGGATAGTGTTTAAAGTGGTGACTTGGCCCATTTCAAGGATTTACTCAGTTTTCCTGGGTATCTCCTGTGTATCTGAGAGAGTAAACATATTATTAAACTTCTGTTTTTCTCCTATTAATCTGTCTTTTTATTTGGTGGTGGGAGGTCTTAGCCAAAAACCTAGATGTATAGAGGAAAATTATTTTTCCTCACTTTCCACAAGCAGTTGACATGGGAACCAGAAAGTAAGAGAGTTGAAAGGATTGAAATTAGGACTGAGACCTAACTAGATTAATGCAGTTCCCAATGCTGACAAATCCTGAGTTTTCTCAATTAACCTGAATCATTCACTTAATTTCAGCAGATATTATTGAGAATGTGGTGAGTAAGATGGAGTCTGCTGTCAAATAACATGCAAGATCATAGTGGGGAGAAATTAAGAAGCTCTGAATATTAATTTTACGACTAACCAATATAAACAGGGCATTTGCTAAAAACATAGTTGAGAGACATTTAAGATTAATTGTGTATTCCCCTATGTGCTTGATAGTGAGCTAACTTTAGAGGATAAAGAGGTGAAAAAGAAAAGTTATGTACCCTTGAGTATTGAAAAGCTGGTAAAGGATTTATACATGAAAATACATATAAAGATTTATACATGAGAATTACCATACAAGGAAGTAAGTAAGTGCTGCTAAAAATGGTTGCAGAAACACGTGGAAAGGAGCATGTAGGAAGCCTGGGGATTAAAAAGAAACTTATTTTGGATTGGGTGACATTAGATTTAAGTGGCTTTTTGTGATTTTTTTTTCTATTTGGCCAAGAAATAAGATATTTTGTATTTTGCTCAGAGGTTTGAACATATTTCATGAAGGCTGCATTTGAGATAAACTTTGAGGGATGAGTAGGATATTTGAAATAAGTGATGGGAGAATATATATTTTGTCCTGAGCGTAATATAAGTAATGGAAATACAGACCGTCTTTTGAGAATGAAGAGTTGTCAAATGTTGAAGGGAATTAGAAGACGAGCATGGAAATGTAAATTAGGACCACCCAGTGAAGGAGCTTGAAGGCTTAAATAACTCAGTAGGAAACTGGGAGCTGCTGGAAGCTTTAAGCAGGGGAAAACATAAATGGAGTGGAAATTTAGGAAAATTAACTTGAAAGTTGAATGTAGGATGGTGATCCTGGGACAAACTAAGCTGGGGAATCAGACAAGTTAGAGACTCTAGTGATATGGTACTTAAAATAACATCCTGAAACAGCATGGTAAGTGAAGAGGTGGGAAAGAGGATTGGATTCAAAAGGTCATTTGGGAATAGAACCAACTGGATTTTTTGATTTAAGATGTGGGCACAAAACTTTTTAAGTTTCCAAGACCATGTAACTGGGCATTTGGGAACATAAGGCTTCCATGAAAAGACAAAGGGAAGTCATGAGGTGCTCTTTGATGAGATAGGCTGTGATTCTTCTGAGGGGTTACGTGTACATCCTGTAGAAGTGCCTGGCAGACACTGGAAATGTACACCTGGCATTTGGAAGGGAGAGGAGAAGTTCAGTACCAGAAGTTGCCAGCTTAGAAGTTGATAGTTGCTGCCATAGGAGTCAATATGATTCCTGATGGAGTGAGGTTATTATGAGTTCTTTGCCCTGCTTGAGTTATGAAATTCTTGCAGAATATGATGACAGTTCTGTATCTCCTTGGCCAGAAAAATGTGCAAACACAAAGGTAAAAAATATTGTAGACCTTAGTTTTGCATTTCTTGGTACCAAAAGAAAAGAGAACGGAAGAAAGAACGTGGTAAAATGTTGCTCGAAGGGGACAAAATCAGGAAAAGATGACACAGCAGTAGAAAACAAACTGGGGGACTTCCCTCGGTTAAGTCCAGCGGTTAAGACTCTGAGCTGCCAATGCAAGGGGTACAGGTTCAATACCTCTAAAATCCCACATGCTGTTTGGTGTGGCCAGAAAAAAAAAAAAGGGAAAAGAAGCCAGGGTGATGAGGATGGTTTAAAAGGCACTTTAAAGCAATGCCGTGTTCTAAGTGTTCCAAGTTTTACAACTAGGAGAAGTTGCTGGACTGGTGCTCACTGGATGAGTTCATTGTGAATCTAGGACTAAAGACATCATTCATTAGAGTGGTGGGGACAAAAATTACATGGCAGAAAGCTGCGGGGTAATGAATTGTGACACTAAGTGGAGATAGTAAATGGAAAGACTACATAACTCTGCTCTTATGTTTAATCATAAAGGTAAAACGAGAGCAGAGAGTTGAAGGAATATGCAGCCCCAGAAAGAATTTCCGATATAATTTTTTTAGAAACTGGGGATATTTATGGATGGAAGAACCTCTTAATGAAAGTGAAAGAGGAGAGTGAAAAAGTTGGCTTAAAGCTCAACATTCAGAAAATTAAGATCATGGCATCTGGTCCCATCACTTCATGGCAAATAGATGGGTAAACAATGGAAACAGTTGATGGACTTTATTTCTCCAAAAATCACTGCAGATAGTGACTGCAGCCATGAAATTGAAAGACATTTCTTCCTTGGAAGAAAAGCTGTGACCAACCTAGACAGCATATTAAAAAGCAGAGACATTACTTTGCCAACAAAGATCCATCTAGTCAAAGCTGTGGTTTTTCCAGTAGTCATGTATGGATGTGAGAGCTGGACTATAAAGAAGGCTGAGCACTGAAGAATTAATGCTTTTGAACTGTGGTGTTG
>NW_011495016.1:331845-360853 GCF_000754665.1 Bison bison bison | reverse complement strand
CAGCCATGAAATTGAAAGACATTTCTTCCTTGGAAGAAAAGCTGTGACCAACCTAGACAGCATATTAAAAAGCAGAGACATTACTTTGCCAACAAAGATCCATCTAGTCAAAGCTGTGGTTTTTCCAGTAGTCATGTATGGATGTGAGAGCTGGACTATAAAGAAGGCTGAGCACTGAAGAATTAATGCTTTTGAACTGTGGTGTTGGAGAAGACTCTTGAGAGTCCCTTGGACTGCAAAGAGATCCAACCAGTCCATCCTAAAGGAAATCAGTCTTGAATATTCATTGGAAGGACTGATGTTGAAGCTGAAACTCCAATAGTTTGGCCACCTGATGGGAAGAACTGACTCATTGGAAAAGACTCTGATGCTGGGAAAGATTGAAGGTGGGAGAAGAAGGGGACGGCAGAGGATGAGATGGTTGGATGGCATCACTGACTCAATGGACATGAGTTTGAGTAAACTCTGGGAGTTGGTGATGGACAGGGAGGCCTGGCATGCTGCAGTCCTTGGGGTCACAAAGAGCTGGACACGACTGAGGGACTGAACTCAACACAACTCATGGATGGAAGAGATGGAGTCAATTTAGACGGAGAATACATAAGGGAAAACATGGATGATTGTTAAGAAATTCTAATTATTATTTAAAAAACGTTTTCCTATGCAGTGGTTACCACTGATTACGGTTGCCTTTTTGAAAGACAAAGTAAGGATCACGCCACCCTGATGACAGTCACTCACAGCTCAGTCTTCTAAGGATCCACTTATAAGGTACAAGAAAGATTAGAAAACAGAATTGTGTAAAGATGAGTAGCCAAGTGTAAGGATTTTCTCACTCTAGATCTAGGAAACGTGTTCCGACAAGAGAGATGTTACATGGACAGTGTTGAGCAGAGGTGCTCTCAGCAGCAGAGCCAGCTCTTGTGTCTCTGTGCCCTTGGTTGTCAGTACTTGTTCTTGCTTTGGTTTGCAGTTTAAACCTGGCTGTTCACTGGAATCATGCATGAAAAAATACCAGTTCCTGGGCCTCAAATCCCAGTGGTCCTGATTTAATTGGCCTGGGGTGAAGTGTGGGCATGGAGAGCTTTTGAAGGTGATGCTAATGTGCAGTGGACTTCCCCGTGGCTCAGTGGTAAAGAATCCTCCAATGCAGGAGACACAAGAAATGCAGATTCGGGTTCTAGCCCTGGGTTGGGAAGGTCCTCTGGAGGGGGAAATGGCCACCCACTCCGGTAATCTTGCCTGGAGAATCCCCATGGACAGAGGAACCTAGTGGGCTACAGTCCTTGGGGTCACAAAAAGTCGGACACAACTGAGCGACTGAACATGCCCAAGCTAATGTGCATCTAATATGGAAACTTCTGCTTCAGCATCTTCAGTTTGGGCTTCAGTTTCTCCACTGGAGAGGCTATACCTCCAACTAGGTATTTTCCAAAAGCTGCTTGAGGAAGGAATGGCCACTAGTGAAGGTCTTGAGAGCCTCAGGAGACTATGTGGAAAATGTATTCACTTCCCTGGTATAGAAAGGTGAGCTTTTTTCCCGTATTTCACCTTTTACCCAGCTTAATCAGGGCTTTTCACCCATGATTGTGAAGAAGCAAGAGCTACAGTAGTTTGGTCTTTGCTGCTGCTGCTACTGCTTAGTCCCTTCAGTCGTGTCCGACTCTGTGGGACCCCATAGATGGCAGCCCACCAGGCTCCCCTGTCCCTGGGATTCTCCAGGCAAGAACACTGGAGTGGGTTGCCATTTCCTTCTCCAATGCAGGAAAGTGAAAAGTGAAAGTGAAGACACTCAGTCGTATCCGACTCTTAGTGACCCCATGGACTGCAGCCTACCAGGCTCCTCCGCCCATGGGATTTTCCAGGCAAGAGTACTGGAGTGGGGTGCCATGATCTTAGGACATTTGTAAAATCCATATTAAAGGAATATCCATTGGATAAAAGGCAAAGCTCCCAGGAGATAGGTTTCCTTTTTTTCCCCTGAAATCCCCACTCGATGATTAACCAGGCTGCAGGAAATTTACAGTGGTTTGCTCTGGGTACAGTGTGGACAGTCTGTACATGACCGGTAGCAAGGACTCTCTTCTTCAGCAACTGTTACTCTTCCAGAGTGAATCTATTTTCAGGATAGGTCTACACTAGCCCAGTCATTCACTTCCCTCGCCCCCTTTCCTCCAGGATTCACTGCTCTCTAAAGAAGAGGTCATTAGGAAGTGTGAGAATTGCCCAGGGATTATATGAAGTTGTGGCAGCTAAAGTGAATGCCTCATTAGCATGTGAGAGAAAAGCCCAAACAACACCATCAAAGGGTGTAAAACCCATCCAATGGGGTGGGGAAAGGATGGTTGGAATTAATTTCAACCACTTTAAGGCCAACATGAATGAAAGGAGAATTAAAACTTAGCCTGCCTCTGAGTGAACTTAACCTGTGTGTATGTGTACATTTTCACATGAAAACAAGCTTGCTGATTACCTAAATTTATTCATAACTGGTGGCCTATATAACAAAAACAAAATAAAAAATATTTTGTCATTTTGGCTGTTTTTTGGAAACTGAAAGCTTGCCAGGAGAATATTTGACACTATATTAAAACATGCTCCTGTTACTATTATGGCTGACAATTGAAATAACCAAGACATACAAAAACAGATCAACAGCAATATGACAGGCAGAGTTAAGAATCTAATGAAGTCACTTGCCTTTAATTTATATCTATAAATCAGGAAAAAATTTTCACCAAACAGGGTCAGACTTGGAGGACTGGGGAAAAAGGGGGTGAAGGGGAGTAGGGGAGATATGAAGAAAAAAAACAAGGGAGAAAAGAAAGGCTCTGATTAGCTAACAGAATTTCCCTCCACACCATAAGTGGTTCCCTCCAGTGTCTGCTTAAAAAGCCTCCTGTTGATTGATTGGATGAAAGTGACTGGGAAGGCTTGATGAGTAATCCCTGTAGCTTGTAATAAAAAAGCAATGGCACTTTTATGACGGACTTCATAACTTTCTGTTTCAACTGGCATTACTCAGGAGCAGAGCACTTGAGCAGCTGAAAGTTCCTGGAGGTTTGGACTTAGGAAGAAGAGACTTTGATATAAAGACTGGGGCCAAGGTATTCAATGAATGGGTGGTGGGTAGCCCAATGTTTTGAGTGTCCTCAGTTTTGCTGGGAGAAGGCAATGGCACCCCAGTCCAGTACTCTTACCTGGAAAATCACATGGATGGAGGAGCCTGGTAGCCTTCAGTCCATGGGGTCGCTAAGAGGCTGACACGCCTGAGCGACTTCACTTTCACTTTTCACTTTCATGCATTGGAGAAGGAAATGGCAACCCACTCCAGGGTTCTTGCCTGGAGAATCCCAGGGATGGGGGAGCCTGGTGGGCTGCCGTCTATGGGGTTGCACAGAGTCGGACACCACTGAAGCGATTTAGCAGCAGCAGCAGCAGTTTTGCTGTGCTATCTCTACTCCAGGGAGCATCTCAGAGAGCAGAATGAAGCAGCCGGAACCTCCACTCTTCAAGGTGGCTGAAATGTTACGCTATTGCTCTATTGAAAAATAGGTCACATAGATGATATAATGGGTTAAAGCTTTGCTAAATGTCTATTGAAATAACCTTCTACCTGATGAAATCAGAAAAATGCAGGTAGCACAGCAGGCTAAGGAAAACACTGAAGGATAAATTAGGCTTCTTACTGTGAGGCGCACTAGTTTTTCTCCACTAAAAGTAAAGTACTCATTACCTGGTATCATATATCTCAAAACACAGGTATTCCCCCACCCCCTCCGCTTCAGGAACCTAGATGAATCATCCACTGTCCTCTGCCCTTAATTCTGTGACAATCTGGGTCAGTCAGGCAACTCTACTATTCAGGTCAGATGTGAAAGTACTGCCTTGTTAGTTACCTGGGATATGTGGGGCATCAGTCATTTTACAAAACAATTTTGAGGGATTTTGACATTTGCACTAGAGATGATCCACAAGTCTTTGATTTGATAAGTTGCTTCCTGCTGCCTCCTTCCTGTCAGAGGCACTGAGCTCAAAAAGAGATCAAACTTCCGGGAAGAAATATGCTTTATATAAATGTTCCTACTCGTATTATTTCATAGTCTCCTATGACAACCTTCACGTCAAAGATTTATTCTGGGTAGTTAAGTTATACAACAAAATATATGGTGTGAATTTTGGCAAGAAATTCACGAAGTGGATCACTTGCCAGGAACAGGTATCCGTATGGAATAAACAGAAGTAATGAGAGTACGTAAGCGGATGCTCATCAAGGGGGCTGCAACTCTGAATGCCTTTCCTAATTTGCCCTGATAAAATACCATTAAGCCCATCAGTGTCTGCATCTTAATCTTTTTAAAAGAATGTGCTTCATGAATAAGCTAATTTTCTCATTAAAAAAAAAACCAAAAACCCAAAATAGCTGGTTTGGATACTACAATTCATTAGAAAAGAGGGGTTCTGAAACTTGAAGGGCTATTTGGGGAATGTGGATAAGAAAAAAACAAGATGAACTGCAAAAGATTATGTTCTGTCTTCCAGTGAGGGATATTCACTTCTAAATATAAAACCCGTCATTTAGCGTTGCTCAGGTTTTTAGATGGAAAAAGGAAAAAAAAAAAAAAAAACCCACAAACATTGATGATTATACATACTAGTTCTAAAGAGCTTATTTTAATTTTCTTAAGGTTAATTGTGTTACACTGAGAGGTGATGTGTGGGGAATGGAGTCATGTTTTTGGCTGTAAAGAAGCTGTGTGATATCTTGAAGCATCTTTCCATTTGCTTCCATGAATAAGACATTTTCCGGAGTGACTAGAGAGAAAAGGGAAGCTAATCAGATCATTGTCTGTGCTTGTGAGATGCAAGATTCTTTCTCTCTATAACATGGATTATTAATTCCACAAATTTTATTCTAGATCCCTCTGCCTGTTAAGTGAAGCTTAAAGTCTCTAAGGAATTATTTGACTTTCAATATCTCATGCTTTTGTTAAAATACATTTCAACTTGCTCCTGTAATTAACATTAACAGCAAGTTCTTATTTCTGATTTCACACCTCTCAGAAAGTAGATATTACAACAATTTTGATAAAAAATGATTAGAGGCTAAAGACTTTTCACAAAATGTGAATAACAGAAAATATGTCTAACAGCCCACGTTATTGTGTAGCCCTCAAACTTGTTCTTCCTAAGATTTTGCCGAATATAAGTAAACGTCTGACACTCTGAGTTAACATTTAAAAATATGCATTAGTTTCATAATCACTGCAGTGCAGAAGTTATTAAAGCTACAGCAGTTCAGCCTGAAAGAAGCCAGGAAATATTCTGTGTTATTTTGCTTCCTTCACCAAATGATAATTTATATGAAATCTTCATTTTCTTAAACTTAGATAACACAATCTTCATAAACATAAGAAGTAGAACATATGGTAGAGAAGCCTATAGAATTCATAGTAGGATCTATGTAGAAAATTCTAAAAGATAGGTAGAAATCATTTGATGAAGGAATCTGTTTTAATTAGTATCCATACAGAGTTATAAAAAGAAGTGTTGATATAGATGGATGGTGGGGTCCTGTTGCTATTGGAATGAAGGCTAAGAATCTTCTGTGAGTGGATATTACTCTAGGGGCAGAGGTGATGGAGTCTTGGTAAGTTTCAGCTAACGTTTCATGAGCACCTACTAAGTGCCCCATCAAGTATTTTTATATTTGTTACCTTCCCTTATCTGAACAGCCTTGTGAGGTAGATAGTATACTGAGATTTGAAAAAATTAAAATATCTTTCAGGATAGCACAGTTTACAAATGGTAGAATCCGTATTCATAGCTGGTTCTTCCAGCATCGAGTGTGAAACTTGTCTTCCTCACTGTATTTTTTCTCTTAAATATATTCAGTTTGTTAACAGTGGAAAAAAACAGAATCAAAGAAAAAATTTATTTCCTCATGTGTCAGGTAATAGTTTGACTAATGAAAAATGTGTCTTTCTAAGCAGACTTCCATAGCTACTATAATCAATAGTGATGCTGAGAATAGAATTCTTGTGCTGTAAGACTCGTTAGACTTAATGTGAAGTCTCAGCCATCTTTCCCAGAGAATTGGAGGAGAGAAATATGAAAGCTTATCTTTGTAATATTTTCAAATCAGTCTCTCTCATTGGTGTTTGTCCAATGCTGGCCAGGCCTCCCCAAGGTCAATGCTGTCACTGCTCCTCAGTCATTAAGAGTGGGACTTATGATATGTGTGACTTGGTTTACTAGTTCTCCTGTGTCAGGAGGAGGTGAGAGTGTTGTTTGAGTCTTGCAGTTGTGTGGATGATTTACCCTTGATGAATTCTCTGCCAACTGCAACTTTCATCTGCTTGCACCATGGTTGTGCAGGCTGTGCTGGGTAGATTTGATTTTGTCATCCCTTTTGGATAAGCCTCTTATAGCTTCTGAATGCGGTGTTTGTCCCCAGATCCCTAGGACACAATGGATATTCATCAACAATGGCTTGTTTCTTTTTAGCATGTCAAAAACAATTGAGATAAACAATGTCTAGAATCTGATCTCTATTTCTAATGCATAAGTAATTTCAAGCCTTCCTTAGAAGGAATGATGGATTGTTGTCATAGTGGGCACTCAGTAAATCTTTATTGATTGATTGCTTGATTCATTGTGAATGTCCTGAACAACTGTATAAATATCAAGATGATGTCTAATATCCATAACCCATATGTCACCATCCTTTTACTTTCTAACTATTAAAACTTTCCTCTAAATCACCTGCTTCCTCATTTAAAAATCTGTCAACTTTCCCCAAGCTAACATCTTCTGTGTTCTGTAGTTATAAAAGTTCCAAAACAGATCAATCTGTATCCAGTTGACCTCTCTGACCTCAATCCATTCTTCCATTCTCCAGATTCCATCGAGGGCTCTTTTTTAAAAAGTAAAAGAATGAAAGACCCCACTTCTGCTTTAAGTACTTAAATGATTTCCCACTGTTCTTAGGATAAGGATAACCCTTAGCATATACGGGCTTCCCTGGTGGCTCAGATGGTAAAGAATCCGCCTGCAATGCAGGAGACCCAGGTTCAGTTCCTGTGGAGAAGGGAATGGCAACTCACTCCAGAAATCTTGTCTGGAGAATCCCATGGACAGAGGCTATAGTCCATGGGGTTGCAGAGTCAGATATGACTGAGCAACTAACACTTTAGCTTTCAGCATATACAGTGTTGCTCACTGTCCTCGGTATGTTAGTCACCTTGACCTTTCAGCTCTTCATAGAAGGCCTGCTCTCACTCTCACAGGGTCTACGCTCCTGCTCAGCCTACTGATTACAGTCTGATTTCCTCCCCTCTTTCCTTATCCTCGACCTGTCAATTTTTTCATGGGAACCTACTTCTGTGATATAAAGCCCTCTTATTATATGTTCCCACAGCATCGTAGATCTATTTTTAGTATCCATTGTAGTTGCAGTTTCATATTTCTTTGAGACATTTGATTGATCCCTCTCTCCCCCACTAGATAATAAGTTCCTCTGGCCTGAACTTAAATGGCCTACCCTTACCCTAAGCTCAAAATATTATATACAAAATTCTTGACAATATTTATGAAGCCATTTGATTTGGCCCTGATACTACAATACTACAATTTCTTCTTCAAGGAATTATGTCATATAATTCACTCAGTCTGAAAACAGCATCAATACATTTTAATCACATAATGTATTGTATATATTGAAGCTGTACTCAGTCATGTCTGACTCTTCCAGCCCCATGGACTGGCTCCTCTGCCCATGGAATTTTCCAGGCAAGAATGTTGGAATGGAGTGTCATTTCCTACTCGGGGATCTTCCTGTCCCAGGGATCGAACCCACATCTCTTATGTCTCCTGTATTGGCAGGCTTTTTTTTTTTTTTTACCACTAGTACCACCTGAGAAGTCCCAGTATTAAAGAGCTATAGAATTTCTTTTGATCCACATTCCTCTCCAGCTACTATTTCATTTTTTTGCCCACCATAACTGCAAAACTACACAAATGAGAAGAAATCACTGTTTCTACTTCCTCAAATCCAATTTTCAACTCAGTCTTCTCCAGTTTCTTATCTCTCTACTCCATGTTAACTTCTAATAGCTTTTAAGATGCTAAACATGTTGATCTCAATAGTTTTTAGGATCAAGATGCAAAAGCATTGGTCCCATGCGTTTTCTCAGCCAACTTGCCCTCCCAGCCACAGCAGTACAGTTTACCACTGCCTTCGCCTGGGAAAACATCTCTAGGATGGTTGGATGGCATCATCAACTCAGTGGACATGGGTTTGAGCAAACTCCTGGGGATAGTGAAGAACAGGGAAGCCTAGCATGTTGTATTCCATGGGGTCCCTGTGAGTCGGACATGACTGAGTGACTGAACAACGAACAACAAGGACCTGGTCTGAGATCCTCTATTTTTCCCTACTTACAGTTTTTACTCCAAGTGATATTGTTGGTGAAATGGTCTCTGCTACCAGATAATAAGTAGTCTACAAATACATTTTTAATTTCTAATGAGAAATCACTGAGACTGAGCACTGGGAAAAAAATACTGTTCAATTTTCATTCATTGTATTAAAATATATTTCTTTATATTAGCCCAAACTTTTAGCCAGTTTTTTGATTTGATGTGCTGCTTTAACTCAGTAGAGTAAAAACTACAACAAATATGGTAGACTCCAGTTAAGAGTCTAAATGGAGAAATTCAGTTTAGAGACAAAGGGCTAGGTTTGGCTCTCGTGGCTGTTGGGGGTTAGATGTGCTGATGATAAAGTATGAAGGCAAGGATACATTAATAAACAATTTAATATTAGAGTATGTGCAGAAAGTAATTACTGAGAAGGTTGTATTTCATAAGAAGTTTATATCTTCAAAAATTCATCTTTAAGATAAAGGTTACTCAGGGGACATTCTTTAACAGACAGTATCATAAAAATTGTTGAGTATATGACAGGAGTGCTTGAGCAAAAGACTGAAATACCAAGGGTCTTAAATACATCCATTTTAGATACATATAAAATTGAAAATTGAAATAAAATTTTAAATCATTAGCATTTATTAATTGCCTCTTTATGGTATCAAGGCAAACACTATAGAAAGATCTTAAAATTTATCACTGAATTATGGCAATATAACCTGTCAGTCAACATAAGCAATGTATTATAATTCAACACATATTTATTGAGGTCTCATTGTATTCAAGGTCTTTATTCTTACATTTCTTCCTCCAGCATATCATTTATTCACTCAACAATTATTTACTGTTTTAAGGCATTATTGTAGACTCCAGCAATATAGAAATAGCAGATTATGGCTTTCCCTACAAGAAATGTGTAGAGATTAATAAGACACCATTCTTATTTTCAAGCAGAATTAATGAAGGTGTTGAGAGAGAATTTCTGATTCTGGTAATAAGGTTTTTCAAAGCAAGTGATTTGATTTGGAAAGTATATGAAAGAAAAGAGTTTATCATTGTATTTGTAGCAAAATGTTAAGCATTTAAAAGTAAAGTTGATTAAGTTATTTGCAATTATTATGAAACATACAGTTTATAAGAAAGGAAGTAAGTGTGCTTGCAGCTAAATATATTTCCTTACCTCTGATACCATTCATTATAAGATTCACCATGCATTTAAGAACAATTTTGAAAAAAAAAAAAAAACACGATTACATAAAGTATGCACATAAATTGAATTTTATCACAATTATAGGAACATTAAACTGTGAAAAGAAAGTGCCTATTTTGCTGTATGGAGGAATAATAATAGCAAATCAATTTACTAGCTAGTGTAGTTTCTAGCTTCAGTTGACTTATTGATTGGTTTAAATATTTTTAATAAGTCATTTACAAAATACATTTTGCAAATAATTTCAGAACAACATTGGCAGCAAAAATGCTTTTCATTTTGTGAAATTCAAATTGGTCCCATATATGTCTTCCAGTGTCTTTTGATTCAGATTCCTTTTTTTTTTAATTGTCAAAGAATACTGTGCCTCCTTAATTAGACCAAATTCTTTCTAACTTCAGGAAAAGAACATTAGAAAATATGATTCTTGGAGTTGACATTCTACTGAGTACCTTTTGAATTTTTTAAAATCCTGAGCATATGGTCATTAATAAGTTAAACACTATCCATGTGACTTATTTTCTGTAAGTTCTACTCATAGGACCAGAAGGTCAAATGTACAGATCCCAGCACCAACTATAGATCTCAGACACAGAAGGTACTTAGTCCAAGTTTCTGGAAAGAATAAATCGAAGTGCCAAAGATACACTGCTGCTGCTGCTGCTGCTGCTAAGTCACTTCAGTCGTGTCTGACTCTGTGCGACCCCATAGACGGCAGCCCACCAGGCTCCTCCGTCCCTGGGATTCTCCAGGCAAGAACACTGGAGTGGGTTGCCATTTCCTTCTTCAATGCATGAAAGTGAAAAGTGAAAGTGAAGTCGCTCAGTCGTGCCTGACTCTTAGCGACCCCATGGACTGGCCTACCAGGCTCCTCCGCCCATGGGATTTTCCAGGCAAGAGTAAAGGAGTGGGTCGCCATTGCCTTCTCCGAATGATAAACTAAGTTAGAGTAAATAGAGACAGTTATACACATACCAAGATATTAAAGACTTGACCCCCAGAGCATTCCCTCAGTTGTCACCTTTGTTCTTTATATGACAATACATTTTTCTTTATAAAAGCGTTAAGCAAATCTTCTTACTATGAAAACAGGAAAGGGAGTTTGTTTGGGGTGACTCTTATGCCTCTGGCATTGTTTCAGGGAAGCTCAAGGAAGCAGATCCAGTCCTAGTAGCCTTTATAGACTCATTTTTGTCTGAACTATTATATGGACAATGATAGCACTTATACTTAAAAAGAAATAAAGCGTAGTTTTAAAATTGTAAATAAGGATCTTTGAGGGCAAGGACCAATTTTTTTGTTTGCTTTTTGTTTTTGCTTGCCAGTGTCTAACATACTCAAATATGCCTAACAAATTCAATATGTGTGCTTGATAAGTAGCGGTTGAATGGATGGATAAAACTGTCATGGTTAAATGAAAGAAGTTATAGAATTAGCATCATAAGGTTAATGTTAACTAACTAAAACGATACATGCATGCATGGAAATAATCCATTTGAGAAAATTAAAATTATAAAGCTCTAATTTTTACTATCAAAGTTAGTACTTAGCAGTGCTGGAGTTCAGTCGCTCAGTCGTTTCCGACTCTTTGCGACCCCATGAATCGCAGTACGCCAGGCCTCCCTGTCCATCACCAACTCCCAGAGTTCACTCAGACTCACGTCCATCGAGTCAGTGATGCCATCCAGCCATCTCATCCTCTGTCGTCCCCTTTTCTTCCTGTATTTATCATCAAATGCTCCAACTTCCTCTTTGCTAGAACTGCATGGACTAGTTGATATACCAAATATACACAAACTTTTCACTAAGTGCTTTTATTATCCTGGCAAGTAATGAAGCCATGTGAACCACAAGAGTTATATGCCTTCATTGATGAGCAAGTTTGAATATGGTTATCAGACTTCTGGTGTCACCAGAATGTTTTCAGGGATTATTTAAAATCAAATGATTTAAAACTTTTTTTTTTTTTTTTTACAAGCATTCTATTTTCTTTTTCCCTTTTGCTGATGGATTATTTTGTTCAGCTTTTTCTCTTTGTTTGTTTTGGGAATCGGGGCTTTCCAATGAGCCCATGTGGTGTGAAGAACTACCTCTAGATATTGAGTTTACATTACAAACAAGCAAAAATTCCCAGTCTGTCAGAGATCTTCTCCTAGGATACCAGGAAAAACAAAGTTCAGCTAAACTGCACAATTAATTCACGATCACTTCTGAATAGAGAGAAAAGGTTGCTTTAAGCTGATCTGTTCTCCTCCTAGGGATTTAAGGTCAGTTGCAAGAAGCAGAATTACTATTCTTTCAAAGTTGTCGCTCTTGATTTGTATTCCCATAATTATCTCCTTAGGACCTCTTACTCTTTAACTTGTAAACTCAGCTTAATAAATCAATTCAAAGATTAGATAGATGTAAAGATATCTATTCTGAGAGCTGGATGACAGAGAAAGGCATAAAGCAGGACAATTTCCTCTTCCTGACCACTGGTTTCACTGTGTACCAGTTATGTCTGTTATACACAAAATAATCAGAGATCTTTTCTTTCTCCAGAAAATAATGGAAGTGATTTTGTTTTCCTTTTTCTTTACATTGTCTCTTGGTAATAAATAGATTAAAAGCACTGTCACTTTGCCTTTTCAAATAGTGGCAAATTCTAGAATTGAAAAGACTGAATTATTTGTAAAGATAGAAAGTTTTAGAAGTGATTATTTTAGTTTTAGCTGAGTCTCAAGCTACTGGAAGTAGAAAGCTTTAGGTGAAAACAGTAAACATAAATAAACATATTCTGATAATATTAGTAAATTGGGCCAATGTCTGACTATATTACTGATTTTTAAAAAATTTATTTATTTTAATTGGGGGCTGATTACTTTACAATATTGTAGTGGGTTTTGCCATACATTGACATGAATCAGCCATGGGTGTACATGTGTTCCCCATCCTGACCCTCCCTCCCACCTCCCTCCCCATCCCATCCCTCAGGGTCATCCCAGTGCACCAGCCCTGAGCACCCTGTCTCGTGCATCGAACCTGGACTGATGATCTATTTCACATATGGTAATATACATGTTTCAATGCTATTCTCTCAAATCATCCCACCCTCGCCTTCTCCCACAGAGTCCAAAACTCTGTTCTTTACACCTGTGTCTCTTTTGCTGTTTCGCATATAGGGTCATTGTTACCATCTTTCTGAATTCTGTATATATGTGTTAATATACTGTATTGGTGTTTTTCTTTCTGATTTACTTCAGTCTGTATAATACCCTCCAGTTTCACCCACCTTATTAGAACTGATTCAAATGCATTCTCCTTAATAGCTGAGTAACATTCTATTGTGTATATTTCTGATTTTTATTGTCCATTGAGAGCTCAGAATGTCACCAGGTTTTGTATTATTTTTCAAATCAAGGAATATAAGATGGTTATTGCAAATGTTTCTTGCATATTATACATTTTAGTTTGGGGATGATTTTGTGAGAGAAGCAGTATAGTCAGCTGGTCAAATTCATGAATTGGGTCCAAATCCTAGCTATACTCTTACTATGTAAACTTTTGTTAGTGTTTTGGGTTCCCCCTCTGGAAAATGGGAATAATAACAGTACCTATCTCAGGTGGCTAGTGTGAGGATTAAATGAGTTAATATAACTAAAGCAAATAAGCAGTACCTAGCATACAGTGAGTACTCAATAAAAGTCATTGTTATTCACAGTATCCCTCTAATTCTCCTAAAAATACCATATAGAATATGTGTGTGAGCCTCATTTGTTTTATTGTAGGAAAGTATTGTGACAGAAATTGCATTAAATGGAACACCTTGAGGTGTTACTCACTTGAGCTGGTAGGAATTAGTATTACCAGATAAGATTTCTGCATCCTCTTTTATGAAAATGTCTGAAATGTGTTTCCATTTATGAGAATTCTGGGGAAGAGGAAATCTGCCTGGAAGGTGACTTTCTTGGGAAAAATCTCTTCTTATGGTTATTTTTCTCTGTCTCCTTGTTACTTAGATCTCCCTGTTTAAGATGAAGAGAAATGCTTGCAAAATGAAGACAGTTTGAGGAATAGGGAAACATATCACTAGCATTGTTATTAATTATCTTGCTACTTATTTTTTTAATTGAAATATAGTTGACTTACAGTATTGTGTTAATTTCTACTATACAGCACAGTGACTCGGTTATACATATATGCACACACATATATATATATACATACACACACACATATTCTTTTTTATATTCTTTTCCATTTTGATTTATCCCAGGACATTAAATATAGTTACCAGAGTCGGACACGACTGAAGTGACTTAGCAGCAGCAGTGCTATACAGTAGGACCTTGATGTCCATTCATTCTATATATAATAGTTCACATCTACCAACCCCAAACTCCCAGTCCATCCCTTCAATGATTTTCCTATTTAAACAGCAATTAAAATATAAATTTATAAATAGGACCCACTGATGTTTTGAGTGTAGTAGGATACTCATTTCAACTTGGGATGCTGAATTCCATCCTCTTTATTGAAAAAGTTTACTTGTAGGAACTATATGACTAAAAGGAATTTTAAAGATCAATACTTGAGTTTTACAATGAGGAAAATGAGTCCCAGAATGATTTAATTAAACCTTTACTCCATTGATTGAATAAGAATTTATTGATCGTCTTCTATGTGCGATTTGCTCTGCTGGGTAACGGAGACCCAGCTGTGAATAAGCAGGCGTGGTCTCTGTCTTATTAGCACTTACAGCCTCCAGTGGGGAAATAGACAATTATCATAAAGAACGATAAAGAGAAGTACAGGGAGTTTGAGGTGTGCATAGCATCAAGAACTATAGACTGTCAGAAGTGGTCTAGAATTCTAATGAAGCCCTGAAAATTCAAATTGAGTGTGCCCGGGTTCTGGGAAGTTGCTCAGCTATGAGAAGGCCTGGGGAGAAAGGGGAAGGCATTCAAGCTGTTCAGTTTGATTGGAAGAAGAGGTGTGAGTTGAGAGGGATGGAACATAAAGCTGGAAACATAAATCTGGAAAATGCAGATTATAGTGGGCCAGGTAAAGCAAGTTTGATTATCCCGAAAGCAGTGGAGAATCTTTGGAGAGTTTTAAGCAAAGGGATGGAGAAGGAAATAGCAACCCACTCCAGTGTTCTTGCCTGGAGAACCCCAGGGACGGGGGAGCCTTGTGGGCTGCTGTCTCTGGGGTCGCACAGAGTCAGACATGACTGAAGTGACTAAGCAGCAGCAGCAAGCAAAGGGAAACATGCTCAGATTTGTGTTAAGATCATTCTGGCTCTAGCCTGTGGATGGATGTAGAAGACATAAGTCAAGGTGGTTGATGAGAGTCCATGGTGGTTTAACCTACTATGGGTGGATAAATACTATCAGATCATAATCATGTGGAAAATATTGATTTCATTTCTAAGTCTTGTTTTTAAATAGCACCTGGAATATTACATTTTCTTTCCACTCAAGTTCCTAAAAAATAGCCTTTTAACTCTTCCCTGCTTTCCCTTTATTAAATCCAGGATTTGATACTGCATGACCCTTCCTATTACAGAAGGAGGAAGACAATTAGCTTAATTGTGTTGGCTGGTGTTTTTCATCCAACAGCTATTTCTTACCTACCAGGCACTGTCATCTCTGTGTCTGTTCGATTCATTCTGTTTTCTATTCCCATTGCCGCTGCCCTAGTTTAGGCCATCATTACCTCTCACCCGAATGGCTGCCATACGAGCCCGCTCATCTCCCTGACTCCCAAACCTTTATTTCCTCATAGTTGTCTTCACATTGTGCTTGAGGATCCCCCTGCTCATATGTTTTCAGAGGTGTCCCTTGGCCTACAGGAGATGTGTGGGGCTTCCCAGGTGGCGCTAGTGGTAAAGAGCCCGCCTGCCAATGCAGGACACATAAAGAGATGAGGGTTTGATTCCTGGGTTGGGAAGATCCCCTGGAGAAGGGAATGGCAACCCTACTATTCTTCTTGCCTGGAGAATCCTATGGACAGAGGAGCCTGGCAGGCTACAGTTCATGGGGTTGCAAAGAGCCTGACAGGACTGAAGTGACTTGGCATGCACTGGAGAGATATTAATCATTGTTCTGTCCACTCACAGAGCTGTACCTCCTCTGAACCACAGACACCCCCACCCTTCAGCTTAGCCAGCTCACACGCTGCTCCCTCAGGAGCTTCCCCACACCGTCTCTCTACCCCTGCATCAGTCTAGAATGACTCTCTCCACTTTCTGAAATTTTAACCATTGTTTAAGGTCCAGAACAGAAGCAACTTTTTAAATATGATACTTTCTGCATTCATGCCAGCCACAAGTATTATTGCTCACTCTAGGGCCTCACAGTTGAACTCCTGAATTTTCCTGCTACTATAGTCACATATTGGAGAAGGCAATGGCACCCCACTCCAGTACTCTTGCCTGAAAAATCCCATGGGCGGAGGAGCCTGGTAGGCTGCAGTCCATGGGGTTGCTAAGAGTCGGACACGACTGAGCGACTTCACTTTCACTTTTCACTTTCATGCATTGGAGACGGAAATGGCAACCCACACCAGTGTTCTTGCCTGGAGAATCCCAGGGATGGGGAAGCCTTGTGGGCTGCCGTCTATGGGGTCACACAGAGTCGGATACGACTAAAGTGACTTAGCAGCATAGTCACATATGGACATATCCTATCTCTCCTGTGAGACGATAAATTCTTAGGAAGACATGGTAACTTTTTCTTTTCTGTATTCTCCTCAGTACCTTGTTCAGTGCCTTGAACATAATAGACATTCAGTAAGGACTTATTGAATTCAATTGATATCACTTTTCATGTGCAAATTAAAAATTTTTTATGGTATTCTTTTGTTTGGGTTCAAAGTGCCTTTAGGAAAATGGTATAATTTATGGGTTGAAAGTAATCCTTTTAATAGTAATCCTTATATCTTAAGGTATGAGATATGAAGAGAAATTAATGTTAATATTTCAATGTGGAAGATAGCCATTGAGTAAATGTAAAACTTGAAGTAGGATTCCTTCATTTATTAAATATGGGTCCCTGATGGCTCAGGTAGTAAAGAATCTGCCTGCAGTGCAGGAGACACAGGTTCATTCTCTGGATTGGGACGATCCCCTGGAGAAGAAAATGACAACCCATTCCAGTATTCTTGCCTGGGGAATCCCATGGACAGAGGAGCCTGATGGGCTACAGGCCATGGGGTTGCAAAGAGTCAGACACAACTGAGCAACTAACACCTGCATTTTCAATAATTATTACATGTTCCAGTCATTATTATAAGCTGCTGAAAAAGAGAAGGCCTTAGTCCTTTTGGAGCTAATTCTTGGCAGGGAAACAGGGGTATTCCACATCTTAAATTATTTCATAGACATTGATTTCTGTAAGTCTTTATACAGGTAGCCTCATAAAAACATTTTTCTGGGTTATAAAAACGTTATAATATTTTCTACTTAGACTGTATTACCAAACTCATACATTCCACAAACACATATTTACATAGTCATTTCAACAGGAGAGACATCAAAGGGGGTTCCAGCCCAAGAGAAAAGACAAGAGGGGCAAAAGTGAGAATCTGTGCAGGATGGACTGCTGAAAGAGCAGGAGCTGAGGTGTGCTGAGACAAAGGAAAATTTGTGTCAAGAAATCTGAGGTGAGAGACTCCCAGCAATGGAGAAAGAAGTCTTAACACACACACACATTCTCTCTCTCTCTCTCTCTCTCTCACCTTAAAAATCTGAGGGCCCAGAGACTAGGAACCTTATTAGGTAAGAACTTATTTCCCATGTCTCCTGACTGTGCCCAACTCTGTCCTTGGAAGACTCAGAACTTGTGCTGGTAAGAGGGACAAGAAAGGGTGGAAGAGAACCTTAGAAACGGTGGTGCTTTCTTCCTCAACTTCTGACCCGAAATAGGCTCCTGCTGGGAATAGAGAGGAGATTCAACTCTAAAGTTCAAAGTTTTATTTATTATATTGGTCCAGGCATATTCAGTTTGCAAATGGAGACTGCTTTGCAATTAAAGTGTATTGTTTTATTACATCAGAGTGTAATGCAGCTTATTGAATGCACTTAAGAGGGGCAATGTGAAATAAAAATAAATTTGCCTTCTGATTTTATTCTTTGAACTACTGCTCTCCCTACAGTACAGTTTGTCCTGTTTGCTCAGGACAGAACAATATTTCACTATTCAAAACCCCAGATGATGAGGATCACATGAATATTTTGGAGAAAATTTGCCTTGATAGGAAAGTATCGTTAGTATGAACTTCAATGAGGTGAGATTTGAAATTGGCCTTGAAATTTAGGTTTGTAGAAAGGAAGTTCATTCTAAATATAGTTGGGGCTTAAAAAGATACTCAAAGTTCCTTTTTGTGTGGAAACAAAATCTGGGCAAAGGAGAGGCTTATATTGAGGAAGAAAGGTTGGAAAGACACCTTAGGAATCTGCTTGTTAAAGATCTTGATGGCCAAGCTAGGAAACACAAACTTACTTTTTAAGTAATGGTTTATCTTTAATGCCTTTTAAACCAAGGAATGGAATGGCAAAGTCAGTTATTCATCTGGTAGTAATGTTATCTTTTCCAACTCCTCCCCCCCCTTTTCTTACATCACATCATTATGTTTTCTCCACACACATCAGTTCCCTTCTTTATTGTCTGACTCTCACTATTTAGTGGAAGGTGAATGATAAAAATTCTTAAAAAAATTTTATTTTTCAGTTGTTGTTCACTGCTATAACATCTCTAGATTAGAGAGTAGGCATATAGTAGGCACTCATTAGATATCTGGAAGTAAATAATACAGGAAGAGGGAGAGATTAGACGAGATAACCTGTGAGAGAAGTTTGAAAGCTAAGTGCTGATAACCTGGGCTAAGGATTTGGCCATAGTTGGAGAGAAAAGAACACAGTTTACACATCTGCTGCTGCTGCTAAGTCACTTCAGTCGTGTCCGACTCTGTGCGACCCCATAGACGGCAGCCCACCAGGCTCCCCCGTCCCTGGGATTCTCCAGGCAAGAACACTGGAGTGGGTTGCCATTTCCTTCTCCAATGCATGAAAGTGAAAAGTGAAAGTGAAGTCGCTCAGTTGTGTCCGACTCCTAGCGACCCCACGGACTGCAGCCCGCCAGGCTCCTCCGTCCATGGGATTCTCCAGGCAAGAGTACTGGAGTGGGGTGCCATTGCCTTCTCTGGGCTAGGGAGGAAGAAATAACAGAGTACCAAACAGAATGGAAATGTCGAAGACTTGAAACCATTTGGGGAAATCATGGTATCCCTTCTAGAATCCGGAAATCTGAGGTAGCAATGGGTGTTTAGCTTTAGCTTGATTGTGTAATGGGAAGAGTCCTGTAGAAGTCATTATCAGGTCGAAACACTGCAACCATCCCAGAGGGCGTAGCTTTCAGAAATTTGACATTTTGTAGGGGGAAATGTTCTATTTTTTATTACTTTTCTTCTCAGGAAGTCTATAAAGTGTGGAAATCAAGTGAACAAAGAGTTGGCCAAGACCCCCTAGGAAGTGAAGCTGGTGGTCCAGTGTAAGCATCCCCCACCCGTTGCTGCCTGCCCCTCCTTCCCCTCCTGCATTTTTCCCATGTGGCTCTGAACGCTGCTCAGGAAACTATCTTTGGCAGTATTTGTGAGGATTGCCAGCTTCAGCTAGGCAACCATTCACTTGAACTGAACTAGAAGCTGAGGGGAGAATGTATAAGAAGTTGCCAAATGAAGTTTTTGTTTTGTTTTATTTCTCTTGCTCTGTGGATCCACAGGGCAAAGGGGAGGACTGGGACAAAACAGTGCTTCCCCACATCCCCTAGCTAACAAGGGTCTAGCTTTAAAGACAATGGGAATTTTACATGTGCAGTTACCAAACTAGAAGCATTTCTATTCTCAGAAATAGAAATAATATTTTCCTCGATGATCTTCTTCAAATACTAGTAACTTACCTTTCTAACATCCCAGTATTGCCATTCTAAAATATGAAATGAAAGATCAAATATGAGAAGTTTTCCTCATAAGAACATCCAGAAAATAGGTATTGTATGTGCTTGCGTATCATAGTGGAATTTACTATAGGTGATAGAAAAAAAAATATTTGCAGTGAAAACAGTATGAGGTTTCCAGAAAATGAATGTATTCAGAGAACTCACAGAGACAGTGCTTTATTAGCTGAACTTAATTAATTGGGCTTCCCAGGTGGCTCAGTGGTAAAGAATTCACTTGGAGACTTGGGTTTGATCCTTGGGTTGGGAAGATCCACTGGAGAAGGAAATGGCAACCCTCTCCAGTATTCTCGCCTAGGGAATCCCATGGCCAGAGGAGCCTGGCAGGCTGCAGTGCACAGGGTTGCAAGAAGTTGAACATGACTGGGCAGCTGAGCATGCAGACACAATTAATTCATTAATTCTCAGGCTCACAGAATTAACAAGTGGCTCAGGACATTTGTTAATATAATTAAAGTGGACTTGCTGTGGGGAATAGTTTTGTACACTGATTCACTGGCTATTCGCTGAGCCTCATTTCTTAAGTCTAATGTTTATGGACTGACTGAATGTCTCTCTCGTCACCCCACCAAATTCATATATTGAAGTTGTAACGCTGATGCGGTGATATTTGGAGATGGGACCTTCTGGAGGTTAGGTTTAGGTGCTGCTGCTGCTAAGTCACTTTGGTCGAGTCCGACTCTGTGCGACCCCATAGACGGCAGCCCACTAGGCTCCCCCGTCCCTGGGATTCTCCAGGCAAGAACACTGGAGTGGGTTGCCATTTCCTTCTCCAATGCATGAAAGTGAAAAGTTTAAAGTGAAATCGCTCAGTCGTGTCCGCTCGGTTTAGGTGAGGTCATGAGAATAGGGGCTCCATTGTTGGGATTAGTATTTTTGTAAGAGGAAGAAGAGAGACCAGAGCTCACTCTCTTTATTGACCATGTGGGGACACAGTGAGAAGGTGGTTCTTCAGGAAGGGGCTTCTTACCAGGAGCCCAATCTGCTGGCACCTTGATCTTGGACTTCCCAGCCTCCAGAACTGAGAGAAGTCCATATCTGTTGTTTAAGCCATCCAGTCTATGTATTCAAATACATAGTAGCCGGGGCTGACTAAAACAGTAGTGTGTCTCAGACTTGAGTGTGCCTAAGAGTAACTTGGACGCATATTTAATACATGCATTCCCGAATCCCAACCTAAAGGAAATTAGTCTGGAATGGATCTGTCTCCGTATTCTTCAGTTTAAGTAGACTTCAGAGTGATTCTGGTGTAGGCTCTTCTGGACAGTAATATGATAAATACTATTTATAGCAAGGTAAGTGGCTTGCTCCTTGGAAGAAAAGCTGTGACAAACCTAGACAGTGTATTAAGAAGCAGAGACATCATTTTGCCAACAAAGGTCCATCTATCTAGCCAAAGCTATGGTTTTTTCCAGTAGTCATGTACGGATGTGAGAATTAGACCATAAAGAAGGCTGAGCACTGAAGAACTGATGCTTTCAAATTGTGGTGCTGAGGAAGACTCTTGAGAGTCCCTTGGACTCTGCAAGGAGATCAAACCAGTCAATTCTAAAGGAAATCAACCCTAAATATTCATTGCAAGGACTGATGCTGAAGCTCAAATCCTTTGGCCACTTGATGCCAAGAGCCAACTCACTGGAAAAGACCCTGATGCTGGGAAAGATTGAGGGCAGGAGAAGAGGGTGACAGGATGAAATAGTTGGATGGCATCACTGACTCAATGGACATGAGCTTGAGCAGACTCCGAGAGGCAGTGGAGGACAGGGAAACTTGCCATGCTGCCATCTCTGGGGTCACAAAGAATCAGACATGACTTAGCAACCAAACAACAAAGTGAGTGATTATTGTTTGTGGTCTGAGTGTGTGCGTAGGAAGGGAAGGGTGAGGGGAACTGCTCAGAGTCTGCCCCTCAGGGTTCCTTCTGTCCTACTTCATATATCTCAACCTTTTCCCTCCCATGACTATACTTCCAATTACCAGATTCCCTAGCAACATCATAGCAACAGACACACATTTAGAATTTTAGAAGGAAAAAAGTGGGGCAGGGGAACACTCTATAACATCTCAATGGCTTTCCTAGAGGGATGTCATTTGTTCAATAACTATAGGAAAGAAGGCTTTTCTCTCACATTTCTGCATCACATTTGTTCAGGAAATCATAGCCATTGAAAGGCTCTGCTGCTGCTGCTGCTGCTAAGTCGCGTCAGTCGTGTCCGACTCTGTGTGACCCCATAGACAGCAGCCCACCTGGCTCCCCTGTCCCTGGGATTCTCCAGGCATGAATACTGGAGTGGGTTGCCATTTCCTTCTCCAATGCATAAAAGTAAAAAGTGAAAGTGAAATCTCTCAGTAGTGTCCAACTCTTCGAGACCCCATGGACTGTAGCCCACCAGGCTCTTCCGTCCATGGGATTTTCCAGGCAAGAATACTGGAGTGGGTGGCCATGTCCTTCTCCATCGAAGGGCTCTACTTAGACAAAATTGTATAATAGGTAAAAATTATAATTGTTCTTTCTGCCACTCCCCACCAAACTCGAAGAAGTTAGCTTTTCTGAAAAAGATGAACCTTTAAATCCAATGTGTTGGAAAGTTGGTGAACTACATGGACCTAAACATATATGGTCTTTCATATTTCTTGCATGAAATATTATTTCCTAGGTAAAATTCAGACACTGTTAGGAACTAAGGGAGAGGTCCTTTTGGAGGGAGTTGGGGATTTAACATTCTTTTAAACATCTTTCTCAAGGGTAGCTCTTGAGCAAAGTCTGTGGAGGATCTAAGTCCCATGTTTTGACTCCTTAATTCTGAAGTGAGGTATGGTCTGGCCACCAGTATATCTGGACTTGACAGAAATCACTGGGATTAATGCATCAGCTTGTAGAAGGTCTTTGCTTTTTTAAGGAAAAATAAGATGCTTCAAAATAGAAACTGCTAATTATATTCTCCAGATCTCATTTTCTCCTTGAGACAGATACAAATTCCAACTGTTTCTGACCCTAGAGTGTCATCTCCCAAATTGGCACGTATTTCGACATATTTTGTGAAAGCAGTTTCCATTATGTTACATTCACCAACACATGGTACGTTGAAACTGTTAAGCAAAATACAAAATATTACTAATAATCTATCTGCTATGTATTATTAACATTCAAAAGAAACAGCCTCCACCAGATGGGGAGACAGATCTGTGATACCCATTCGTGTTTTTATGTCCATGAAGTAGCACAAATCACAAATCAGAGTAAGACTTTCAAGTAAAGACTCCTATTTCAGCTCTTTGGTTGTCTGAAATGAACTATTAATTCATGTGACAAGACAGCAGGTTTCCTGCCTGTGGGGAAGTACCCAGGTCAGAGACCCGTGAGGTCTGTGGGTCTTTCCAGAGCCGCCCTACTGAGCCTTTGGAATCACCAGCAGGTCACTTTGCCTCTCTTGCTCTTAGTGTGTTTAAAATCTGGAAACTTCGAATCCATCATTTTTCAAGTTGTTCTTTATATTAGGAATAAATGCCCAAAGGTGTGAAATGCTCAGAGTTTCTTACATAAAGATGAATGACTGCTTCAGCTGGGTGAAGAAATTTCAAACTTGTACTAGTCTACAAACCATTTTTACCAGCTCTTTTATTTGGTAGGAAGTAGTTTGGTTGTAAAGAGAAATATAATTATTTTAGCCTTAACAAGCAAAACTGCTTTTCATCTCCTTGCTGGCTGTTTGTGAGACTATATTCTTGCTACCTGGATTAAGTTTTACAGATAGCAATATTCGCTGAGGGCTTCCCTGGTGGCTCAGAGGTTAAAGCATCTGCCTGGAATGTGGGAGACCTGGGTTCGAAATGTTTGCTGAAATCAGGCTCCAGGGAAACATAGTTCTGTCACATTTTCATATCTAAATGTTTATTTCTCAGTTTGTTAACAAACCTATCATCTTCACAGAATTTTCTGATTCTCATTTTCCCCCTTAGTTCTTTTAATTATTTGTAAATAATTTTTTAGTTTATTTCTTCTGTTTGCATTTCTTTGCCCCTCAGAAGAGATTGTGTCTCTCTCAGGGTGAAGAGAGATGGAGCTTGTCAAATTCTGTTCTGGCTCCATTTCTTTCACCATTGGTCTCTCTCTGTCTCTCTTTTTTAACCAAAGCCCCTCTACTTGGGGCTCAGAAAATATTTGATGCATGAAATGAAATCCCCCCACAGAAACATAAACTTGGGAGGCAGTGTAGCATAGTAGCAAACAGAGTGGGACTTGGGACAAGGAAGTGAGTTTTGAATTCTAGTGCTTATCTTGTTAACTATCTGAACTGTGGACAATTTACCTCTGGGCACCTCTTTCTTCTTCTACTAACTGGGGATTACAGTACCGACCTCATAGGGTTCTTGTGAGTATTAAATTAGGAAATGCAGTGGTTTAGCAGAGTTTTCAGAACATGGCCATGGGTCAGTAATTATCTGTTATTATGACATTATGATGGCAACCCACTCCAGTATTCTTGCCTGGAGAATCCCATGGATGGAGGAGCCTGGTAGACTACAGTCCATGGGGTTGCAAAGAGTCAGACATGACTGAGCAACTTCACTTCACTTCATGACATTATGATAGTTTTTTCACCTTAAAGCATCTGACACAGTGTCTCCACAGAGTGCTGGAATATCTATATATGGAATTTTTAAGTCTAAATACATCTTTTCAATGATGGAATAGACTTTTTTGTTCAGTTGATAATTCTGGTAACCTCTTCTCTACTCAAGAGTTTCAAATTTTATTTTTGGAATACTTTCAACTTTACATGTTTCTGAGATTTAGTGTGTGTATTAACATTTTTTATGTCCTCATTTGTATGTCCTGAATCTTGTTTGGCATATACAGGTGCTTAATAATATTTACTCATTGATTGCTTCCCTGTTAGCCACCTTTTATTTAACCTCTTTTTAGGGTAATCTGGCCAAAACTGTCAGAACTACTCCCATGCTACATATATATAAGTTGTAATATTTTTTCAAGCTATGTGTCTAGTGTCAAGGTTTTGAAATTTCCTCTCTGGTGGATACCTATACTCTTCCAATTGAATTTACTCAAATGTTGTGTGTTTGTGTATGTGGAGAGGCTGTGGCAAAGGCAATATTGTGCAAAGGCAGTGATAGTGAAGTAAATTCTAATAAGGAATAAACATGTGAGCTTTCTGCGGAGGTACTTCTCTTTATATATGATTTTATTTCCAAACATGATATTTTAGTCTCTGCTTATATAGATTCTATCTTAATGTTTTCAAGATCTTTTCTTGTGTTCTGTTCCTAAAAGTTCAGTGTACAGTTTCCAGCTCAGTAGAAAGATTACTCATTTGGTGAGGACCTATTACATTCTGTGTAGACTCAGACTTCTTAGAATGGCTCTGTCCCAAGGAGAAGTCACAAGTATATTAATGGCCTACTTTGCCTGTACCAAGAGAATTGATTCCCCTTTGTTTCTAAGGAAAATCATTTTGAGGGTACTCACCACGATGTGATGAATGGCACTATAAAAACACTTTGGGGCTTTAGAAGGGAGAATACTGGCTTAAAAGTTATTTATTCCTTGCAGTCTAATTTTACTCCTCTAAAGCTATATTCAGTTTTGGAATGTCACTTCTCTGTTCTGTTTCCTTAACAATCCATACGAATGTTTCTACCTCCAGTGTTAATGCTCACCACGCAGTAAAGAAGACAGCACTAAATTGTGTTTCGAGTTGCTGATTTACCTTACTCTTTGTTGTATATTTTGCCAAATATAACCTAGAAATTTATTTCTTGAGTTCTGTCATTTATTCCTCCACTGTCTGGTAGAAGTGGCTTTTCGATGCTTGGGACTTGAAGAAACATTTGAGTGGGATGGCAAGTCTACCAAGATATTTGCTCAAGACTCTTAAAGAATCCTACACAAGGATGTCTTGGAACCAGATTTTTAAGTGAACAAAGTGAAAACCTGTTTCTCTCGTGGTTATTGTAGGCTTTTCTATTTTTAAAGTAACCTTCACATATGGTACCTCCCTATAAATCTAAATAGACTCCATATTGATATATGTATGATTTGAGCTTACTCTTCATGATACAGGAAAGTGATGAACTCAAGCTGAATTTTGTTGGCTTTTCAGATTGTTTTAGTATGAAAGGGCTACCGTGTTCTAAAAGAATTGCTGGATCATGTTAATGTACGCATTCATTAATAAGTATATACACTATTACATTCCTAGCACACTCTATTAATTATGGAAATAATTTTCAATAGTGGAATTTACATGACAACAGCTTCTGGGACTCAATGGAGCATCAGACCAGCATGTCACAGAACTCCCTGGTAGTGTGGACGTTGACAGGGTTCTGTTGACACCAAATTTGCAATGAAAATGTCTCATAAATGTGCATCCACATAGCACATTACTTAGAAGGGATCAGCTTCATATTCACATAGGTCATGAATGTCAAAGATAAAAAATTTCTCCACACTTGCATTGCTAAAATAAATTATTGAGAATATACAGTCACACACATACACATGAATGACCTGAAAGATGTGTCATAAATATTTAGAAAAGATGTCCAGATATAAAACTGTGACCTTTGTGTTCTCTCCTGTAACTTTATAAAGCTTTTGTATTTTACAAATCCTGTATAAAGGTTGGAAAGAGTGTAAATCAGGTAAGAGAATGAACTGGTCCAGAGGGATTATAATAGGGAATAAATTACAAGATCAAATGGGACCAAGGGAAAATTAGACTGAATATCACAACAAAAGTTTTTGATAGGGAGAACTATTAAACTGTAAAAGAATCTTTCAAAGATAATAGAGGTCATTACTTGAGCCATTTAAAATCGGACTGGACTGAAGTACTCTAAAACATAATGTGCTGTAGAGACCAAGACTATATTAGATGAAGAAGGAGGGGGATGACCTAACAGTTTCTGCCTTCTCCATTATGAATATGATTGTACTCATTTTATGTGTTCAGTCTTGGTGGATAATCTTCTACAATTTTATGCTACTTCTTGGGAGCAATTTCAACAAATTCATGTAATGCAGAATTGGTTGCATTTAGCAGAATCTCAGAAAAGATGAAAATGCACACTAAGCTCAGTGTAAAATAGCAAAGTGAGACAACTATGAGTAAACATTGCTACTTTTGAGAGGAGTAAACCCTGGAGGAAAAAAAAGAAAACCTTACTTTGGAACTCTGGCCATATTCCAAAGTGCATGAATGCACACTGTCCTGGCTTTCAATGGAGGTTAGGTATTAATTTTCTTTTGTTTAATGGTATCTTGGGAACTTGTCGAGTGTAGGATAACAAATTGAAACATTTTATCCCCAAGATAATGGGCTATATTTTGGCAGGAGGTAACTACAACCCTGGAGAAAAAAAAAATCATGTACCATTTTGTAACTGGATGAAAAAGAGAAAATGGTTTAACTTGATAAAAAGAATTTGACATAAAACAAGAAAGAGAAAAAGGTACCTGGGGAAGTTGTAAAAAAAAAAATGTGATTGCTGGGAATCTTTCAAACTAAGACTGCCCTTGCTCTTCTGTGGTTCTAGATGGTCACTTGTCATGAAGTAGAGAAGTAAGATAGGTGGCCTTCTGACAATTATCCTAGTTCTTTCACTCAATAAAAGTATTAATTTAAATTTAATAAAAATAAAGATTACTGCTCTTTATTCCATCTGAGCATTTACTCAACATCAATTTTAATTGCAGTGAGTAAAATCAGAGTGGGGCTCATTTAAATGTTTGGTAATTGTGGGGAAAAGTCATTGACTTACCCTCTTTTCAGGTGTACAGTACAACTTTTAAAAAAGACAATAGGATGTATTTTCATTATGTATAATGTTTTCTGTTTATGTAGCCTTCCATCTCTTTTCTCAATGTATTGATTATAGATATTTCTGAAGTCTAAAAAATGCCATTAATTAAATAGGTGACTTTCTCTCCCTGTCTCCAAATATAATTTATTGCTTGCGTTGGCATAGTTTTCTACAAGCTGAATTTCACATTTCATTGGTATGAATCTAGCTCATAGAACAGGAGGCTTTATAGTTTGTTTTTTTTTTTTTGGAGGGGAGGGGTTATCAGTTTTAAAAGGTATTCTTACCATTTATCATTCTTTTTAGCCCAATGAATGTAGATACTCTGAAATTTTCATTCTCTTATTTGTGATAATATAAATTTCAAGACTTCTCCTGTTCCCATCCTGAGCATCTGAGTTACTGTGAACAGCAATCAAGTCTTAGGGCATGTCTATACAAAATACCCATGCACTCCTCCTGCTTGGTCAGCACTTGAAAGGGTGGACACATAAAGCCTACAGGTGTGAGAAATCTTTGTAAATACCAGACATTGCCATGATGTAAGGGAATAGATCACTTTATTGAAGTCTGATATTATAACACTTCACAAATCTATTCAAATTCTATTGGGTTGCTTTGAGGAAAAATGTGCATAGTACTATAGAACCATTAACTAATAGAGTATCCTAAACATCTTTGGTAGGAAGTGTGTAATCCACCAGAGTTTAGGGTCTGTTTTTTGTCATGCCAAGATTACATATGTTTCCACGAACAATTAGAGTCTAAGTAACAGTCTTAAAATACGTAATCAGATAAACCAAAGCAGACCTAAATTTGAGTAAATGAACAATATTTCTGTACTAATCAATGCTTTTTTCTTCCAAAGAAACACAACATAGCTCTAATAAATAGTTCTAGTTCTAAAATCATGTAGCACAGATAAATTTAAGCAGAGAAATTTAAAAGTAACAAACTACTGCTGAGATCCTTAACTCACAGAAACCTCAACTTCGAATATACTGATATGTAACTATGTTTCTGTATATGTCAAACATAGCACTATTCAAATAGCAGTATAAATAATTTTACTAGCAAATTAGCTGAGCACTTGAGTGCAGATTATTAGAAGTATATAGTTCTATTGTTATTAAAATTTACAATGCTTTAAAATACTTAAAAGGCAGGGGCATGTCCCCTTAAGATATCTACCTGAGAGTGCTACACCTCTGGGAATCCTCTACACTTGCTAATCCAGGGAAGGAACTAGAAGGAAATCTAAATGAAATCCTTAAGAAACGAGCTTATTGGGTATATTACCTAGTCTATTTCTGGATCCCGCCCTCTCTGAGTTATCTCACTGTCAGATAAGAAAATGGAACAGGATTGACGAAGAGATATGCTCCCAGTCTGGCTCTTTGATTTTGCGCTCAAGCCAAAAGGAGCGGAGGGCATGAGTTAAGCATCCTTGACAGGCGTGCTTGTGGGAGAGCCAACCTCTGGCAGCACAGCGTCTCCCAGCTGCGACGCGGACCAGCTCCGCTGACCGCTGCCCACCTCGCCT
>NW_011495016.1:330859-331745 GCF_000754665.1 Bison bison bison | reverse complement strand
CCCCCCCCCCCGACTAGAAACGTATCCCGGAGCCGAGAGCAGAGCTGGAGGTGGTTGGCTGGTGAGACTGGTCTCTCTGGGGGTCTGCGAGCGCTCGTCAGTCCCTCCACCTCTCCAACCCTGGGCACCCGATATGTACCCCGAAATCTGCCTCCCTCCCGGAGTCATAGATGAGCGCGTACACACACAAACTCTCATTCACGCACACCCACCTTGCTGCTGCCCCCCACCCTCCCCACCCCTGCCAGAAAGGTAGAGACTGGTCCGGGCTCTGCCTCAACTTTACGGGCTGTGCCTGCCCCACGCGGCACCCGAGCCTCCGCGCCTTCGCTGGGCGCCCTCCAGAGGGACACGTCCTCCTCGGGGCCCCTTACCTCTCACCGACAACTCCCGGCAGGGACTGGAGCGGACCGCGGTGGCAGCAGTGGCGGCCGAGCCTGCACCCGGGCTCTGGCTCATGGTTGGTCTTCCTCATCCGACACAAAAGAGGTAGCTTGCCGGCTTTGTCCTTTCCCAATCCAAGGGAGAACTTATTTTGCCCCCGAAATGGCCAACTTGTACGCGCTGCTTCCTGTCACAGTGCCCCCTGCCCCCGCCCCCTCCAGGCTGCGTGCTGGACCACTGCCCGGTGGCAGAGCATCCAGGCTTCCGAGTCAGTGGGGAGTGGGAAAAGGGAGGGTGGGAGGAGAAGAGAGGGAGGAGGTTGGGAAAAGGGGAGGGGGTGCAGTGGTCTTCCAAGGAGGGGAGGGGAGCAGTTCTCTGCCGAGTGCCTGTCCTTCTCCTTAGGGGCAAACCCACTTCCCAGCTAGGTAGCAACTTTCCTTCACCTTGGCCGGGCTGAAACCTTCGCATCTAATTGGGACTCTCTTGGCATAGGCACGGACAG
>NW_011495016.1:320115-330697 GCF_000754665.1 Bison bison bison | reverse complement strand
AAATCCTGAAGCAGTGCCTGCAAAGGTTGGTAAATTTCGGAGGGGTCGGGTGGAGAGGAATGGGGGCAGCAGGGAGGTCGGAGGCTCTAACTTTGAAGCTCTGCTCGAGCTCGTGGCCTGCGGGAGAACCGGGACTGTCAGCCCTGGAAGAACTCTCCTGTGGTCCCAGTGCAACCGGAGGACCGCATGCTGGAGGAGACAGAGAGGGAGCGAGCTTGGGAGGCCGATGTGCAGCTCTGCCCCACACGCCGCTCAACTGCACATTGAGAGCCCCTGGAGAGGGCTTGTGCAGAACAATCTCTGGGTCAAACGGGAGGGGGACGCTCCTGTTTCCTAGCAACCCTCATCAATCTTCTCGGGATAGCTCCCTCTGAAGGAATTCGATTGGACAGCCCCTGGAGGGAAACCACGCCCCTTCAAAAAATGCTGGGCTGCTGCTTTTTCGCATTCTCCCAAATTTCTTGGGTGGAATAAGATTAGAGGGGAGTGCTGTATAATCTCCCTTCTTATCATCAGATGTTTCTACACCGCCTGCTGGCAGCGACCCTCCCTCCCCCACATTAGTTCTTTTCTAGTCCTACTTGTGATTAGCAGACACAATGATTTTTACAGAACCTCTTCTTTCTTCTTAAAATTAAATAAATAACCTAAAATCGGTGACGTAGGCACAAAAGAGAAAATGCACACGGAAATAGCTGTAATAGACTCCGAGCTGCAAATAAAATCCTAAACGTGAAATTCCAGGCCTCTTTCTGTGTATAATTTCAAAATGAAAATTCACTGTCAATAATTTCCCCACCCTAATATACTAACTTTGTGTTAACCAGGGCCTGAGTTACCTGTATCCAGAGACCATTAAACTTAATGCTTTAATGCTACATTTATTCTTTAATATTTAATGTTAACTTGTTAAACAACTGCCTGCTTTTGTAAGCCAGCCAGAACATTTAGACTACAGAAACAATTTACCACTGATTCTTCTAGAGAGCCAAGGATATTTTAAAAATACTTGTATATTCCATTGTGAATGTCATTAAAACTGGAAACTTGAATATACTAAAAATTAAAATGTTATTTAATAGTGAATCTGTAAAAATGCTCGAAGTTCCCCTTCCAATACCATTCTTTCTGGACTGCAATAGGAGTGCCCAAATAGGAGAAGAATCACTCTTCCTTTGTACCGCATTGCTATTATCTCGCCACAAACACATTTGACTTTCATAAGAGAGAATTTTCACAATGTCTTTCCAATAGACTACTGTACATCAAGGAACAGTGACACAACAATGGAGAAGATAAAGTTGTATATACTGCAAGGTCTTCAGATACCCACAGAGCCACGTTGGCAGTTTTTTTTTTTTTTTTTCTTCTTCAGACTGTTTCAGAAGATATCTTTTTGCTTTTCTAAGAGTTTATCAGAGTCAGCTGAAATTGAACAAAGAGATGTGATTTTTAAAATTTCATTGAAAAAGTAGCTATGTTTGCACAAAGAAAGCCCTGATGTATATACTGAACTGCATTACCATATCCTGTATGTAGCCTGTTTAACATACTAAGATTTGTGATGTGTAGAGGCTGAAATACTGAAGCAAATTATCAATCTGTTACCAGATCTGCTGTTATGGGACACTTTCCCTTTTTCCTCTCCCACACACACACAAAGGATTGATGAATGTAAGGGCTTTTCAGCCTGGTAGAAGCATGCTCCCTGAATTCAAATCTGTAATTGCCATCGTTTCCTAGTTTTGTGACCTTGGGCAAGTCTTTTAATCTCACAGTATCTGGGTTTCATCATCTGTAAAATGTGGATAATAATTTCTCATCCCTCAGAATTATTTTGGGGATTAGCAAGTACCATATTAGCTGTGTGCAACTAATTACTAGTTACCACTATTGGTCTCCAGTTCATAGTTTTATTTAACTTAATGGTAACTTAATTGTTGAGCCAAGCATAATATTTACTTGAAGGCAGTTAGTCTTATACTTTAATTCTTCCTTTTTAATTTAACTTAAATTTATCATTGGGAACATAGCTTTAATTTTTAACATTTATTTGGTGTGTGTGTGTATGTGCATATGTATGTGTATCTTTCCAAGTTCCTTTTAAAAGCTTCAAGGGATAGAAATGAAGTACCGTTTCTAGCTAAGTGGCAGACCAAGTGGAAATGAAATCTCTCCCTTTCCCCATCCTCCCCTACGTATTCTAGCTGGGTTCCAACTCTAAACAATTCTAGTCCCCTGTTTTAAGTACCTTAGTATAGTATGTTTATGCCCTTTATAAAATTTGTTCAATTCACATATGTGTTTGGATATCTAGACCACTCTTTCTAGTTTATATTTTTATTAATTCATCTATATTTATTTGAATGATTAATCATGATATTCCTTCTTAAGTTGTTTTACAGCCAGTGTTCCAACTTCTGGTAAAATGCCTGTTGCATGTGGTCCATAAAGCATACCACCCTTCATTCATAAAGAACATTGAGATTTGATGTGTTGCCATTGTTAATTACAAATGAAAATGCCTTCCATGTTCCCATTCTGATCCAGAGTTGACTCTCATTAACGTTCTTTTTGATGTGAATGTCCATTGATTGGGTCACTCCAGAGATCAGTTTCTTTGCTGGCTTCTCCTTCCAGTCAGCGGTGTGCAGTTATTTTGATTCACACGTGGGGTGTCCAGTTTGTCTGGAACAGTGCTGGCTCACACCTGCCAGGTTAGTGAATTCACATTGCTTACTTTGTTTCTGGAAAGTGTGGGTGGGGTTTGGGCATTGAATTATGTGAACCCTCCAATCATCTGGCCAGTATCTCCTGTATCAGTCTGCCCTCACTCATCTGCCATGTGACTGTTAAATTCCCCTCTGTAACTCTTTTTCCAGAACAGGAGTGACCAGTTCTAGAGGACTAACACACACATCTCTGTAAATACATAATGCACATATTTAAAATATTAAAGTTTATATCTAATTTTCTTAGAAATATCCCTTTTTTTCAACTTCTTTCAAAATGTTTCTCCTTGGATCTTTCGTACATTCTAATTTTAATTACTGTTACACAATATAAAAGTTAAAATATTCTAGTCTTAATATTGATTGGAGCTCCAAGGCAAGGGGGTGCCAACTACCCCAGGTGCCAAAGCAGTTTTCAGATGCCCTGTGCTGGGTTTGAATGGAATACCTTTAAGCCATGTGGATTATGAAAGAGTTAAAGTCCAAGAAGCTGAGAGAGATAGGAAAACTGGAATTGAGAGAGTTTTGGCGGTGCTCTCAATATGCAGGTAGAGGATGGGGGGCAGTTATGTGCTGTCTCCTCACTTCAACTCTAGTGAGGGGTGCTGCTGCTTCAGAGAAACCATTGCTACATTCCTCTGGAATTAGGGTGATGTAATAGATTTGCTTTTAAATTCATAGCAGAAAAATATAAAATGCAAGAGACTGGGTGCAGATCTGTTTCCCAGAGGGCTGAAATAAAGCTGAACTTGGCAGGTAACTGCACTGCCTCCTATGACAGGTAGAAGGGCTTGCTTTTCTCTCTGTGTGTGTATGTGTGTGCGGGCGGTGGTGAGCACACAGAACAGGAGTGTTTGCCTGGATTCTAACCAGAAGGGCTTGGTGGAGAAACTTTGAATGCCCCTTAGACAGTCTGTGAAGGGCACGGGACTGTGGTAGTGTGCTGTGCTGTGCTTCGTTGCTCAGTCGCGTCCAGCTCTTTGTGACCCCATGGACTGTAGCCTGCCAGGCTCCTCTGTCCTTGGGGCTTCTCCAGGCGAAAATACTGGAATGGTTTGCCTTGCTCAGAGATTGAACCCAGGTCTTCTGCATTGCAGGTAGATTCTTTACATTCTGAACCACCAGGGAAGTGTGGCAGTGTGGTTGTGCTCAAAGGTGCCTAGTTGAAGGCTGAAAAAGAACTGCTGACCCGGGGCTTATGTGTGTGCTGTATCAACCTGGTTGGGGGGTTGCTTTTTTTGTAATTCATCAGTCTGGACGAGACACCATTTCCTAATTCACATACAACAGGCTAGGTGAAATCTGAAGGTAATGTACAGACAGCCAGGGGCTTGAAGTAGGGTAGTAACTGTTCAGTCATGAAAGCCTCACCAGAAGCAGGTCATACTTTGCAATCAGAAATCCTCCAGATCCAAGGGTCTTCACAGAACTGATTAAAATGAGATTAGAAATGACAGCGTTGAGCACCTACTAAACCCAGGAAAAAGCAATGCTAAATGAGAGCAGTTCACACAGGACTTTTCTTATCCTGCCGTGTCTTCCGTCTCTGACTGTTGGACTCATCTCCTGATTGAGGTGGAGGGAGGTTGAGGATGCAGAACTGGCTGAGCAGAGAGGAGACAGCCTGCTAGCTCCCACTGCAGACTTCCCTGGCTCCTCTCGCTGCTCTTTAAGGCTGGGGGAGGGGAAAAACTTTAACCCAGATGGACATCAGAATTTTGATCATTATATAGAACCTAATTCTATGTGAGTTTAGTGGATTGTTGTTATTGTTGTTTGTCTTTTGGTTCTAAAGTGAAGGAAGCAATTTTTATCTATGAACAATCTTAAAGTCAAGGCACTGGCTTTCAATTACATCCAAAGGGATAGGGAAGAATAAGCTCTATAGGCAAGAAAGGCAAGGGCAGCAGTGAGAAAAGAATACATTTGTTTTTGTGGTGCTTTATGAAACTCACTTTGTAGGCATATAAATGATCTGAGCACTGCTTTGGGTTCTTTTGCATTTTCATCCCTGCCTTTCACAAGGGAAAAAGAAGAGAAATAATTCTTGGATATTTACTATGTGTTTTGCTTTTATCCTTCAAATAGCTTAGTTAATAGCTGAATTGAGGTTCTAAACTTAAATGTTCAAATATTAAAATATCCATTACCCACAAGTAGCTTCTTTGGAATATTTAAATTTTTAGAATAATTGTTTTTAAAAATAAATAAGTAACTAAACATAAATATTAATAAAATATTAGATTCTTTGAAAATATTCATCAGAAAAAAATCGAAGTGCTTATTTATTTGTCTTCTCTATAAATCGGAAGTTTTACTGATAGTACTTAAGGAAATGATGAGTATGTGGAGGACAGGGGCTCAGAGAAGTCATTCTTAGTAGACATTTGTTGAATGAATGAATTAACCTTTAAAGATTAAAAGATCATATTGACTTCGATGGTTGAGTAAACCGAGTCCTGGATATAGCATGTATTCCCAAATTTCTATGTAAGAGGAGTTTAGAATTGTTAATCTGGTTTATTGTAAATTTGCTTCACCCTCTTTAAGAGGGGAGTGATGTCATACAATCACTTTTCTGTCTGAAATTCTTAAAACTTACTGACATGTTATAAAGCTTAATAGGCATCTGATCAATAAAAAGATTAAAATGATTGGAAGATCTTTCTAGAGGTTTTGTCTCCATTCTGTATTCATGTCAAGCAAACTGTTTTTAGTTTTGAAGTGAAGTGAAAGTCATTCAGTCATGTCCTACTGTTTGCGGTCCCATGGGCTGTACAGTCCACGGAATTCTCCAGGCCAGAATACTGGGGTGGGTAGCCTTTCTCTTCTCCAGGGGATCTTCCCAACCCAGGGATTGGACCCAGGTCTCCTGTATTGCAGGCAGATTCTTTCAGGTCTTTTTAAAAATAATTTTTTGGTGGTGATCAGGGATAATGTGGTGATGAAAGTTATGAGATTTATTGGTTAATGAAATGCTCTTGGCATAACTACTGCTCAGAGGAGTTAATTTATACAGATTATGTGTGGTTAGAATCACTGCTTTTACTTTGGACTCATGACTCTGGTCTCTGTAAATGATACAGAGCACAAATGCTAAAGGGGTTCAGAAGAAGGAAAAGTGCGTGAATGGGTTTATCTTTTCACCTGTAAATTTTATCCCAGAGATTTTGGCAAAGGTTTACATTGTATGTTGTTAGATAAAACATATGGTGATATTATTGATTTTGGTCCTTTGTTGATTATTTTCTTCCTGAAAATTCATACCTATTTTTCAATCCCTGGAAGAGATGACATACTGAGTGGGTCATCCCTAAGTCAGCCTTTTGATTCAGAGCAGGATCCAATTAGTTACATGTATATGTATGTTATTGGAGTAGGAAATGGCAACTCACTCCAGTATCTTGCCTGAAAAATGCCATGGACAGAGGAGTCTGGCAGGTCACAGTCCGTTGGGTAGCAAAAAGTCAGACGCAACTGAGCAACTGATATATACATATGTATGTATGTAATCAAGTAACATTCACTGGAGACTTGCTGTTCACTTGCTCAGTTATGTCTGACTCTTTGCGACCCCATGGACTGCAGCCCATCAGGCTTCCCTGTCCTTCATGATCTTCTGGAGTTTGCTCAAATTCATTACCATCAAGTTGATGATGCCATCCAACAATCCTATCCTCTGTCTCCCCCTTCTCCTCTTGCTCTCAATCTTTCCTAGCATCAGGGTCTTTTCCAGTGAGTCAGCTCTTCGGCCACACTATTAAAGCTTCAGCATCAATCCTTTCAATGAATATTCAGGGTTGATTTCCTTTAGGATTGACTGGGAGGTCTCCTTGCTTTCCAAGGGAATCTCAAGAGTCTTCTCCAGCACCACAATTTGAAAACATCAATTTTTCAGTGCTCAGCCTTCTTTATGATCCAACTGTCACATCTGTACTTGACATTGGAGACTATCATGTGCCAAACATTCTGCAAAGTGCCTTGGATACCAAAGATAGAAGGTAGTAGGGACCTTGCCCTTTAAGATTTTAGTTCTGATAATGGCAAACAGAAGTGTCAACAAGTCATTAAAAATATATGATAGAATAGATAAGGAAGGTCCTTTAGGAAGAAGAGTGACCTTATGGAAGTGGCCACTATATACTAATCAAGATAAAAATCCTGACCTCATACCCTTTGAATATAATGACCCATGGCAAGAGCTTATTGTTCTACAAATTTAGCACTTCAAAGCTAAAATTGAAATACATATGTGTGAGAAAGGGAAGCATAGCAGTTAGAAATGTTTTTTGGCAGCAATTAACAGATTGCCTAACAAACAATAGATTAAGCAAATAGAGCTATCCTAGTTTATTTTCTCATTATCAAGACTGTAGAAATAGGCAGTTTTTGTATTGGTTAAGTGGCTCAGTATTGTGAGAGCCAGCATTTCTCTCTATTCCTTCATGTTGCAGTATTGCTGCTCCAGCTCCAGCTCCAGTGATGCTCTGTCACATCACTTATTCAGGAGGCAAGAATAAGCAGGATCAGAAGCATAAGCTGTATTTACCCCGGGTATCTGGGATGCATGATCTTTTTCAAAACCACATAGTAAAGAAAACGAAATAAAAGGAATTCAGATTGGAAAAGAAGAAGTAATATGCTCACTGTTTGCAGACAAAGTATACGATACATAGAAAATGCTAAAGATACTATCAGAAAATTATTACATCTAATAAGTGAATTTAGTAAAGTTGCAGGATACAAAATCAATACACAGAAATCACTTGCATTCTTATACACTAACAATGAAAATTCAGAAAGAGAAATTAAGGAATAAACCCCATTTACCATTGCAACAAAAGGAATAAAATACCTAGGAATAAACCTATGTGAGAAGACAAAATAGCTGTATAATAAGACACTGCTGAAAGAAATTAAAGATAACATATACAGGTATTTCATGTCCCTGGGCTGGAAGAATCAATATTGTGAAAATGACTATGCTACCACATGCAATCTATAGATTCAAGGTAATCCCTATCAAATTACTAATGGCATTTTTCACAAAACTAGAACAAAATATTTCACAATTTGTATGGAAGCACAAAAGACCCAGAATAGCCAAAGCAATCTTGAGAAAGAAGAATGGAGCTGGAGGTATCAACCTGCCTGACTTCAGACTATACTACAAAACTACCGTCATCAAGACAGTATGGTATTGGTGCAAAAAGAGAAATATAGAACAATGGAACACGATAGCCCAGAGATAAACCCACGTACCCATGGGCACCTTGTTTTTGACAGAGGAGGTAAGAATATACAGTGGGGCAAAGATAGTTTCTTCAATAAGTGATGCTGGGAAAACTGGACAGCTACATGTATAAGAATGAAATTAGAACACTTCCTAACACCATACACAAAGATAAACTCAAAATGAATTAAAGACCTAAATGAAAGGCCGGACACTATACAACTCTTAGAGAAAAACATAGGCAGAACACTCTATAACATAAATCACATCAAGATCCTCTATGACCCACCCCCTAGAGTAATGGAAATAAAAACAAAAATAAACAAATGGGGCCTAATTAAATTTAAAAGCTTTTGTACAGCAAAGAAAACCATAAACAAGGTGAAAAGACAACCATCAGAGTGGGATAAAATAATAGCAATGAGATAGATGACAAAGGATTAATTTCCAAACTGTACAAGCAGCTCATGCAACTAAATACCAGAAAAACAAACAACCCAGTAAAAATGTGAACAAGCCCTATACAGACATTTCTCCAAAAAAGACATACAGATGGCCAATAAACACATGAAAAGATGTTCAACATTGCTCATTATTCAAGGCGATGGCACCCCACTCCAGTACTCTTGCCTGGAAAATCCCATGGACGGAGGAGCCTGGTAGGCTGCAGTCTTATAAATCAAAACTACAATGAGATATCACCTTACACCAGTCGGAATGGCCATCATCAAAAAATCTACAAATAATAAATTCTGGAGAGGATGTGGAGAAAGGGAATGCTCTTGCACTGTTGGTGGGAATATGAATTGATTCAGCCACTATTGAAGACAGAATAGAGATTCCTTAAAAAACTAGGAATAAAATTATCATATGACTCAACAATCCCACTACTGGGCATATACCCTGAAGAAAACCATAATTGAAAAAGACACATGTACCCCAGTGTTCATTGCAGCTCTATTTACAATATCTAGGACATGTAAGCAACTTAGATGTCCATTGACAGATACATGAATAAAAATGTTGTGGTATATGAACACAGTTGAATATTAGCCAGCTACAAAAGGAACAGTGCTAATCAGGAGGCTGAACCTAGGGCCTGTTATACAGAGTAAAGTAAGTCAGAAAGAGAAAAACAAATATCATATATTAACACACATATATGGAATCAAGAAAGATTATACTGACAAACCTATTTGCAGGACAGCATTGGAGATGCAGACATAGAGAACAGACTTATGGACACGGTGTGGTGAGGGAAGGAGAGGGTGAGAGGAATGGACAGAGTAGCATGGAAACATATACACTGCCATATGTAAAATAGATAGCCAGTGGGAATTTGTTGTATGACTCAGGGTACTCAAACCAGGGCTCTGTGACAACCAAGAGGGGTGGGATGGGGTGGGAGGTGGGAAGGAAGCTCAAGAGGGAGAGGACCCTCTGAGCCAGGTATGTATACCTCTGGCTGATTCATGTTGATATATGGCAGAAACCAACACAATATTGTAAACAAACTGGAGTAGCCTATCCCTTCTCCAGGGGATTTTCCCGACCCAGGAATCGAACCAGAGTCTCCTGCATCGCAGGCAGATTCTTTACTAACTGAGTTACCAGGGAGCCCCATCCTTCAATTAAAAATAAATAAATTAAAAAAACATAATCAGATCAGATCAGTTCAGTCACTCAGTCGTGTCCGACTCTTTGCGACCCCATGAATCATGCAGCACACCAGGCCTCCCTATCCATCACCAACTCCCGGAGTTCACTCAGACTCACGTCCATCGAGTCAGTGATGCCATCCAGCCATCTCATCCTCTGTCGTCCACTTCTCCTCCTGCCCCCAATCCCTCCCAGCATCAGAGTCTTTTCCAATGAATCAACTCTTTGCATGAGGTGGCCAAAGTACTGGAGTTTCAGCTTCAGCATCATTCCTTCCAAAGAAATCCCAGGGCTGATCTCCTTCAGAATGGACTGGGTGGATCTCCTTGCAGTCCAACGGACTCTCAAGAGTCTTCTCCAACACCACAGTTCAAAAGCATCAATTCTTCGGTGCTCAGCATTCTTCACAGTCCAACTCTCACATCCATACATGACCACAGGAAAAACCATAGCCTTGACTAGAACCTTTGTTGGCAAAGTAATGTCTCTGCTTTTGAATATGCTATCTAGCTTGGTCATAACTTTCCTTCCAAGGAGTAAGCGTCTTTTAATTTCATGGCTGCAGTCACCATCTGTAGTGATTTTGGAGCCCAGAAAAATAAAGTCTGACACTGTTTCCACTGTTTCCCCATCTATTTCCCATGAAGTGGTGGGACCGGATGCCATGATCTTCATTTTCTGAATGTTGAGATTTAAGCCAACTTTTTCACTCTCCTCTTTCACTTTCATCAAGAGGCTTTTGAGTTCCTCTTCACTGTCTGCCATAAGGGTGGTGTCATCTGCATATCTGAGGTTATTGATATTTCTCCCGGCAATCTTGATTCCAGCTTGGGTTTCTTCTAGTCCAGCGTTTCTCATGATGTACTCTGCATATAAGTTAAATAAACACGGTGACAATATACAGCCTTGACAAACTCCTTTTCCTATTTGGAACCAGTCTGTTGTTCCATGTCCAGTT
>NW_011495016.1:312275-319661 GCF_000754665.1 Bison bison bison | reverse complement strand
TTCAGGATTTGGAATAGTTCAACTGGAATTCCATCATCTCCACTACCTTTGTTTGTAGTGATGCTTTTAAGGCCCACTTGACTTCACATTCCAGGATGTCTGGCTCTAGGTCATTGATCACACTGTCGTGATTATCTGGGTCATGAAGATCTTTTTTGTACAGTTCTTCTGTGTATTCTTGCCATCTCTTCTTAATATCTTCTGCTTCTGTTAGGTCCATACCATTTCTGTCCTTTATCAAGCTCATCTTTGCATGAAATGTTCCTTTGGTATCTCTGATTTTCTTGAAGAGATCCCTAGTCTTTCCCATTCTGTTGTTTTCCTCTATTTCTTTGCATTGATCGCTGAAGAAGGCTTTCTTATCTCTTCTTGCTATTCTTTGGAACTCTGCATTCAGATGTTTATATCTTTCCTTTTCTCCTTTGCTTTTCGCTTCTTTTCACAGCTATTTGTAAGGCCTCCCCAGACAGCCATTTTGCTTTTTTGCATTTCTTTTCTATGGGAATGGTCTTGTTCCCTGTCTCCTGTACAATGTCACGAACCTCATTCCATAGTTCATCAGGCACTCTATCTATCAGATCTAGGCCCTTAATTCTATTTCTCACTCCCACTGTATAATCATAAGGGATTTGATTTAGGTCATACCTGAATGGTCTAGTGGTTTTCCCTACTTTCTTCAATTTAAGTCTGAATTTGGCAATAAGGAGTTCATGGTCTGAGCCACAGTCAGCTCCTGGTCTTGTTTTTGCTGACTGTATAGAGCTTCTCCATCTTTGGTTGCAAAGAATATAATCAATCTGATTTCGGTGTTGACCATCTGGTGATGTCCATGTATAGAGTCTTCTCTTGTGTTGTTGGAAGAGGGTGTTTGTTATGACCAGTGTATTTTCTTGGCAAAACTCTATTAGTCTTTGCCCTGCTTCATTCCATATTCCAAGGCCAAATTTGCCTGTTACTCCAGGTGTTTCTTGACTTCCTACTTTTGCATTCCAGTCCCCTATAATGAAAAGGACATCTTTTTTGGGTGTTAGTTCTAAAAGGTCTTGTAGGTCTTCATAGGACCATTCAACTTCAGCTTCTTCAGCGTTACTGGTTGGGGCATAGACTTGGATTACTGTGATATTGAATGGTTTGGCTTGGAAACGAACAGAGATCATTCTGTCGTTTTTGAGACTGCATCCAAGTACTGCATTTCGGACTCTCTTGTTGACCATGATGGCCACTCCATTTCTTCTGAGGGATTCCTGCCCACAGGAGTAGATATAATGGTCATCTGAGTTAAATTCACCCATTCCAGTCCATTTCAGTTCACTGATTCCTAGAATGTTGACATTCACTCTTGCCTTCTCTTGCTTGACCACTTCCAATTTGCCTTGATTCATGGACCTGACATTCCAGGTTCCTATGCAATATTGCTCTCTACAGCATCAGACCTTGCTTCTATCACCAGTCACATCCACAGCTGGGTATTCTTTTTGCTTTGGCTCCATCCCTTCATTCTTTCTGGAGTTATTTCTCCACTGATCTCCAGTAGCATATTGGGCACCTACTGACCTGGGGAGTTCCTCTTTCAGTATTCTATCATTTTGCCTTTTCATACTGTTCATGGGGTTCTCAAGGCAAGAATACTGAAGTGGTTTGCCATCCCCTTCTCCAGTGGACCATATTCTGTCAAATCTCTCCACCATGACCCACCCGTCGTGGGTTGCCCCACGGGCATGGCTTAGTTTCATTGAGTTAGACAAGGCTGTGGTCCTAGTGTGATTAGATTTACTAGTTTTCTGTGAGTATGGTTTCAGTGTGTTTGCCCTCTGATGCCCTCTTGCAACACCTACCGTCTTACTTGGGTTTCTCTTACCTTGGGCATGGGGTATCTCTTCACGGCTGCTCCAGCAAAGTGCAGCCATTGCTCCTTACCTTGGATGAGGGGTATCTCCTCACCACCACCCTTCCTGACCTTCAACGTGGGATAGCTCCTCTAGGCCCTCCTGTACCAAACATAATAATATTATCATTTATGTCCAGCTGACCAGACCTTTCCATATGACTGCCCCTAGCTACATAGTTGGTTCGAAACATGCAATTTGCTTTTCTAGCTTCTTTAGTGTACGGTATCAAGAAAGAGGGTGAATGGAGCTGGCAGCTGAGTCAGCTGGCTTAAAATATCTGACTTGGGCAGTAATCTCACTGCTTCCCTCTTAAATCATTTCTATGCTGGAGATAGTGTTCCAGTCCATAGTCTAATTTTTTTTTAAAATTTATTTAAGTGTAGTTGATTTACAATGTTGTATTCATTTCTATTGTACAGCAAAGAGAGTCCATTATACATATATATACTCTTTCATATTCTATTCCATTATAGTTTTTCACTGGATGTTGTATATGGTTCTCTGTTCCATATAGTAGGACCTTGTTGTTTATCCATCCTATATATAGTAGTTTGCCTCTGCTACTCCCAAACTGCTAATCATTCAAGTCTAATTTTGACTTGAAATTGGGGGACATAAATAGATCTGTCATGGAAGGGAAAATTTTTGTAGTTACCTATTGAGAGCATTCACTCCTTGTTCCTTTATAGGCCCTGGCTAAGTGACTATTTAGGATCAAGGTCAAGTGTAGTCCCTATTATTAATTATCTTAATATCTGGCTCACACTTTATCTGAAAGCAATATGGATCATTTAATACTCTTAGGGCTTAAAAGTATGTTTCCTTTTAAAGGAAATGCTAAGTTGCAATGCAAACTGTTTGTATCAATAGGTATAAGCACAAATTCCAAACAATGATGCCCTACAGTTCAGTTATTGGAAGACTGTTCAGTAAAGAGTAAATGCACTTTCAAGTATGCAAAAAAAAAAAAAAAAGTGGATCCTCAAGCATGAATATTGTGCAGAGATATCCCTCTAGTGGTTCTATTCTGGGGACTCATTTAATAATAAATATTTACTGAGGGCCTGCTCCATGCCAGGCAATGTGCTATCTGCTAGGTGTGAGGATAGATTAGTTCAATATAGCTCTGGATGTTACAGAACATACAGCCAGAAAAATGCTTTCAATCAATATAAGCTTTATTTTTAGGAATGTTCCAACCAGAATCCTTATGACCATGGGAGATGTCACAAGTTCTCAGTATCATATTTCAGGTTATTTTACTCTGATCCACAATATTCTGCTTTTAAATTTGTTTTAACTTGCTACTTTGGAAATGTACTTTTCATTAAAAACAAAAGCAAACAAAAAAAAGTTGCTTCCTCTGCCTGTATATTTCCTCCTTTAACCTTTTATATGTTTAAGCAATATTTAATAACTTCTCTAGGTTTATAAAACACTAGGTTTATAAGCATTTTTTAATGTGAAAGTCAATGTGCCTATTGGGAAATCTTTTCATAAGAAAAACCATGTCCATTTCAGTTAGAATTGTTTTGGTCTGATCTAGTGTAAGGACACTGTAAAAGAAGAAAGATTCTCTTTATAGGTGGGGATACCACAAAATGGCAACATAAGATGTTAAGATTTGCTGTCATTTCTAGTCCAGAATTTAATAAAATTAATTCAAGATTTCAGGAAAATTTTTTCTCAGGCAAAACATATGTTGCTGGAATTATTGAGTCAAAACCTTAATAAGGCAGTTGTTTTTATCTTCTAGTTTGGTTTGGTAGTGGAGACTCCATCACTGAGGGCATGACATTTCAATTAGAAGTTATGTCAAACTAGTAGTAACAACTACACATAAAATCCATCCTGTTCAAATGAGAATCTCTTAGCCTGAGAAGGAAAGTTGGATTAAAGTTCTGGAGGAAACATTTATTAAAACTACAAGGTAGTCACAATTCTTTACTTTTGTGATCCATTATTTTTCCTAAAGCATAATTATTTTGATTCTAAAAGTTGTAGAATTCATGTACTCTTATTAGCAGCAATGATTAGAATGCAGTGCAAAGTTGTGGTTCTTAAGGTTTGCAGGGAAGAAGGGCAAATCCCTTTTTGTACCTTAAATGAAGTGTTTTTTGTTCCTTAGAGTATTGCTTAAGTAATAAAGTTGCTCTTGCCCATCTATTCTCTGATAGTATGTTTCCTAAATGGATGTTCCAGGAATATGAATAGATCAGAGAATAGTTGGATAAGAACAGTGAAAGGCTTACCAAGAAGTCAGCTGATTGAGTGCTTCTCAAACTTTTTTTTCTGCCCAGAACTCATAATGATCTTCCAGCTGGCTGTCATTCTCGAAGGTGCATCTTGCATTATTCTGAATTCTGTTGTCTGCTGTAACTCAACTCCTTTTTCTTCCACTGAAGACTATTGGAATGCGGGTGAGTATTGGAATGAACTATTGAGTATTTCACTATTCCAAATACTGAATTCTCCATAGTGAATATTGGAATGAGTTATTGGAATGCAGGTGAGAAGGAATGATTATTCTAGGAGTGCCCTTGTATCTCTTCTGGTTGACATACAAAGTGAAACACTCAGAAGCCTTGTCACTTTATCACAGGATAGAAACTATTGACCTCTTTTACTTTCTGTCTTGCAGAAATAGTCATGGTGAATCGGTGAATCTCATTGATTTATAATGTGTTAGTTTCTGCTGTACAGCAAAAGTGATTCCGTTTTGTATGTATATATGTGTGTGTATATACATATATATATTCCTTTCCATTATGGTTTATTACAGGATATTGAATATAGTTCCCTATACTATATAGTAGGGTTTCCCTGATAATTCATTTGGTAAAGAATCTGCCTGCAATTCAGGAAACCCCAGTTCGATTCCTAGACCGGGAAGATCCGCTGGGGAAGGGATAGGCTACCCACTCCAGTATTCTTGGGCTTCCCTTGCGGCTTAGCTGTCTGCTATGTGGGAGACCTGGGTTTGATCCCAGGGTTGGGAAGATGCCCTGGAGAAGGAAAAGGCTACCGTTTAACTATAATATTCCTTTCCATTATGGTTTATTAAGGATATTGAATATAGTTCCTTGTGCTATATGGTAGGACCTCATTGCTTATCCATTCCATATATAATAGTTTGCATCAGCTAATCCCAAATTCCCAAATAGAAACATTTTCACCTTGACCAGCACTTTTGGGTTTTCGAAATGCCTTCATGTCTGGAAAACTTCTTGTGTTTTTTTTTTTTTTTTTTTTTAAGCTACTGTCCATATTTTCTGGATGAAGAACCTAAGGCAGAGAAAAAGTTAGCTGACTTATTCTAGGTCATACAGTAAATGAGCGGTAAAGCCAGAACCTTAATCACGCTAATGGATTTTAAATCCAGTATGTGTTCTAAGACCCTGTCTTGCCTCTCCTTATTCCTTTTCACTGAGTGATGCTTTTCGGCTTCTCCCATTTTACCACAGATCACGCCATGCTTACCGGTGGTCTACATTTAGGTTGTTCCTTATATACCTAAACTTCATTCCCCTTCAAAATTCTGTTGAGTATTTCTTTTTCCCTTTCACAGAGCTTTCATCTTTAGTAGCTTTGCCATTTGTAAAAAATGTTAGCAAATAAACTGTCCCTACTAAGGGCTTTAGCCTGGTAATGATTTTCTCTCCCAGGTAAGTTTTTACTTTAAGGAGTAATAGCATGAGTGAAAGTTTCAGGTAATTTGAAAATTAATAAGATTATGTACCTATTGTGACTGTAATGATTGGGAGTATGTGGTGATTGATCTCTATATAAATTAAAATGAAATAAGCCACAATTTTAAGAGAATATTTTGGTTATTATCTGTGATCTCCTCCTTCCTCCATGATCCAGTCAACTTCATAATGAACTATCAGGACAGGTACTGTGTCTTCTTGTTCAGTGTTCTTTGCCTGGAATATAGCACAGTGCATGGAACATACTTGTTGAATGAATGAATTTAAGCAATATTGCCAACATTCCGCTTGATGATAACCATAGAAGGAAGATGTAGGACATATAAAAACTGATATTACGATAATGTAATTATAAAACATGTGATTCTCAGAGGTGAGATTAATTAGGTGTGTTTGGTAGGACTGACTAAATTATTCTGCAGTAATAGCAATCCCTGAATCTTGCTGGCTTATGACAACACTCATAATACATGTTGTTTGAAGGTTGACTAGGAGCTCTGTTTCATATTGTCCTCACTCTGGGATCCAAGCTGAAGGAGCAGCCACTCACCCTATGGAACCCTGTCAGTTGTGGCAAAGGGAAAGAAGAGCTCGAGGGTCCCACATCAGTATTTAAATGTACTGACCAGCAAGAGACACACATAAATTTTATTCACAGCTCTTGGGCAGAAGTAATCCCAGAAACCGTTAAGGGGGCAGAGATGCAATTCTACCCCATGTCCACAAGGCGGAGGACCTGAAACAGCTGTGAACTGCACTAATTATTACCATACTGGAGAATGGTATTCATCTTGTGTGTAAGCTGTATCTGAGGTGTGTATTTTCCCATAGCAAAAATTAAGTATTTCTGTTTTTTGACCATTTTCTATGGATCGGGCATTGTTCCAGTGATTTACACACATTTCCTTCTAATTCATACAACAGTTATGAGAGGGAGCAAATATTAATTCTCTATATAGATGAAGAAGCTGAAGTGAAGTGAGTATTCTGCCCATTTAGTGAGGAGTGGGGTTCATGTTAGAGCTCAGGTCTTCCGGACTCCACAGATGATGCCCTTGACAGTCATGCAGTGTTGTTTTGCTGTAATACCTATATGTTTGCTTTTAGTGGTGATTTTCACCAGATTCCTGAATGTCCTTTTATCCATAATGCTGAGCTAGCATGCTTCTGGTCAACTGAAAGTTGAAAATCAACACTCTGTTCTTGCTACCGAGACTAAGACTATAATATTTCTGATTTAAAAGGAGAGTTACCATGAGACCATTCAGATAAACGAACAGTCAAGATTGATTAAACTCATGAGACCAATTGTGTTATTCTGATAAAATCAAGTTCTAGATCCTGTTTCTATTGATTGTTTAAAATGCTGGGTCAGTGCTTGAAAATTGCAAATGATAGCCCCAACGTATTTACTGTGCTCTAATTATTCTCTTAAAATTGAAACTGCCTTGTGGAAATATTGTTTCCAGGCCTTCAAAATAAATATTAACTTCATACTTAGGTTTCTTTTTTTTCCTGCAGAACTTGTCTTCTGTGAAGGACAAGCATTTTTTTTTTTCTGTATGAAAAGTTTTCAAGATTACTTTTGGCATCATCTTTCATACTATTGCAGATTCTTTGAAACAGAACATTAATTTTTGGTTGAGTGAGGGCATCTCTTTTCTCCGTGTCTCATATTTCCAAGCCTTTATGAACTAGGATAGCTCTGCCTGGCCTCTCTTCCCTTTTCGCGTCGCTCCTCGGTGGAGGAGTCAACATCATATTCATGTGCAGGGGAGGATGAGAAG
>NW_011495016.1:306286-312175 GCF_000754665.1 Bison bison bison | reverse complement strand
TCTCCATACATCTCACCCTCTCCCTCCTCCCCTCCTGCCATGCCCATAAGTCTCTTCTCTATGTCAGTTCAGTTCAGTCGCTCAGTCGTGTCCGACGTTTTGCAACCCCATGAATTGCAGCATGCCAGGCCTCCCTGTCCACCACCAACTCCCGGAGTTCACTCAGACTCATGTCCATCGAGTCGGTGATGCCATCCAGCCACCTTATCCTCTGTCGTCCCCTTCTCCTCCTGCCCGCAATCCCTCCCAGCATCAGAGTCTTTTCCAATGAATCAACTCTTTGCATGAGGTGGCCAAAGTACTGGAGTTTCAGCTTTAGCATCATTTCTTCCAAAGAAATCCCAGGGCTGATCTCCTTCAGAATGGACTGGTTGGATCTGACACATTAAAAAAAAAAACACCCTAATTTTATTGAAGTATAGTTGATTTACAGTGTTGTGATAGTTTCTGCTGTACAGCAAAATGATTCAGTTATACATACATACATATATATATATATAAAAACATATATTCCTTTTCATATTCTTTTCCATTATGGTTTACCTTGGGATATTGACTATAGTTCCCTATACAGTAGGACCTTGTTTGTCATTCTGTGTACAGTAGTTTGCGTCTGCTAATTCCAAACTCCAATCCATCATTCCCCTCCCCCTTGGTAAACACAAGTCTGTTCTCTATGCCAAGACACACTTTTAAAATAACTGAGCATCTCTGAATAAACATACGTCTTATGACTAATGGCAGGTCCTAGTTTAAATGATAGACAGGGTTCATTTCTTTCTCAGGGGTGCATAAAATAATGGCATGCTTTACACATTTGTCATTAGATGAATATGGTATTCTGTTTTCCTCTCTAACATATGGTAGATAGCCTGACCGTGGGGCGCAGTGTTAGGAATTCACTGTGACTGCACGTGTTAAGTCATTACCCCAGCAGTTTCCTTAGTCATAAAGGCGATGTCTCCATCCTCCTAACATTGTAATCAGTTCTCATTTGGTTTTGAACTTCAGTAAGGGGAGAGGAGTGTTATATATTTAACATGAGAATCTCTGAGTCTTGTATATTGGATCAGACACCTTGATAACAGGTCAGGAATAGAAGTTGGGGAGAAGAGAATTGTGGAGGTAGAGGTACATTACCAAAGCCAGACCCTAAAACAGTCCAAGAGGGTTTTGGCTTCCAAGCAACGGCAGAGGTGGAAGTCATGGTTTTTTGACTTTGGTGGGCAGTAACTCTCTATAGCACAACATATGGCTATTTTTTTAAAAATCATTTTATTATTGGCTTTTAACTCATGCTCCCTGGGTGGGTGGCATTAGGCCTCAGGCTTTAGTAAATTGGCCAGGTGGGATTTTGTCTTTGATGGGTCACTGAAGCACATAACTTTGTCCCAGGAAAGTGACAGTTTTATTCAGGCAAGGCTACGAGCACCTGTGCCTTCGATGCAGTCGGGCAGTGCAGGTGACTTTAGCCTTCCTGGATGTAGAAGCCTTTAGGTAAGACTGTGACAGTAAGACCTTGAGATTCATAGGCACAACTTGGCTGAGTAATTTCAGGTGGAGCGAAGTTTAGTCCTTTTAGACCTTGAAAGGAGTAACGATATTTGCGGCTTTAAGACTGCAACACAGCTGAATTCTGCAGGTTCTACAGGACTCTGTGAGGTTCTAGTTCTGCACCATTTGTGCCAGGGCTGTTGTGAGCACTGCTAGACCAGCTGAGGCACATTCTGCTCATCCTTATGTCACCTGCCTGCAAGGCCAGTACGTAAATGTATAGCAGGAACAAACTATGTGGCTTCGAGTTGGCTTGAAACTTGTTAACTGAATAAACTTTCACTGTGGAACCTGTTTTCACAGACCCAAACTATGGGTTTTCCCAGGAAAGTGTGGTAGATTTTTATGAATGAATAACTGAAAATGAATGGAAGCTCTTTTAGTGAAGAGAATATAATGTTCTCCTGGGATGGTAATGATGTAACTCAAAGTTAGGTTGTTGCAAACCCACTGTCTAAGAAGACAATTGAAAGTTATATCTTTTAACAGTAGAAAAAGTAAGTTTTATCAGTCAATTAAGAAGCAACTGGAGGTGGTACATATATACAATGGAATACTACTGAGCCACAAAACGAAATGAAATCGTGTCATTTGTAGAGATGAGGATGGACTTAGAGACTGTTATACAGAGTGATGTAAGTCAGAGAAAGACAAATATATGTTAATGCATATATGTGGAATCTAGAAAAATGATACAGGTGATCTTATTTGCAAAGCACAAATAGAGACACAGACATAGAGAACAAATCTATAGATTCCAAGGCGGAAGTGGTGTTGGGAGGAATTAGCAGATTGAGATTGACACACATGTACTACTGATATTATGCATACAACAGATGACTATGAGTACATACCGTATAGCAGAGAGAGGTCTACTTATTGCAGTGGGGTGACCTGAATGAGAAGAAAGTCAAAAGGGAGGGGTTATATGTATATTTTGCTGTACAGTAGCGACTAACACAACCTTGTAAATTAACTATACTCAGATAAAAATAATTAAAAAATGAAAAGGAACTGGAATGATTAGCTAAAAACAAAGGAAGTCTGGCTTAGTGAGTTGAAGAAAGAGAGTTGCTTAAGAGAAAAGTTGTATTTTAGCTCACAGACTAGACAAATGTGAAGGGAAAAATGAGATCTTAAAGGCCAGGGGAGTCAGATATAAAAGGGAAAGAGCTGAACCTACGCTTAATTGCTCTGAAGAAGGTAAAGGCAAGATATTGGTTTAGTTGGTACCAGGACAGAAAAGGTGACTGGGACTCAAAGAATTCTGACAGAAAGAGAATAGCAGGATTAAATAACTATGCTGGAAGGAACTAGGATCCAAATGACTATGGAGAAGAAATTCTTAAAGCTGAAGATAGAGAATTCCTTGTGAGAATATTTGTGTCGTTATACCTGGAAGACCAGGATGACTATGCCATTTAGTTATAAGGAAATTTGGACACATTTACAAGGAGGAACTTAGGAATATTAGTGCAAAATACTCAAACCATTATGAATTATTACAAGGGGAAGTCAGGTATTCTCTTTGTCCTGAGGGAACCTACCTGAAATTTATAGAATTCATATTCTGTAGGAAGACACAACAAAGATGCAATACATAGAACAATAGATTGTGGTTTTGACTATATGTCAGTCTATAGAGAAATACCCTAATGGTGGAAAGTGTTAGTTGCTCAGTTGTGTCCTACTCTTTGTGACCCCATGGACTGTAGCCTGAAAGGCTCCTCTGTCCATGGGGATTCTCCAGGCCAGAATACTGGAGTGGGTAGCCATTCCCTTCTCCAGGGGATCTTCCCAACCCAGGGATCAAACCCAGGTCTCCTGTATAGCAGGCAGATTCTCTACTGTCTGAGCCACCAGGGAAGCCCACCTAATGGTGGGAGTTACCCAGAAAAAGGAGAGAAAATGGGCAAAATACTTCAGGTAGAACCAGGCTAACTGATTTTATCTCTCTTACTCTGATGAGGCTCCAGAAGAGAACATCTAGAGGAGTTAAAAAAACAAGCTTCTTGACTAGAAAAACCCATGGAAAGACAATGGAGAGAAGTCAAGCTCAGCAAACTCAACTAGCACAGGAATGGGTTGCTTTTTCCTTCTCCAGGGTATCTTCCCATCCCAGGGAGCGAACTCAGGTCTCTGCATTGCAGGTGGATTCTTTACCAGCTAAGCCACACAGGAAGCCCAAACAGAGAAAGAAACCAACTCAAATAATAATTGAATTGTTGCAAGTCATTATGGATGTTGCATCATTAGACATTGCTGACGACTCAACACTGAGCTGAGAGAAACATAGAACTCAAAGGAGAAAGGAGTATTAAGATATGTCGAATATACTGAATAGGAAAAAGTGCTTTAAATGACTAGGGCTGCTGACATTGCAATTTTTCAAACATTGCAAAAAAAAAAAACAAACAACAAAACTAAAACAAAACAAGCAACTTGAAGATGGGAATAGTATAACTGGATGATTTTCTCCTGATAGACTTATTCCTAACATTAACCTGTTGGTGGAATTGAGCTTAATCTTCTTACAGGTTGTGGATTCCAAGCATCTATTATAAACTGACTAGTATTTTAGCCAGACTGACACTGATATTCTCTCTATCCATTTTCCTTTCTCTCAGATACCAGCGATGCTTTGGCATTCCTGAATACTGTATTTAGAAGCATAATGTTGAATGTGATAACTTTTAGAGATAAGTAATGCTTTTTATCCCTAAATTTCATGGATATGCAGCAAATACTATGATAATATTTAATACCCCATTAACTTTCCAGACCATTAAAAGGGCTTTTCTTGAGAGATTTAGCAATGAATATATTGTCTTGAGTATCTAGAAGAATTAACAAGACTGGAACCTCTGAAGTCTTCTCCCTAGCATAGAGAATTCACCCTGTTGAGGTTGAGTGAAATAAAAATTTGAGGAGCATTGATTTTGGACTACTAATTTTGTAGAGATTTTAACTTGTAAGGTCAATAGGATTTAATTTCTGTTGACTGTGTGGTTTTTAAATTTTTTCCCAAGAAATTTTAATGAGGTTTATATTTAGATTGGGATATATCTTTACTTCTGTTTTATAGTTGGAGAGTCTTCATGTTGTCATTTGTGTATATTGTGTATTCTCTGGTGGGAAGTACTGAATACAATGACTGGCTATAACTTGGAGTGGGGAATAGAACATCATATCAGCTTTCCTCAAAAGGTGGCTGTGTAACTTGAGATTATAAATGCATTGTCAACACATCTTTAAACTTTTATCTCCCTTTATTTAGTCAGATGGCTATTCTACCTGAATACTCAAAATCAACATTGAAATGGCACTTTGAATCTTATGAAGTAGTTTCATGTACACTGTCAATTGATTAATTCATCTATCTGCCCATTCATCTTCTTATCCATCCTTCACCTGCCTTGAATACATACCTGTATGTTTTCCAAGCAAATGAAGATGCTCACTTCAAGGAGTTTGGGGGAGAATGGATACATGTAGATGTATGGCGAGTCCCTTTGCTGTCCACCTTAAACTATTACAATGTTGCTAATTGGCTGTATGCTAATATAAAATAAAAAGTTAAAAAAATATTATTTACACAGTCAAGATGATATTAAAATATCTGATTGGCACTAAGCAAGTAATGATACTTGAATGAGTAAATAAATGAGTAGGTAATTTACATGTAATTTATGATTAATACCATTTTACATTTATATTGTATTGTAAAACGTTAAGAAGGCATTCAAAAGAAGGAGAATCTGCAGCTCAATAAAATTGGGTGAAGTTTTAAAGGTTACCCTGCTGGTGGGTAGCAGACCATGGAACTCGGACTGCCTTTTTTCTCCTGAATAAGGGTCCTTTCCATTACACAGTGTTATCCTATAGAAAACATGATTCTACTATTTTTTTATGGTTCTAGTTTCCTTTTTTTTTTTTTTAATACATCTGTGGGGATATAAATCTAAAGGAAAACAACTTTTGACTGGTAGTAATTTACCTTCCTTGAGGTGTCCAGTGGTGACATAATTGATTTTGTTGCCATTGATTAAAAGCCACATTAAGTTGAAAACTGTCAGCTGAACCCAGAGATAACATTTTCATAATGACTTTTAATAAACATGGAAGAAATGATTTCATTGCATTCATAAATTTGATTAATGATATTTTCCCAGGACCAAAAGAAATGAGCTGCTCATTTGCATGCTTAATTGCTGTGTTCCAGGTCCATTTTCCTGCAATACGGATTTGGGATGCTTTTAGTAACATTAGAAATCTCAAAATGGTCATATTTCCACTTACCTGAAGTGGAGAATATTTGAATTCAATCAGATTTTT
>NW_011495016.1:285694-306186 GCF_000754665.1 Bison bison bison | reverse complement strand
GGTGAAAATATAGATATGATCTCTTTTTATCTAGAAAGAAATATCTAGTAGTGTTTCTGAACTCCTGACATGCCCCCTCCAGGACCTCTTCCTCCTCGAGTCTTCCATATCTTAGTAAGTGACAACTCCATTCTTCCAGTTTTTATTCTGAAAACCTTGGTTTAATACTTGAAGCTTCTCTTTTTCTCCTATCATCTCTACCTTCAAAGTATAACCCTAATCTGTCCACTTCTCATCATCTCTTGTCTCCTTACTTCTGCTTTTGTACATTTTCAGATGTCAAACCAGTGGCCAACGCATTGTGTCAATCTTATGCTCAGAAATCTCCAGTGTTTCTCCTTCTGTTGGAGAAAATCCTTAAGTCTTAACTTGCCCAACAAGACTCCATATGATCTATATGTCCCTCTCTAGTCACACTGCCCCCTGAATTATCTTTCACAATCCAGCCCCTCACCAGCACTCTATTCCAGCCTTACTAAGCCCACCAGACATCTTCTTTCTTCAGGGTTTTCACCCATTATTTCCTTTCTTTCCAGATCCTCCATGACCAAGTGCTTATTAACTTCCTTTGTCCTTCACCATAAAGTCCCCAGACATGTTATCTAATATGTCAACACATTATCCTTTACTCTTTTTTCTTCTTTCATATATCTGGTTATCTAACAATATATAGTTTTAAAAAAATATTTGTGAAGGCCAAAAGTAGAGTAGTTGTAGAAAAACTAGACAACTACATACTCATTTCATCTCAGAAGCAAGTCTGATGTTTATATTAATAGTTGAAAGTCCCTATAGAACTGCTCAGATTACACTGATGGGGAAATAGTTAACCAGGGAGAATGCTTTTATGGCAGGGACTGGGTGAGGCTGATCTTCAGTGCTTTTGGCTTTAAAGTTTGATGAGGTGTCTATACCATAATTGATGGGTAAATACTTTAAAAAGGTGCTCAGTTCATCAGTGGGGACTGGGTATGACTGGACAGAGAACCAGAGCTTTTACTCTCCCTGCATCTGTGATTCTTCACGCCTGAAGTACTAGAATTGCAAATGACAGTTTGGCTCATACAGTCCTGCACAGAACTCATACTGAGCCTGCTGCACATGTTATTGAGTATATCTTCCCTTTATCAAATAAAATTTTCATGAAAATATTTAAAGCAAATGGTTAAAAAATTAAATGGCACAGAAATATCAAATGCCAAGCAGGGCAACTTCTTACAGTTGTTTCCTTGTTTTGGGAAACTATAGTATCTTGACACTGTTTATACTGCCCTTTCTTGATTTATCAATTCTAGAAATGATTATTTCTTTTCTATGATGTAGAAAGGAATTAGTTCACTTCTATCATTTTGTACCTGCCAACTCCCCAATGTAGTTATTCCATCATTATCTAGTTTCTTTCTTTATGAAATATAGCTCTCTCTCTCTCTCTCTCTGTTTATATGTATGTGGGCTTCCTCAGTGGCTCATTGTTAAAGCATCCACCTGCCAATGCAAGAGACACAGGAGACTCAAGTTTGATCCCTGGGTTAGGAAAATGCCTTGGAGTCAGAAATGGCAACCTACTCCCATATTCTGGCCTGGGAAATCCCATGGATAGGGAAGCCTGGCCAGCTATGGTCTGTAGGGTTGCAAAGAGTTGTATATGACTGAGCATGCATGCAGGAATATATATATATATATATATATACACACACACACACACATATATATATATGTATATTTATATATACTCACACATATATACAGACACACCCATATTTATTATTCTTTGAAATATAGGCTGTATCTCTTGGTTCTGTACGTTTTATAATGACTATTAGTGGCTCCTGTTCTTTCAAAAATATTTTCAATTACATTTTTCTTCCAATTTTGTTGATGTAATTTTGATATATAGCACCAAGTTTAAGGTATACAACAAAATGATTTGCACTATATATATTATAAGGTAATTATCATCCTAGGTTTAGTGAATGTCCATCCATTATGGAATATAGATACAAAATTAAAGACATAGAAAAAACTATTTTCCTTGTGAGGAGAACTCTAAGGATTCATTCTCTTAACAACTTTCATATATAACTTGCAGCAGTGTTGATTATATTTATCATATTGTATGTTATATGCTGTGTATTGATTTATAATTAGGAGTTTGTATGTTTTGACTGCCTTCATCCAGGTCCCTCTCTCCCACCCTTGTCCTCTGGTAACCACAAATCTGATGTCTTTTTCTATGAATTTGATTTTTTTTGAAGTACAGTTTATCTGCACCTTTGTTAGTTCCTATTACACAACCCGGTGATTTGTTATTTCTGTATATTTCAAACTTATCACCACATTATGTCTAGTTACAGTATGTCAGCGTCTAAAGATGTCATTTAGTTACTGATTGCATTTCCCACTCTGTACGTTTCATGCCTGTGACTCATCTATTTTGCAATTTGCAGTTTATACCTCTCAATCTCCCTCACCTATTTCTTTCCTCCCCCATCTGGCAACCAGCTGTTTGTTCCCTGCATCTAGAACTCTGTTTCTGTCTTGTGGTATTTGTTCGTTTCTTTGTTCTTTAGATTCTACATATAAGTGAAATCATATGGTGTTTGTGTTTCTCTGATGTATTTTGCTTGACAACTTTTGTTTACTTCCTTTGTGATTGGATGACTATCTTGTTATGTTTGGATTCCATTCTCTCTTTGGTAATGTGTTATCTATTATAGATTTTTGGTTTGTGATTACCATGTGGTTTATATATAGATTTATATATATATATGTATATATATATGATTAGTCTTCCTGTTATTTTGACCTCCTAATTTCCCCATTCCTATCTACTAACTTCTGTCAGATATGTCCTTATGCCTACACTGTTAAAGCAGATTGTTTTTATTTTTTAAACATGATGTTTTGTCTATAGGTTTAATTCTAAAAGTTGACAACTTGCAAAGATTTGCTTATGATTGTGCAAATTTTGTTCAGGGAAGAGAAAATCAATTTGCCAAATTTATATCATGTCTTCTGAATTCCAAAGATAGATCTGTATGTCTAATACCAAGTTGAAATGTATTCTTTCTTTTTGAATTCTACTCATTGCTGAAAACCCTGCTACATTTTAGTTTGCATGATATGCTGAAAGCAGTCATCTTAGACTGTTTTTATCTCCTGGAATTTCTGATAACCCCTTTTATTTTCTTGTGGAGAGAACACATATATGTGTTCATTACTGTTTCCTTGTTATATTTCAGCTTGTTAATTATTTTTGTTTCTGTATTGGATACATTCTGTTTTTTTCCTAAAACTCACTGAATCTTATTTGAAGCCATTATCTTATAATTGAACTATGGATCCTGTATAGCTTCTTGTTCCTGGAGTTTTTAATTGTTATGTACTGTGTATCTTTTGTGAGCTTCCATGGTAGCTCAGTTGTTAAAGAATCTGCCTGCAATGCAGGAAACCCTGGTTCGATTCCCGGGTTGGGAAGATTCCTTGGAGAAGGGATAGGGTACCTAATCCAGTATTCTTGGACTTCCCTGGTGGCTCAATTGGTAAAGAATCAGCCTGTAATGCAGGAGAGGGAGACCTGGGTTTGATCCCTGGGTTGGGAAGATCCCTTGGAGGAGGGCATGGCAACCCACTCCAATATTCTTCCCTGGAGAATCCCCATGGACAGAGGAGCCTGGCAGGCTATAGTCCATGGGGTCACGAAGAGTTGGACACAGCTGAGTTGACTAAGCACAGCACAGCACATATATCTTGTATCATCATTTCCTACTCAAATTTTTAATCGTAATATTGATCCAGTTACCCCTTGTCCTTACCTTTTTTGTTGTTGTTGCTGACAACTGTCTCTTTGGTATGCTTTCTGCTCTCCTAGAGCTTATATTCTATTGGGGGATAAAGGCAGTTAACAAGATAAAAACATTTCATACTTTTGTAGACTGATTCTACTTAGTATTAGGGAGAGGAAGACTTAGGAAGTGGGAAGTTCTAACTACAACTTTAGCAGGGTATGGTACATTTTTCAAGTTCCAAGTTAAAACTGTCATGTATTTATTTATGAAAATAAATATTTAAAATGGTGCATCTCTTCTTTAGTACTTGTAGAATATGATATATACATATTAAATTAGGTACCAAATAGGCTTGGGGCTTCCCACTTGGTTCTTCCCAGTGGTAAAGAACCTGTTTGTCAGTGCAGGAGACTTAAGAGACTTCGGTTTGATCCCTGGGTTGCAAAGCTTCGCTGGAGGAAGGAATGACAACCCCTTCCAGTATTCTTGCCTGGGAATCCCATGGACAGAGGAGCCTGGCAGGCTGTAGTTCATAGGGTCACAAAGAGTCAGACAGAACTGAAGCGACTTAGCACGCATGCACACCAAGTAGGCTTTAGTGGCCTGACTAGTGTTAAAGCTAGGATTCTTTTTAAGCAAAGAAAGTAATGTATTCTAATTTTCAAACAGTAAGATTTGCAAATGAACTTTTAAAACAAAACCTATTTGTTACAACCCATTGGTTAAGTTGGCAGTTGACTACTTTGCAAAGTTATTCTAAATGAAAAACTATTTCTTTAACAGCCTGTCTAGGCAGAAATCATAGGTTTCTTTTATTACTTATAGGTGTTGTGGCACTTAAAACTCATTATTAATTTATAAGAATTACATAATATTGTTAGGCTCTAAGCCTTTTGAAATATTGGCTAATTTGATACATAAAGAATCTGGTGTGTCCTTAAATTGACTTGTATATAAAAAGATCAGTATGATTGTTTTTGGTAAAAAGATATAGAATTGCTTTTTGCAGTTCCTTCTTTTTTGGTCTGTTATATATCAAATAGAGATAAAGGTAAAAAAAAAAAAAAGAAAGAAAACAATATCCAAATGTTCTCATTAATTCAAGGTGTGAGGTTCCCTGGAAAGAAATGCAATTATACCCTAGAGGCAGCCAGATTTCTGAGTCTTAAATTTGCCACTTTAGCTGTTTTAGCTATTTTAACTATTTTGTTCTGCTCATGTATCACACAAAGAATCCATCTGTATGTATACCAGGGTCTAAATATTTAACCAGGATTTTAATTTACTACTAGTTGAAATGAAAAGCTATATTTCTAGGCAGGTTTAGTTTATGATATTTTTATTTTTGGTTTTACTTTCATCATGCTCAGAAGATTTCTTCAATCTAAGGGACAGAGTATAACCAAGATGGCAACACTAATTACAAAAATTAAGCAATAACCTTAGCAAAAGGTTATTTTGCTTATTACTTATATCCCTTATTACTTCAAATTTTAGAATAAAAATAATCATTATACTTGTAGAAATTCAAATGAGAAATGAGAAAGAATTGATCTTGGGTCACTTCAGTCTGCAGTGACTTGGAGCGGGGCTTTGGTTCCTAGCTGGAGATTGGGATTAGGTCTTGGTGGTGAGAACATCAGATCCTAGCCACTAGACCTGTGGTCGGTGACAAGGGCCCTGGCCCTTCAGCTTTGCAGAAAAGAATTTCCACAAAGATGGAAAGTAGTGAAGCAAGTATTTATTAGGAGGAAAAAAAAAAGTATAGTGTGTGTGAATAGATACATGGGCAGACTCAGGGAGAGAGAGAGGCACTGAGTTGCATCCTCATGACAGTTGGAATTACTTTTATGGGGCATTTCTTCTGGGTTTCCTTTGGCCAATCATTTTGATTTGCCTGGTTCACAGTCCATATTTGGTATATCTCAGGATCCTCCAACGTGTGCACACACAGCTCTTAGTCAAGATGGATTTTAGCGAAAAGGTATCTGAGTAGGGAATATCCCTTGACATAAATCCCCTTTGGTCTCCAAGGAGCCTTTTTCATGTATGTGTGGTTGGGGAAGTCTCTTGACTTGGAGAATAAGAAATATGTGGTCTGGGCAGGGCCCAGCCTCCTCCCTCAATTATACTGCTTTTCTCGTTTTGGAGTTTCAGGCCATAGGGAATGAATCTCCAATTGCTTTTCCCTGATGGGCCCATCTGCTTCCTGCCTCAGAATGAGTTAAAACATTTATAAGACAGTTCTAATTTCTCTAAGGCAATTTATTTATGTAAATTAAATGTCAAATTAATAGCTTCCTGGTTATAAAAATGTGATGTATATAAAGCAAAAAGTCCACTACGATTCCTGAAACCTACTTTACTTCCTTTGTGTGCCCTGCTGTGAGCATAAACCTTTATTTCCAGGTGTCTGCTGCTGCTGCTGCGGCTGCTGAGTCGCTTCAGTCGTGTCCAACTCTGTGCGACCCCATAGACAGCAGCCCACCAGGCTCTGCCATCCCTGGGATTCTCCAGGCAAGAACACTGGAGTGGGTTGCCATTTCCTTCTCCAATGCATGAAAGGGAAAAGTGAAAGTGAAGTCGCTCAGTTGTGTCTGACTCTTAGCTACCCTATGGACTGCAGCCCACCAGGCTCCTCTGTCCATGGGATTTTCCAGGCAGGAGTACTGGAGTCGGGTGCCATTGCCTTCTCAGCCAGGTATCTTCTAGGTCTATACAAATATGTATATGTATCTATTATTTTGTACTAAGTTAGGATGATAAAATACATAGTTTCCCAGACTATAAAAAATTGATTTATAATAAACATTTTCTCATATTAATTAGTACCTATGGACCTTCTTTTGGTTTTTAATAGCTTTATTGAAGTATAACTATATCGAAGTATACTATTTGGTAGGATGTAATATATATGTCTTCCTGTGAAAATATTACTACAGGTGAGAAACTGAACCTATCATTCACTGAAAAATTGCCTTATTTCACTTTGTTATCCTCCTATACCTTTCTCTAGTCAATATCTGCCAGCAACCACTGAACTGCTTTCGTTCACTACAGATTCATGTACATTTTCCAGGACTTCATGTAAATTCAATCATAGAGTATAAACTTTTTTTTTTTTTTTGGTCTGACCTTTTCTCTCATGTTTATTTTAACATTCTGAAATGTTGATGTCTGCATCAGTGTGCATTCCTTTTTATTGATGAGTAGTGTTCCAATGTATGGATATACCACAGTTTATCTGTTCATCTGGTGATAGACATTTGGATTATTTCCAGTTTGGGTTATTACTGATGAAGCAGCTGTGAACATTTGATTCAAGCCTTTTTTTGGTCTTTAAGAAGCTGCCAAAGAATTTTCTAAAACAGTTGTCAATATATTTCACACTATACCACCTTTTGGAATATTTTGTGTTATTCTTTCTATTATTGGTTGTGTTTTCCTCCTTTCTTGCTTAGCTCATGATTTTTCATTGGATGCCAGGCTTGCTTAATTTACCTTTGGGGTGCTTTTGTATTTCTAAAAATATTCTTGGGCTTTATTCTGGACTACAGTTACTTCTAAACAGGTTGATCTCTTGGGGTCTTGCATTAGGCTTTGTTTGACTCAAGTTTTAAAAATGTGTATTTTTAATATTATTTTGCTTTAGGACCTTTAATATTTCTTATGATTCATGTCTGTTGCGGATGAATTCTTTCAAGTTTTGTATGTCTGAACAAGTGTGTATTTTAACTTTATTAAATATATTTACACTGGTTTAAGAATTATAAGTTGACGTTCATCCCTTTTAGTTCTTTAAAGATGTTGCTTTAACATCGTCTTCATTTTTTTTTTTAATGAGATATCTGTCATAGTTATTTTTTTTCTTTATGGCTGCTTCTCTGGCTCCTTTTAAGATACTGTCTTTATTGCTGATTTGAAACAATTTGATAATGATATGCTTTTGCATGGGCTTCCCTAGTGGCTCAGATGGTAAAGAATCTGCCTGCAATACAAGAGACCTGGGCTTGTTCCCTGGGTCTGGAAGATCCCCTGTAGAACAGGATGGCTACCCACTCCAATATTCTTGCCTGGAAAATTCCATGGACAGAGGAGCCTGGCAGGCTACAGTCTATGAGGTTGCAAAGAGTCTGACATGACTGAGTGACTAACACTTCCACTTTATTTACTCTTTTGTGTAATTATATTCATGTTTGTCATGCTTTTTATTTGCTATGATTCTTGCACCTGTGTGTTTATAGTTTTTATCATATTTGGAAAAGTTTTGGCCATTATTTCTTAAAATAGCTATTCAGTCCTCCACTCTGGGGATTCTACTTATACATATTTTAATTGCTTAATGTTATTTTACAGTCCCTTCATTATTATCTTTCTCTCTTTCTGTCTTTTTTCTTCCGGGTTTCATTTCAGATAACTTTATTTTTAAGTTCATGTGGCATTTCTTCTTCAAGACCTAATCTGCTTTTTTAGTGTATTTTTATCTCAGACATTTAAGTTTTCATTTTTAGAAGTTCAGTTAGGTTCTTCTATCTCTCTTGTCTTTTCTTGAACAAAGGTATCCAGTGTTTCTTCAAGTATCCTTAACATAGGGTCTTGCTTTAAAAGTCTGGAATTAATTTTTTCCACATTGCAGAAGCAAGACGCTTGTTAGCATTACATGTTCTGTGCATTGTGAGGTTTTCTATCTGGTTCTTGGGAACGGGAATTATTCCCAGCCTTGTGGGAGCTCCAAGTACTATTTCCTGTAATCCTTTCAGATGATTCCCTGCTCCTCCTCACAGACATGGGTAGTTTTCTCACACTCATGTGCTGAACAGTAGTTTAACGAATATTAGATGGATTCTCTGCACATCTCTGGGGTTCTCTCTGAGTGTATTTTTCTCTCCTCTATTATTCTGGTTTAGAGACTGTAGCTTCCTTTGACACTCAGCTCTGTCTCCCATTAGGGATATTGCCAGGCACTGCCTGGGTTTTTTTCTCCTTGAGTTGCTACATGCAGATTTACAACTGGCAGTAAGCTGGAACAATCATAAGGCGCATTTCATTGTCTTCATTGCCTAATGTATGATGTTTTGAAAGCCTTTGTTTCATGTATTTGCCTAATTTTTAAGCTGTTTCAGGTAGGGTAGATCTGGTTTCTGTTACTCCATCTTGGCTGGAAAGAAAGGTCAACCTTATTTTTCTAATGACTACAAATATCCCACTGCATTACTTAAATCAAAACATATTTCAAACTGGAGATTTACTGAAGAACATTAACTTGTATCAAAGTTGGACAGAGGCACTACAAGAAAAGTAGAGACCAATATCCTTTATGGACATTAATGCAAAAATCTTCAATGAAATGCTATCAAACAAAATTCAACAGTTTATTAAAGAATTTTATAAAATGACCAAGTAGAATTTATTATTGGAATGCAAGGATTATTAAATATATGAAAATTGATCAATGTGATAAAGCCAACAAAATGAAAGTAAAGAAACCTACATGATCATTCAAATTGATTAAAAAAAGTGACAAAATTCAACACCCACCCTTTCACGATAAAAACACTCAACAAACAAGGAATAGGCAGAGACTACCTAAACATAATGAAAGCAATAATTAAAACCAACAGTGAATGTCATTCTCTGAAACTTGCCCTTTAAGACCAGGAGCAAAGCAAGGATGCCTGCTTTTGTCACTTCCAGTCAGTGTAGTACCTGAAGCTCTGGCTAGAGCCATTAGGTAAGAGAAAGCAAAACAAACACAAAGAACTAAAAACCAGAACTCAAAGAAATGTTTTTACTTTCATATTCATAGCAGAATTATCCACAATAATTATAACATGGATGCAATCCCAATATCCATTGCTGGATGAATGGATAACTTAAATGTGGTTTATGTATACTATGAAATATTATTTAGGCTTAGAAAGAAAGACAATTCTGACATATGCTGCTGCTGTTGCTGCTAAGTCGCTTCAGTCGTGTCTGACTCTGTGCGACCCCATAGACGACAGCCCACCAGGCTACCCCGTCCCTGGGATTCTCCAAGCAAGAACACTGGAGTGGGTTGCCATTTCCTTCTCCAATGCATGAAAGTGAAAAGCGAAAGAGAAGTCTCTCAGTTGTGTCCGACTCTCAGTGATCCCATGGACTGCAGCCTACAAGGCTCCTCCGTCCACGGGATTCTCCAGGCAAGAGTACTGGAGTGGGGTGCCATTGCCTTCTCCAATGCATGAAAGTGAAAAGAGAAAGTGAAGTCGCTTAGTCGTGTCCGACTCTTCACGACCCCATAGACTGCAGCCCGCCAGGCTCCTCCGTCCATGGGATTTTCCAGGCAAGAGAATATATTAATAGATGAATCTTAAGGACATTATGCTAAGTAAAATAAGCTAGTCACAAAAAGACAAACACAGTATGATTCCGCTTATGTGAGTAGTCAGAATCACAGAGACAGAAAGTAAATTCGTGGTTGCCAGAGGTGGGGCAGATGGGAAAAGGGGGAGTTATTGTTGAAGGGTAGAGTGTTTCAGTTTACAAGATGAAAAGAGTTACAGAGGTGTATAGTGGTGGTGGTTATACATCACGAATATATTTAATGACACTGAACTGTATAGTTGAAATAATTAAGGTGGTATATTTTATGTTATGTATATTTTACCACAATTTTAAAAATTGGAGAAGAAACCTATAAATTTTATTTAAAAATGAATTAGCTGAGTTCCATAAATTTTATTTTGTTTACTTTTATTATCATCTAATTGGACATACTTTTTAATTTCCTGGTATGCTGTTCATCTTCAAGTCTTTTTGGTAGACGTTAGTATAGCTATAACAGGTATCTTATGATCAATGCTTGCATAGTGAAAAATATCTTAACTTTAAAATTTATCATTCTTTTATGTTAAAAATTATTTATTTTTCATGGTTGAGTCTTGCTTTTTAAAATCCAGCTTTACAGTCTGTGTTTCAAGGATTGTTTAATTTGTAAAGTTTAATGTAGTTATTGACATGCTTGAATTTCATATCATTATTTGATTTTTTTTAATTAACCATTTGTTGTCATCCAGTGCTTTTCTTTTGTCTTTTCTTGGCAGTATATAAATGTATTTTTAATATTCTGCATTATCTGATCTTGTTACATTGTAGTTGTTCCTTTTTGTACTTCTTTGGGGTTTTTCTTTAGATAATAAAATATGCATATGTAATTTATTACAGCATGCATTAAAAATTCTATTACCAATCCTTTATACAGCACTAATTCTATTAAAGAACAATATAAGAAATTTATAACAATATATTTTTAATTGTCATGTACTTCTAAATATTTTAAAAATCTATTTTTAAAATTACTTTAAATGGCTAGATGTCTTTAAGGTGACAACAGAAATTTGCATTAAGTATGGGAATAATCATTTCAATGGTTCCTAATATTTACTGAGCAATGTTATTTTTTTCTGGTGTTCATTCCTTCTTGTAAAACCAAGTTTCTATCTGATATCATTGTCCTTTAGCCTATAGAAATTCTTTTTTTTAGTGCTTCTTGTTGTGGAGATTAATTCTTTCAGATTTTCACCTTCTGAAGATGACCTTATAAGAAGTAATATTTACCAGTGAAATTGGCAAAATTAAAGAAAAATATATTATTTGGTAGACTTCTTGGAAAAGGGCATTGTCATACTGCTATATAGAGTAGAAAATGATAGAACTATATAAATTGCCTTTGGAAGTCAAATTTTAAAAATGTCTTATACTTTGACTTAAATATTAAAATTATTGGAATTTATGAGAAAATTCGGTTATGCATAAAGATATGTTCACAAGGGTGCCCACTGTAGCTTTATTTTTAATAGCAAAAAGTGGAAATAACCTCCAAGTTAGTTCAATAAATGACAATACATCCCATATAATGAAATATTTAGCTACTAAGATCTGTATTGCCTCTTGAAAAACCTATATGCACATCAGGAAGCAACAGTCAGAACTGGACATGGAACAACAGACTGGTTCCAAATAGGAAAAGGAGTATGTCAAAGCTGTATATTGTCACCCTGCTTATTTAACTTATATGCAGAGTACATCATGAGAAATGCTGGGCTGGAAGAAGCACAAGCTGGAATCAAGATTGTTGGGAGAAGTATCAAGAACCTCAGATATGCAGATGACACCATCCTTATGGCAGAAAGTGAAGAGGAACTCAAAAGCCTCTTGATGAAAGTGAAAGAGGAGAGTGAAAAAGTTGGCTTAAAGCTCAACATTCAGAAAATGAAGATCATGGCATCTGGTCCCATCACTTCATGGGAAATAGATGGGGAAACAGTGGAAACAGTGTCAGACTTTATTTTTGGGGGCTCCAAAATCACTGCAGATGGTGACTGCAGCCATGAAATTAAAAGATGCTTACTCCTTGGAAGGAAAATTATGGCCAAGCTAGACAGCATATTCAAAAGCAGAGACATTACTTTGCCAACAAAGGTCTGTCTAGTCAAGGCTATGGTTTTTCCAGTAGTCATGTATGGACGTGAGAGTTGGACTGTGAAGAAGGCTGAGCACCGAAGAATTGATGCTTTTGAACTGTGGTGTTGGAGAAGACTTTAGAGTCCCCTGGACTGCAAGGAGATCCAACCAGTCCATTCTAAAGGAGATCAGCCCTGGGTGTTCTTTGGAAGGAATGATGCTAAAGCTGAAACTCCAGTACTTTGGCCACCTCATGTGAAGAGATGACTCATTGAAAAAGACTCTGATGCTGGGAGGGATTGAGGGCAGGAGGAGAAGGGGACAACAGAGGATGAGATGGCTGGATGGCATCACCGACTCCATGGATGTGAGTCTGAGTGAACTCCGGGAGTTGGTGATGGACAGGGAAGCCTGGCATGCTGCAGTCCATGGGGTCATAAAGAGTAGGACATGACTGAACGACTGAACTGAACTGAAGATCTGTTTTGCAAAATAGATTGCTAGAGTTGAGAAAATGCTAAAAAAATGGATAGTATAAGATAAATTAAAAAAAAAAATGTGTTTTTACCTGCTGGAAAAAAAAAGGCATACATCAAATTTTAGCATTGGTAATTGTTTTCCTTTGTACTTTTCCTGTTCTCCAATTTTTCTACCTTGACTATATTATGATGCTGAAGTCCTATAGTATTTGTTCAAGGAATAATTTTTAAGGACAGTAGGACATATTAAGTATATTATAAAATAGAAAACAACTAAAGAATTCCTACTGGCCTTTGGAGTCTAGATAATTCTCTAGGGAGTAGAGTTGTCTTTTTTTTTTTTGCCAAAAGGGCCAACAATAAAACCATTTAACTTATGTTTCGTATCTCCTTGCTTCCCTGCCTAATGAGTTGTGATAAAGGGATAAAAGTTAAGTTGAGAAAGACATAGATGTCAGATAATGTAATCATAAAATAAATTTTAAAAAAGCCAATTATAAGTGGAAGTGTCATTAAATTTTACAGCACTAATGAAAAGCCTGGTTTATTCTTTGAAGGTTTCCAAAATGTTTTGAAGGCAGTATTCTATTTTCTGGTATGTGTTAGAATTCGTTTTACTAGAGAACTGTAAACTGGAAATTGTTAGCCTGGTGACCTGAAATGAATTATTTTGGCCTGAAGCTACTTGACCTGTCAGGCAAGTGGCAATGAATAGAAGAAGGGTATGTTCCCTATGACACTTCAGTTTCTATTTTTACATACACACGCATGCATTAAAGAAGGAATGTGCTTTTGTGCAGTTTAAGGTCGTGGATAACTAGGGTAAATTGGGATTTAGCTCTTCTAACAATAGGTTAATTACTAACTCATTCTCTTGGTGAAATAAAAAGTACAGAAGACATAGTTGAAAGAGAATTGTTAAGCATGATTATCTTACCTTAATATATTTTGATAATATGTTATACTATTCAAATGTTACTTAGCCCTTGATGGCTGCAGATAGACACAAGTGTGATTTAATTATTTATTTAATGATATTATTTGTGTTTCTAATAGGAGCTAATTAGAGACATTTATGTTAGATCTGGAAAATAATTTATAGGGAACCTTAAATATGATGAATGTAGGAGAATATACATTTTATTTTCTTTCACTTTAACATTTTATTTTGAAATATATTTCTCACTTTTAACATTTTATTGTGACCATTGCCTATGGTAATAAATAGTTTTCAGAAACATTATTTTCAGTGTGTATCTAGGATTCTCCTAAAGGAAAAGCCTCTCCTTTCTACATCAGTTAATAGATTGCTGCTGACATATTCATTTTTTCTCTTGAACAGTATAGTATTGTTAGACTACATGAATTATAAGAAATGGTTTTGTGAAAATCCCCCGTTGACAGTGATCATGTCAGGAAATTACAAAAGTAAGGTAATTTCTCTTAAGTCTCTGATTAGATGTGCTTTTTCTGAGCAACTGCTAATTTTTAACTTGTAGGTAGTATATGACATATAAATGACTATGTTTTAAATCTTGTCTGTTAGAAGGCTTAGATAAAGTTGTATCCTAACTCTGGAATATGTAACTTCATTTTGTTCTACTCTACCTCAACCTCACTTAATATAAATTTATTTTAGCTTATCCTATATATGCATCTTTGTGAGATAGATAGGTTTGCTGGAACATTAGCATATAAATAACAAATCAAGAGCTATAATAAATATTACCACAAGGAAATTATCTGGTCTCTCTAAATATTATTAGTTTCCTAATCTGAAAAATGTGGATAATTATTTCAGTGTATTAGGGTAGAGTCATTATGAAGTTTAAATTAGATAATTTAAGTGAAAGCCTATTTTCAAGCCAGGAAGAGAGAGGTGTTCACAAAGTGTCCTCTGTTCTTTCTTTAGAAATAGAACTAGTACACAAGTTCCATTTTCATTTATCAATAGCTAATACACATGCTCAGTGGAGCCATTCTGAAACTACACCAAGTAGGTGGTATCCTATCTAATATTACCAATATCTTGGTATCTTATTTATTAAAAAAATTTTTTTTTAAATTTTATTTTATTTTTTAACTTTATAATATTGTACTGGTTTTGCCATATATCAAAATGAATCCACCACAGGTATACATGTGTTCCCCATCCTGAACCCTCCTCCCTCCTCCCTCCCCATACCATCCCTCTGGGTCGTCCCAGTGCACCAGCCCCAAGCATCCAGTATCATACATCGAACCTGGACTGGTGACTCATTTCATATATGATATTATACATGTTTCAATGCCATTCTCCCAAATCATCCCACCCTCTCCCTCTCCCACAGAGTCCAAAAGACTGTTCTATACATCAGTGTCTCTTATTTTAAATTGAGCAACTTCATATATAAATGGCATTTAAAAATGTTAATACAATTAAAAAATATTTTTCAGTTTTCAAATGATAATTTTTGTAACATAGATAAATGTGGTTTTATTATAGGAAAGGAGATATATATATATATATATATATATATAGAGCAATATAATTTTGAAATATACTAGACTATGGATTTATATATATAATTGAATACAAAAGAGGATATTTTACATTTTTAAATATGTACAAGAAAATATGTAAGAAAGATGCAAAAATCAGTACAGAGCACTCCAGGTACTAAATAATGTAAAAGTTATTGTCAATAATAAGATTACTTATAACTCAGGGATAACTATATTTGTGAAGAAACATTTGTCCTGTTAAATATGTTCATATTAATTTGCTTTTTACTTGATATGTTAATATTTGATTTGGTGTAGCTCTACTTTGCATTAAAAATATTGTTGAAATTATAAACGTGTATAATGCAGTTCTGCTTACTTAATCTTGGTGTTGGGATTAATGAGGGATGTGGCCTGTGTTATGGGGTATCTCACAAGATGCTTTTATTTTTCCTTGCTTATCATTTAAAAAGTTCCCTAATGTTCATAAATAATCAGAATTGAAACTTACACATTTGGACTAAAAAACATATTATACATAGAAAATAACTATGTTGGTCAAAATGTCTCACCCAGGAAAGAAGCCAAAGGAAAAAGATGTGAGGTTTGATGAACTGGAAGACTGATAGTATGTATAAAATAGATATGAGAACCTACTATTTAGCACAGGGAACTCTGTTCAATGTTCTGTGGTAACCTAAATGGAAAGGAAATACATAATAGAGAGAATGTATGTATGGATATTGCAGATTCACTTTGCTGTACAGTAGAATCTAACACAATATAGTAAAACAACTATACTCCAATAAAATTTAAAAAAATCTTTCTATATCATCACTTTAAAGTACATTTCACAAGGAAAAGTTAACTACTTGAGCTGATTAGTAGTTGGAAAAACCACCCTTTCCTGCTCTATTTTCCAGTCCTAGACAGAAATGGAACATGGAGAAATAAGATGTAAGTGGGAAGGAGTGGAGCATTAAAGATCAAGTTTTCTGTTACAGAAATTTTTCTGGCAATAAGTGCCCTGTAGTTTTTCTTTTTTGAAAACACCTTGATACCTCCATCTGTTCTTTCAGTTCTTTTCTGGGCAAGAATTGTTAGAGTGGGTCCTTTGCCTAAGAAAAGTTACTACCAAGGTGTTATACCAAAAGCCATACAAACTCAAAGAACCACCATATGCATGATAGTCTTCTATTCCAGGGCAAGACTCATAATGTCAGAAAGAGGTGATGAGGAGTTTTATGTTATTTCTATCTTCTTTTTGTCAATACAAACACACATTTTCTTTTCAAGAATACATAAAGAGAAGAAACTGAAAGAAATTCAGTTGAATAAATTGAAAAATGAAATTCCTTAAATGTTATCTGATTTAATTATTAGTCTTTGCTTTTGCTACAGCAAAAATCTCTTATTTTTCAAATTGAGAGAAAAAGAGGCACACAGAAAGAGATCCTTTACAAAGATAGAAATTTTTCATTGTTTAGAAAATAAATGAGGCCGTAAAAATTTATATCTAAAGTAATAACTGTTAGCATTTAAGGCTTGCATATTCATTAAGAATGCTAAATTTATGCCTTAAAACAGTACTATAATCATCTTAATCTGATGAGCTCTTGAAAATAACCTAGCAATTATACTTGATTCTGGCATTTTCTCTATTAGTATTTATTATTTAAGTAACTGTGGTATACAAACACATCTTGCTAATTTTTGTTTTCCTATAATATTACTAATTTGTAATTTTAAAAAGAAAATATGACCAAAATTAAATTTCCTGAATCAAGATATTCTTGGTTGATATATTAAGACCAAATCAAAGGGCATTATTTAAAAGATTTGTTTTCCATTGAATAAGACTTAGACTTGATTACAAATATGAGCAGGCCATAGGACCAGGTTACTTGTAAAGGGATTTGAAATTGTCACGCAAGTGTATGTTCCTCGGTTCTTTTTCTCTTCACAACAAAGATTTGGAGCAACGGACATTAAAGCCCTCGGCACATCACAGCTCTCGGGTCTTGGACAAACCGTGTTACAGCTCTTAGGCAAATCAGTGTTACAGCTCCATTTTATTTAGAAAATAGCAGGAGAGTGAGAGAGAGAGAGAGAAAAGAGCGCACACATGCATGCGGGAGACAGAGTCCGAGAGAAAGCGCTTTGGCTCCTCCTTTTATATGTTTTTTCCTCCACCTGGGCCTGCCCTATGCAAATTGGGCTTAGCCAGGAGTGCTGTTTGTTCTGTTTGTTCTGCCTGAAGTCTTCACTCTGGTCCTCGGATCTTCCTTGTCTTTTAGCCACCACCATTTTGGATTCCTTTTCCCTATTCTACCTACCTAGCAGAATCATTATGGATTTTCACCTGTATCAGAGGAATTTTAACAATATTTTAATTGTGGACACTCAGAGGGCTCAAACAAACCTTGTGTGCACCAGAAGCCAGAGACCCCACAGAGACTGAGACAGAACTGTGTTTGAGTGTCTCCTGCAGAGGTATGAGTCAGCAGTGGACTGCTGCAGGGGCAGGGGCTTTGGGTGCAGGCGACTTGGGTATGGCATAAGTCCTCTTGGAAGAGGTCACCATTAACCCCACCCTAGAGCTGCCAGAACTTACACAGGACTGGGAAAACAGACTCTTGGAGGGCACAAACAGAACCTTGTACACACCAGGACCCAGGAGAAAGGAGCAGTGACCCCACAAGAGACTGACCCAGACTTGCCCATGAGTGTGCAGGAGCCTTTGGTGGTGGCGTGGGTCGGCAGTGGCCTGCTACAGGTTTGGGGGCACTGAGTGTAGCAGTACATGCATGGGACCTTTTGAAGGAGGTCACCATTATCTTCATTATCTTCACTCCACCATAGTTTGAAGTGAAGTGAAGTGAAGTCGCTCAGTCGTGTCCGACTCTTTGCAACCCCATGGACTATAGCCTACCAGGCTCCTCTGTCCATGAGATTTTCCAGGCAAAAGTACTGGAGTGGGTTGTCATTTCCTTCTCCAGGGGATCTTCCCGACCCAGGAATCAAACCTTGGTCTCCTGCATTGTAGGCAGACGCTTTACTGTCTGAGCCACCAGAGAAGCCCCAAGGGGCCCCTAATAGCCCCCCAAAATCCTGAAAAACAGTTGGTCTTATATTTCCAGACTTCAAAACTTAATACAAAGATAAACTAATCAAAACAGCATGGTACTGGCATAAAGACACAAGTATAGACCAATGGAATAGAATAGACAGCCCAGAAATAAACTCTCACATATACCGTCAAGTGATTTTCAATAAGGGTGCCAAGACCATTGGAGAAAGGTCAGTCTTTTTAAGAAATGGGGCTGTAGAAACTGAATATCCACATGCAAAATAGTGAAGTTAGACACTTACCTCACACAACATGCAAAAATTAACTCAAAGTAGATCAGAACATTAAAGCTCAAACTATAAAACTCTTAGAAAAAAAAACAAAAGAGGAGCTTCATGACAATGAATGTGGCAGTGAGATTTTGTTTTAAGCTCTAGTAGAGAAGAGCAGTCAAGTATAGGGCTAGAGTCAGAGACCTGGGCTCTGACCCAAGACCACCACTTTCTACCTATGTGATCTTAAGCACATTACCTACTCTCTCTAGGTTTCAGCTTTCTCCTCTGTAAAAAGATGACAATCCTGAAGCAATACTGGCAATTAGATAAATTAATGCAGGTAATTAATCAGTGCTAGTATCTGGCATAGAGCATACGATCAATCATTCCTGTCCATTTGGGGTAAGTGGGAGGTGGCATAATATAGTAGTTAAGTAGGCTTAACTACTCCAAAGGTAGGCTTTGGAGTCAGATTTTCTAAGTTCATATTCTTGTTCTACTCTTTACCAGCTCTGTGACCTTTGGCAAATACTTTACATTTCTATAACTAAGAATTTTTTTTTTAAAATTCTGAATACTAGAGTTAACAACAGTACTCATAAAATTGTAATAAAATGAAAGAATCCCTTTGTTTAACTCTTAGAAAAATAGCACTCTCCAGTATTCTTTTTTTTTTTTTTTCTCCAGTATTCTTATAGCTGCTATAGTCCTCAGCACAGCATTGGACAAAGAGTACATGCTTATAAAATGACCCATCATGCTGCCCCAAACAATGGTTTTTAGGAAGTGCTTAATGACAAGGGTAAATAGTAATCATAAGCTGTCAGGAAAAACAGCATGTGCATACCCTAATTCAAAAATAACTTTACTGCTAAAAAATGTTAACCATCATCTGAGTCTTCAGCAAGTTGTAATCCTTTATGCTAGAGAAGGATCTTGCCTCTATATTGGTGGTGTTGACTGATCGAGGTAGTGGTTGCTGAAGGTTGAGGTGGCTGTGGCAGTATCTTAAAATAACAATGAAGTTTGCCACATCCATGGACTCATCCTTTGAAGAAAGATTTCTCTGTAGCATAGTGATGTTCATAGCATTTTACCCACATGAGAACTTCTTTCAAAACGAGTCAATTTCCTCAAGCCCTGCAGCTGTCTTATCAACTAAGTTTATGTCATATTTTACATCCCTTATTGTCATTTCAACAATCTTCACAGTATCTTCAGCAGGAGTAGATTTCATCTTAAGAAACTACTTGCTTTGCTTAGCCATAAGAAGCCACTCCTCATTTGTTAAAGTTTGATCTTGATAATGCAGCAATTCAGTCATGGCTTCAGGCTCCACTTCTAGTTCTCTTGCTGTTTCTACTACTCTGCAGTTAATTCACAATAGTTTGGCCCCAGGTAAGTAACAGAGAGGGAACACAGCCCCACCCATCAAGAGAAAATTAGATTAAAGATTTACTGAGCATGGCCCTTTTCATATTGTTCATGGAAACAAACACCCTCTTCCAACAACACAAGAGAAGACTCTACACATGGACATCACCAGATGGTCAACACCAAAATCAGATTGATTATATTATTTGCAGCCAAAGATGGAGAAGCTCTATACAGTCAACAAAAACAAGACCAGGAGCTGACTGTGGCTCAGATCATGAACTCCTTATTGCCAAATTCAGACTTAAATTGAAGAAAGTAGGGAAAACCACTAGACCATTCAGGTATGATCTAAATCAAATCCCTTATGATTATACAGTGGAAGTGAGAAATAGATTTAAGGGACTAGATCTGATAGATAGAGAGCTTGATGAACTATGGAATGAGGTTCGTGACATTGTACAGGAGACAGGGATCAAGACCATCCCCATGGAAAAGAAATGAAAAAAAGCAAAATGGCTGTCTGAGGAGGCCTTACAAATAGCTGTGAAAAGAAGAGAAGCAGAAAGCAAAGGAG
>NW_011495016.1:271233-285552 GCF_000754665.1 Bison bison bison | reverse complement strand
AGGAACATTTCATGCAAAGATGGGCTCGATAAAGGACAGAAATGGTATGGACCTAACAGAAGCAGAAGATATTAAGAAGAGGTGGCAAGAATACACAGAAGAACTATACAAAAAAGATCTTCACGACCCAGATAATGACGATGGTGTGATCACTCACCTAAAGCCAGACATCCTGGAATGCGAAGTCAAGTGGGCATTAGGAAGTATCTCTACAAACAAAGCTAGTGGAGGTGATGGAATTCCAGTTGAGCTATTTCATATCCTAAAAGATGATGCTGTGAAAGTGCTGCACTCAATATGCCAGCAAATTTGGAAAACTCAGCAGTGGCCACAGGACTAGAAAAGGTCAGTTTTCATTCCAATCCCAAAGAAAGTCAATGCCAAAGAATGCTCAAGCTACTGCATGATTGCACTCATCTCATGTGCTAGTAAAGTAATGCTCAAAATTCTCCAAGCCAGGCTTCAACAGTACATGAACCGTGAACTTCCAGATATTCAAGCGGATTTACAAAATGCAGAGGAAACAGAAATCAAATTGCCAACATCTGTTGGATCATTGAAAAAGCAAGAGTTTCAGAAAAACATCCAGTTCTGTCTTATTGACTATGCCAAAGCCTTTGACTGTGGATCACAACAAAGTGGAAAATTCTGAAGGAGATGGGAATACCAGACCACCTGACCTGCCTCCTGAGAAATCTGTATGCAGGTCAGGAAGCAACAGTTAGAACTGGACATGGAACAACAGACTGGTTCCAAATAGAAAGGAGTACGTCAAGGCTGTGTATAGTCACCCTGGTTATTTATCTTATATGCAGAGTACATCATGAGACATGCTGGGCTGGAAGAAGCACAAGCTGGAATCAAGGTTGCTGGGAGAAATATCAATAACCTCAGATATGCAGATGACACCACCCTTATGGCAGAAAGTGAGGAAGACCTAAAGAGCCTCTTGATGAAAGTGAAAGAGGAGAGTGAAAAAGTTGGCTTAAAGCTCAACATTCAGAAAACGAAGATCATGGCATCTGGTCCCATCACTTCGTGGCAAGTAGATGGGGAAACAGTGGAAACAGTGGCTGACTATTTTTTGGTGCTCCAAAATCACTGCAGGTGGTGACTGCAGCCATGAAATTAAAAGACGCTTACTCCCTGGAAGAAAAGTTATGACCAACTTAGCATATTAAAAAGCAGAGACATTACTTTGCCAACAAAGGTCCGTCTAGTCAAAGCTATGGTATTTCCATTAGTCATGTATAGATGTGAGAGTTGGACTGTAAAGAAAGCTGAGCGCCGAAGAATTGATGCTTTTAAAGTGTGGTGTTGAAGACTCTTGAGAGTCCCTTGGACTGCAAGGAGATCCAACCAGTCCATTCTAAAGGAGATCAGTCCTGAATATTCATTGGAAGGACTGATGTTGAATCTGAAACTCCAATACTTTGGCCACCTGATGGGAAGAACTGACTCATTTGAAAAGACCCTGATGGTTGGAAAGATTGAAGGCGGGAGGAGAAGGGGATGACAGAGGATGAGGTAGTTGGATGGCATCACCTACTCAATGAACATGATTCTGAGTAAACTGTGGGAGTTGGCGATGGACAAGGAGGCCTGGCGTGCTGCAGCCCATGGGGTTGCAAACAGTCAGACACAACTGAGTGACTGAACTGAACTTAATGGTGGAAGACTTATTGGTGACCAATTTTATTTGTACTGAGTGTTTTTGAATGCTTTCAACAAATATTTTAAAGGGAGAAGACTTGGAGGTGACCAATCTTGTTTGTTTTGAATGTCCTTGAAAGTAATTATGAATTATGTACCATATTAACAAATAACACTTTGATAAATATTGTTAAATGTACTGAAGCATTTAAAATTCTGAACCCTTTTCAGATACTGTTTCAGAAAGCTTTTTGTCTTAAAATTTAGTGTTTTCCATGTATACAGGTCATTATTTTCTATAAACCAATAGTGAGTGCAAAAGTGGTATTGTATGAATAACCTTTAACGACAACATCCTTAATGTACTTATATTCTTGATATTAACATCCTGATTGAATTTTAATTCATGGCAGCATAGATGAAGTCTATTTTATTCTGACTTATATGCGTTAGATGACTAAATGATTTGCTTTGGTTAAGGTAATCTAAAATTTTTTAAAACATAAATGTGTAACAGCCAGACCCATGACCAGCAAATACATCATGCAACACATAATGAATTGCTTTTGGTTGCCACTGTTAAGTTGATTATACTGTCATGAACAAAGTGAGTCATAATATTTTATGACCTCAATCTAGCACCTTTTCCTGGAGGCATTCTCCAGTACAGTCAGGAATAGGTACTGAGTAAATCCTTGAGCTGGAATCTCTCCGTGTACACCTGCCAATGGAAAGATCACATACATGCACATAGACACAGGCTGAATTTGCAAAGCAGCAGAAAACAGACCTAGGTTTTTCCAAATATCAGATTCATTTTATTTGTCCTATGGTGATATTCCTCCTATATTCCACATTCATTATTTGAAATGATTGGAGCTCTAAAGTGAAATAGAAATTTGAATATAATAGAATAATACACAAGTGAATATTAGTAGAATTGATTTAATAATAGATTAAAATTTTAGAATATTTTATACAGTTTAAAAGCTTTCCATATGTATTAATTTCTTTAACACAAAATAGCTTTATCAATGGTAGAAGTCTTAACTCATTTTATAGATGAACAAAGCTTTTAAAAGACTTATTGAAGACTATAGAGCTAATTGGAATCAGAGCCAGCACTAAAACTCTTTCTCTTGATTTCCACTGCCGGGATTTCTCCCTTATGAGGACTTAACATTCATGAAGTATGCTTGCCAGGGGAATATTTTCAGTTTAATAATTTCTAAAAATTCTAATTTAAGGATAGATGGTAAGTAGATAAGAGCTAGGTTCACTATAGTTCTTTATAGTGTGACTTAATTTCAGGTTTTTTTTTTTTATTGTTTCAAACAGTTTGTGTTCACATGTATAAGAGGATATAGTAAATTCTATATTTTTGCAAGTCCATAGTCTGTAGCTTGCAAGCTCCTCTGTCCATGAAATTCTCCAGGCAAGAATACTGGAGTGGATACCCATTCTCTTTTCTGGGGGATCTTCCCAACCCAGGGATTAGACACAGGACTTCTGCATTCCAGGCAGATTCTTTACCATCTGAGCCACCTGCAAAGCCAACATTAAATACTAGATAAAACAAAACCTGTAACTTTTTTCTCAGATTCTAGAAAATATCACTTAAATGACAAACCTAAGTAATCACAAAAGAATGGGAAGACAGAAATAGAACATATTTCTTAAAAATAGTTGTTGGAATACTACATAGTGGGGTTACATGACCATAGATTATCTATCTTTTTGGTGCAACATTTGATAAAATATTTCCTATGAATTCCTTAAGGTTAAAGTGTTTAAATTTGAGTTAGAAATATTATTAACAGTTTTTACATACTTACAGCAGCTTAATCTAAGGAGTGATGGTAAATGACAATTTGAATTATAGAGATGTATAAAGTAGTATACAGAAAGTGTATAAACATCCCTTTGTTTCCCTATAAAAGTTGCCCCATTTTAGATGATCCTTTTCATATAATTTGAATGTCTAAACAAATGTTTTGCCACGGAGGCAAGACATACACACACATACACACACACAGCCAACCATCAGCAAAAAATATGATGATGATTTCTTCTGAGACCTTTAGTTTCTGGACATGAAATCATCTGCGATTTATCATCAAGTGAGATACTAAAAGGATATCTACCTATAAAGTGAAGTGAAAGTTGCTCAGTTGTGTCTGACTCTTTTTTTTTTATTTATTTTTTATAGAAGGATAATAGGTTTACAGAATTTTGTTGTTTTCTGTCAAACCTCAACATGAATCAGCCATAAGCTAAGCTAAGCTAAGCTAAGCTAAGCTAAGCTAAGCTAAGTTGCTTCAGTTGTGTCCGACTCTGTGCGACCCCATAGACGGCAGCCCACCAGGCTCCCCCGTCCCTGGGATTCTTCAAGCAAGAACACTGGAGTGGGTTGCCATTGCCTTCTCCAATACATGAAAGTGAAAAGTGAAAGTGAAGTCGCTCAGTTGTGTCCGACTCAGCGACCCCATGGACTATAGCCTACCAGGCTCCCCCATCCATGGGATTTTCCAGGCAAGAGTACTGGAGTGGGGTGCCATATCCCTCCCTTTTGAACCTCCCTCCCATCTCCCTCCCCATCCCACCCCTCTAGGTTGATACGGAACACCTGTTTGAGTTTCCTGAGCCATACAGCAAATTCCTGTTGGCTGTCTATTTTATATATGGTAATATAAGTTTCTGTGTTACTCTTTCCATAAATCTCATCCTCTCCTCCCCTCTTCCCATGTCCATAAGTCTATTCTCTATCCCTGTTTCTCCATTGCAGCCCTGTAAATCAATTCTTCAGTACCATTTTTCTAGATTCCATGTATATGCGTTAGAATACAATATTTATCTTTCTCTTTCTGACTCACTTCACTCAGTATAATAGGTTCTAGGTTTATCCACCTCATCAGAACTGACTCAAATGCATTCCTTTTTATGGCTGAGTATTATTCCATTGTGTATATGTACCACAACTTCTTTATCCATTCATCTGTTGATGGACATCTAGGTTGCTTTTGTGTTCTAGCTATTGTAAATAGTGCTGCAATGAACAATGGGATACATGTGTCTTTTTCAGCTTTGGTTTCCTCTGGGTATATGCCTAGGAGTGGGATTGCTGGATCATATGGTGGTTTTATTCCTAGTTTTTAAAGGAATCTCCATATAATCTTCCATAGTGGCTGTATCAATTTACATTTCCACCTATGGTGCAAGAGCATTCCCTTTTCTCCACACCCTCTCCATCATTTATCATTTGTAGACTTTTTGATGATGGACATTCTGACCAGTGTGAGGTGATATCTCATTGTAGTTTTGATTTGCATTTCTCTAATATTGAGTGATGTTGAGCATCTTTTCATGTGTTTTTTAGCCATCTGTATGTCTTTGGAGAAATGTCTGTTTAGGTCTTTTTCTCAATTTTGATTGGGTTGTCTGTTTTTCTGGCATTGAGTTGTATGAGCTGCTTGCGTATTTTGGAAATTAATCCTTTGTCACTTGTTTCATTTGCTATTATTTTCTCCCATTCTGAGGGTTGTCTTTTCACATTGCTTATAGTTTCCTTTGCTGTGAAAAACTTTTAAGTTTAATCAGGTACCACTTGTTTGCCTTTGTTTTTATTTCCATTATTCTAGGAGGTGGGTCACAGAGGATCTTGCTTTGATTTATGTCATCAAGGGTTCTGCCTATGTTTTCCTCTAAGAGTTTTACAGTTTCTGGTCTTACATTTAGGTCTTTAATCCATTTTTAGTTTATCTTTGTGTATGGTATTAGGAAGTGTTCTAATTTCATTCTTTTACATGTAGCTGTCCAGTTTTCCCAGCACCATTTATTGAAGAGGCTATCTTTGCCCCATTGTATATTCTTGACTCCTTTATTGAAAATAAGGTACCATAGGTCCATGGGTTGATTTCTGGACTTTCTATCTTGTTCCATTGGTCTATATTTCTGTTTTTGCACCAGTAGAATACTGTCTTGTGACTGTAGCTTTGTAGCATAATCTGAAGTCAGGAAGGTTGATTCATCTAGCTCCCTTCTTCTTTCTCAAGACTGCTTTCGCTATTTGGGGTCTTTTGTGTTTCCATAAGAATTGTGAAATTTTTTGTTCTAGTTCCGTGAAAAATGCCATTTGATAGGGATCACATTGAATTTTAGATTGCATTTGGTAGTATAGTCATTTTCACAGTATGTATTGTTCCTACCCAGGAACACGGAATATCTATCCGTCTGTTTATGTTGTCTTTGATTTCTTTTATTAGTGTCTTATAATTTTCTGTGTACAGTTTTTTTGTCTCCTTAGGTAAGTTTATTCCTAAATATTTAATTCTTTTTGTTGCAATGGTAAATGGGGTTGAATCCTTAATTTCTCTTTCTTATTTTTCATTGTTAGTATATAGAAATGCAAGTGATTTCTGTGTATTGATTTGCAGGATACAAATATCCTGCAACTTTGCTAAATTCACTGATTAGCTCTGGTAATTTTCTGATACTATCTTCAGGGTTTTCTATGTAAAGTATTATGTCACTGGCAAACAGGGAGAGCTTTATTTCTTCTTTTCTGATCTGGATTCCTTTTACTTCTTTTTCTTCTCTGATTGCTGTAGCTAGGACTTATTATGTTAAATCATCACTATTATGTTAAATAATAGTGATGAAAGTGGACACCCTGTCTTGCTCCTGATCTTAAGGGGAATGCTTTCAGTTTTTCACCATTGAGAATAATGTTTACTGTAGGCTTATCATATATGGCCTTTACTATGTTGAGGTAGGTTCCTTCTATGCCCATTTTTTAAAGAGTTTTAATCATAAATGGGTGCTGTATTTTGTCAAAGGCTTTTTCTGCATCTATTGAGATTATCATATGGTTTTTATCTTTCCATTTGTTAATATTGTGTATTACATTGATTAATTTGAGTATATTGAAGAATCCTTGCATCCCTGGAATAAACCCAACTTGATCTTGTTGTATGAGCTTTTTGATGTGTTGCTGAATTCTGTTTGCTGACATTTCGTTGATGATTTTTGCATCTGTGTTCATCAGTGATATTGGCCTGTAGTTTTCTTCTTTTGTGTGTTGCTTTTGTCTGGTTTTGGTATCAGAGTGATGATTGCCTCCTAGAATGAGTTTGGAAGTGTTCCTTCCTCTGCAATTTTTTGAAAGAGTTTTAGAAGGATAGGCATTAACTCTTCTCTAAATGTTTGATAGAATTCTCCTGTGAAGCCATCTGGTCCTGAGCTTTTGTTTTTTCAGAGATTTTTGTTTTTTATCACAGCTTCAATTTCAGTGCTTGTAATTGGGTTGTTCATAATTTCTGTTTCTTCCTGGTTCAGTCTTGGAAGATTGAACTTTTCTGAGAATCTGTCCATTTCTTCCAAATTATCCATTCTACTGCCATATAGTTGTTCATAATAGTCTCTTATAAATCCTTTGTATTTCTGCATTGTCTCTTGTAGCCTCTCCTTTTTCACTTCTAATTTTGTTGATTTGTTTCCTTTTTTTTCTTGATGAGTCTGGCTAAAGTTTTGTCAATTTTGTTTATCTTCTCAAAGAACCAGCTTTTAGTCTTATTATCTTTGCTATTATTTCTTTCATTTCTTTTTCATTTATTTCTGCTCAGATTTTTATGATTTCTTTCCTTCTACTAATTTTGGAGTTCTTTTGTTCTACTTTTTCCAGTTGTTTTAGGTGTAAAGTTAGGTTGTCTCTTTGATGTTTTGTTTTGTTTCTTGAGGTAGGATTGCATTGTTATAAACTTCCCTCTTAGAACTGCTTGCTGCATCCCATAGATTTTATGTCTTCATTGTCATTTGTTTCTAGAAATTTTTTGATTTCCCTTTTGATTTCTTCAGTAACCTGTTGGTTATTTAGAAGCATGTTGTTTAATCTCCATGTGTTTGTGTTTCTTACTTTTTTTTCCCTTGTAAATAATATCTAGTCTCATTGCGTTGTGGTCAGAGAAGATGCTTGATATGATTTCAATTTTCTTAAATTTACTGAGGTTTGATTTGTGACCCAAGATGTGGTCTATCCTGTAGGATGTTCCATGTGCCCTTGAGAAGCAGAGAAGGCAATGGCACCCTACTCCAGTACTCTGCCTGGAAAATCCCATGGATGGAGGAGCCTGGTAGGCTGCAGTCCATGGGGTCGATAAGAGTCGGATACGGCTGAGTGACTTCACGTTCACTTTTCACTTTCATGCATTGGAGAAGGAAATGGCAACCCACTCCAGTGTTCTTATCTGGAGAATCCCGGGGACCGGGGAGCCTGGTGGGCTGTCGTCTATGGGGTCGCACAGAGTTGGACATGACTGAAGCAAATTAGCAGCAGCAGCAGCAGCAGCACTTGAGAAGAAGGTGTATTCTTCTGAATTTGGATGGAATGCCCTGAAGATATCTATGAGATCCATCTCATCTAATGTATCATTTAAGACTTGTGTTCCCTTTTCTGTTTTGATGATCTGTCCATTGGTGTGAGTGGGGGATTAAAGTCTCCTACTATTGTGTTACTGTCAATTTCTCCTTTTATGTCTATTAGTGTTTGTCTTATGTATTGAGGTGCTCCTATGTTGGGTGCATAGATATTTACAACTGTTATGTCTTCTTCTTGGATTGATCGCTTGATCATTATGTAGTGTCCTTTCTTATCTCTTAGAATCTTTAGTTTAAGGTCTGTTTTGCCTGATATGAGGATTGCTACTCCAGCTTTCTTTTGCTTCACATTTGCCTGGAATATATTTTCCCATCCTCTCACTTTAAGTCTATATGTGTCTTAGGTCTGAAGTGGGTTTCTTGTAGACAGCGTATATATGGGTCTTATTTTTGTATCCATTCATCCAGTCTGTGTCTTTTGGTTGGAGCATTTAATACATTTACATTTAAAGTGATTATTGACATATAGTTCCTGTTGCCATTTTCTTATTTATTTGGGGTTCATTTTGTAGATCTTTTTTTCTTCTGTTGTATTTCTTGACTATATAAGTCCCTTTAACATGTGTTGTAAAGCTGGTTTGGTGGTACTGAATTCTCTTAACTTTTTCTTATCTGAAAAGCTTTTTATTTCTCCATCAATTTTGAATGAGATCCTTGTCAGGTACAGTAATCTTGGTTGTAGATTTTTCCCTTTCAGTACTTTAAATATATCCTGCCATTCCCTTCTGGCCTGCAGAGTTTGTGTCTGACTCTTCATGACCCCATGGACTATAAAGTCCATGGAATTCTCCAGACCAGAATATTGGAGTGGGTATCCTTTCCCTTCTCCAGGGGATCTTCCCAACCTAGGGATTGAACCCAGATTTCCTGCATTGCAGGTGGATTCTTTACCAGCTGGGTCACAAGGGAAGCCCATCTATGTATAAATATTTTATAAAATCAATAAATTCTCCAAGGAAGGAAAGCAGTGAACTCAATTTCTTAATGAAATAGCTGACACCATTAAGAAAAATTATTTTTCCTCAAATTTCCCATTGTTTAGAAGTGATTACTCATACCTCCCTTTCAGGATCTCAGTATATGTTAACTAAGCCATAACGTTGGGCTTCCCAGGTGACACCAGTGGTAAAGAACCTGCCTGCCAACAGGAGACATAAGAGACATGGGTTCGATCCCTGGGTTGGGAGGATGCCCAGAGGAGGGCATGGCAACCCACTCCAGTATTCTTGCCTGGAGAATCCCATGGACAGAGGAGCCTGGTGGGTTATGGTCCATATGGTCACAAAGAGTTGGACACAACTAAACTGACAGCATGCGTGCAAGCCATAGTATTAGTGCAGGGCTATAAAGTTTGTAGGATGATTTTTTTTTCCCTGAAACAAAACAGACATACAAGCATTGCTGTTTACAGAGTGAAAAGTAAGTTTAGCTTTCTAGCTTATCTAATTCTGGAGGACATTAAATAACTTTAAGTACCAAATGCTGAGTTCAGGCCCTGGACTTAATTAGTTAAGGAGACATTTGTAAAGGATCTTTTGGCCTTCTATTCTTTTATATGTTTTCAGGATAAATACAATGTCTGAAATATACAAAGGAAAATACTCAAAATAATTAAAATACCATTCATTATCCTGATGGATAATTTCAGCCCTGCTCACATTCCTTCCAGAGGTTTATTTATTCTGGATGCAACACCTTTGCAAAAGGAAACATCTTGTTTAGTACATAAGATAGAAATGCACACACAAAAATAATGTATGATAAATGATTTTCTAATGCCTTAGTAATATAAACAATCTCTATCTATTGTACAAAATAAATCTGCAGTGTGATTTTTAACCTGAAAGAAAGTAATGGATAATAATTGTTTGCTTAAGAAATTGAAAACAGAAACCCAAGGCATATTTAATAAATTATTTCACATTTTCCTTGAAATATTTTAAAAGGGTAAGATCAAGAAAAAATATCTCCTAATGCATACACCCATGTTGTCCATATGATGGGGAATGGTCTTACAATATTGGTATAATTTGCCTCTAACATGTTAGCAGGAGTTAAGATGGTCAGAAATATCATTAAAAACAACTGGTCAAAGTCAGAGCTGGTAAAATGGTGAGTGGGTTCATCTGTACCGTTTTTCTAGATTTCACATATATGCGTTAATATACAATATTTGTTTTTCTCTTTCTAACTCACTTCAACCTATTTGCCAAGCGGAAGTAGAGACACAGACATGGAGAACAAGTGTATGGATCCCAACTGGGGGAGGGAGTGGGTGGGATGAATTGGGAGATTGGGATGGACACGTATACACTATATGTATAAAGTAGACAACTAATGAGTACCAACCGTATAGCACAGGGAACTCTACTCAGTGCTCTGTGGTGACCTAAATGGGGAAGAAATCCAAAAAAAGAGGGGATATTTGTATACCTATAGCTAATTCACCTCTGCACAGCAGAAACAACACAACTTTGTAAAGCAACTATGCTCCAATTAAAAAACAAAACAAACAAAAATGAAGAGTGTGATTTACCACTACTAGAATTTTAAACTGTCTCCTAGATCTGTGGTTTTGAACAAGAACATTTCACAAGAGTGCAAAAGGATATTTAATTAACAACAACAACAAAAAGGCATTTAATTAGCAGTTTCCATGTGATATGCTTTTTTTGTGGGATATGGATAAGTTCCCTGCTTTTAGATGAGGTGTTTTTTTCAAATAATGCAGTTCCCCCTCGTTCTGATTCTCCATTTGCCAAACCACTTCCCTAACAACTTGATGATATAATTTAAAAAATTTTCTGTATTTATAAGTAACTTGGTGTTCCACATGTCTCGACACTGGAAATGATGTGTTCTGAAATCAGAGGTTAGCAAGCTACAGCCTGTGGACCAAATCTGGCCCACCACCTGTTTTTATACTATCCATGAGCCAAGAATATTTGTTACATACTTTTAAATGGTTGAAAAAATGAAAAGAATAATATTTTGTGACTCATGAAAATTATGTAAAATTCGAATTTTAGTAAATGTAGAGAACGTTATTGGAAGACAGCCATGCCATTCATTTACATACTGTTTTTTCTGCTTTAACATGACAGAGCATACTGGAATAGTTGCAGCAGAGATCATATGATCTATAAGGCCTAAAATATTTACTAAAACATTTGCTATGAGGTCCTTTGCTGAATGTTCACTGATCCTTGCTCTGGACTGTAGGAATGATTATTTCAATCTCTTGGGATTGAAAAGTAACATGACATCTTTAAAGTAAAAATTGCTGGATAAACAGGCAGAGGTTATAAATTGACGTAGAATAAATAAGCTTTTTGTCTAAAATTATTTTTTGTTTCATTGTGATTTGTTTAAATACCACCCTGGGAAACTGTTTCATCACCTCCAAAAGTTACAACATCTGAAAATTTTGAACTCCAATATTAATGGTTGTAACTTTATTTTGTAGTTTAATTTTTATTTTATATTGCTAACTTTAAAAAGCAGATTCTCAAAGATTGCAAATAAAACCTCATACTTATTCTGAATATCCTTCTTTTACAATTTGTTATATCTGGTGAATATAAATAGAGGCTTTTGTTCCTAAAATTTGATCTCTCATCAACTCCAGTGAGGAATTAACAGCTCAGGCATGGTGAAAAATATCCTACTACATCACAAGTCTAAACCAGAAACTTGAAACCGGCAGCCCTGGGTCAAATTTAACCCAAGGATATATGTATATATATGTGTGTCCGTCTACATGTTGTCTTCGACGATTATGAAATAGTTTCAAACATATAATATGAAAATTGGGAGATTTTACTTAAAACTTTGCCTTAAAAATTCTCCAAAGTTCTAACACGCATTACTACGGGGGATCGTGAGTTAGTCCATGGGGTCGCTAAGAGTCGGACGTGACTGAGTGACTTCACTTTCACTTTTCATGCACTGGAGAAGGAAACGGCAACCCACTCCAGTGTTCTTGCCTGGAGAATCCCAGGGACGGGGGAGCCTGGTGGGCTGCTGTCTATGGGGTCACATAGGGTCGGATACGACTGAAGCGACTTAGCAGCAGCAGCAGTAGTGGTTGACCTTTGCATAGGAGGCACCACCTCCCCAATTAATCACAGTCGTCAGTTGTGTGGCTTCCATTATCGCCCTGGTCTAGAAACTTCAGCATTTGGAAGCCTTGCACCCCCAGTCCCTAGGAACGACTAGCTCCAGGAGGAAAAGGGGAAGGGAGACTTGTGTAAGAGTTGAAGAGAGCGTTTCTCTAGTGGAAACATCTGGGAAGAGGTGGACTTTTTGGGAGAAAGGAGGTGAACTGTAATTCAGAGTGACATGCTTCACTAAATATCAGATTGGTGGAAATATTGTTGAATCAGGAAGAGACTTTATTTAATAACAAATATCATAATGATTGTGAATGTTATTGTTACTATGTCATCTCTCTATGAATTTGAATCACGGTTCTGCAGCTGTACCCTGACTGAAAAAGTTCTGTCAGTGACTTCAGATGAAAAGAAACTGCTTTACTCGGTGTGGCTCCATTAGATATAGAACATAAAGCATATGCGAATCCTCGTTTCAAAGACAAATTGGCTGATTCAGGTTATAATGAGTTCCCTATGACTACTATTGTTGTATAGTCGCTAAGTTGTGTCTGACTCTCTTGTGACCCCATGGACTGTAGCTGACCAGGCTCCTCTGTCCATGGAATTTCCAAGGCAAGAATACTGCAGAGGGTTGTCCGTTTCCTGCTCCATCCAATCTTCCCAATCCAGATATAGAACCCTGGTCTCCTGCATTAGCAGGTGGATTTTTGTTTTGTTTCTTTTTTTAAACCACTGAACCCTTACTACTATGCATGCTTGAGTGCTCTGTGGCTTCAGTCCTGTCTCTTTGCGACCCCATGGACTGTACCCTGTCATGCTCCTCTGTCCATGGGATTCTCCAGGCTAGAATACTTCAGTGGGTTGCCATGCCCTCTTGCAGGGGATCTTCCCCACCCAGGGATCAAACCGGAGTCTTCTGAGGCTCCTGCATTTGCAAGCAGTTTTGTGCTTCCCTGGTGGATCAGACGGTAAAGCATCTGCCTGTAATACAGGAGACATGGGTTTGATCCTGGGTTGGGAAGATCCCCTGGAGGAGGAAATGGCAACCCACTCTAGTACTCTTGCCTGGAAAATCCCAAGGACGGAGGAGCCTGGTAGGCCACAGTCCATGGGGTTGCAAAGAGTTGGACACGACTGAGTGACTTCACTTCACTTCTTTACTTATGTGATTAATCAGTTGATGACGAAAGTACACACACGTGTGTGTAAATGTGTGCTCATAGATGTATGTATTACCTACCAATCACCTTAGATTGAAACAAAACACATATATAGAGGAGGATCTTAGATATCCTGGGCAAGACAACTCTCTTGTGTTATATTTAAGGAAAATGAAGATGGTATTGGTGTGATGTCTAAATTTGAGGCTTTTCAATCCCAGGCTTTTACTATTTTCCTGTTCTCCCTTCTCCCCCTCCTGCCTTTCCCTTCCTGCTCCTCCCAGTCCACCATAGTCTCCTTTTTCTTCTGTTCATATTTCAGTTCAGTTCAGTTCAGTCGCTCAGTCCTGTCCGACTCTTTGCGACCCCATGAATTGCAGCACGCCAGGCCTCCCTGTCCATCACCATCTCCTGGAATTCACTCAAACTCACGTCCATCGAGTCAGTGATGCCATCCAGCCATCTCATCCTCTGTTGTCCCCTTCTCCTCCTGCCCCCAATCCCTCCCAGCATCAGACTCTTTTCCAATGAGTCAACTCTTCACATGAGGTGGCCAAGGTACTGGAGTTTCAGCTTTAGCATCATTCCTTCCAAAGAAATCCCAGAGCTGATCTCCTTCAGAATGGACTTGTTGGATCTCCTTGCAGTCCAAGGGACTCTCAAGAGTCTTCTCCAACACCACAGTTCAAAAGCATCAATTCTTTGGCGCTTAGTTTTCTTCACAGTCTAACTCTCACATCCATACATGACCACAGGAAAAACCATAGCCTTGACTAGACGGACTTTTGTTGGCAAAGTAATGTGTCTTCTTTTCAATATGCTATCTAGCTTGGTCATAACTTTCCTTCCAAGAAGTAAGCGTCTTTTAATTTCATGGCTGCAATCACCATCTACAGTGATTTTGGAGCCCCCAAAAATAAAGTCTGACACTGTTTCCACTGTTTCCCCATCTGTTTGCC
>NW_011495016.1:270546-271074 GCF_000754665.1 Bison bison bison | reverse complement strand
AAGAGACAGGTTCTGGTATTCCCATCTCTTGAAGAATTTTCCACAGTTTATTGTGATCCACACAGTCAAAGGCTTTGGCATAGTCAATAAAGCAGAAATCGATATTTTTCTGGAATGATCTTGATTTTTCGATGATCCAGCGGATGTTGGCAATTTGATCTCTGGTTCCTCTGCTTTTTCGAAAACCAGATTGAACATCTGGAATTTCACGGTTCACATATTGCTGAAGCCTGGCTTGGAGAATTTTTAGCATGACTTTACTAGCGTGTGAGATGAGTGCAATTGTGCGGTAGTTTGAGCATTCTTTGGCATTGCCTTTCTTTGGGATTGGAATGAAAACTGACCTTTTCCAGTCCTGTGGCCACTGCTGAGTTTTCCAAATTTGCTGGCATATTGAGTGCAGCACTTTCACAGCATCATCTTTTAGGATTTGAAAGAGCTCAACTGGAATTCCATCACCTCCACTAGCTTTGTTTGTAGTGATGCTTTCTAAGGCCCACTTGACTTCACATTCCAGGATGTCCGGCT
>NW_011495016.1:269779-270446 GCF_000754665.1 Bison bison bison | reverse complement strand
TTGGAGCCCCCAAAAATAAAGTCTGACACTGTTTCCACTGTTTCCCCATCTGTTTGCCATGAAGTGATGGGACCGGATGCCATGATCTTCGTTTTCTGAATGTTGAGATTTAAGCCAACTTTTTCACTCTCCTGTCTCACCTTCATCAAAAGGCTTTTTAATTCCTCTTCACTTTCTGCCATAACAGTGGTGTCATCTGCATATCTGAGGTTATTGATATTTCTCCCGGCAATCTTGATTCCAGCTTGTGCTTCTTCCAGCCCAGCATGTCTCATGATGTACTTTGCATATAAGTTAAATAGGCAGGGTGACAATATACAGCCTTGACATACTCCTTTCCCTATTTGGAACCAGTCTGTTGTTCCATGTCCAGTTCTAACTGTTGCTTCCTGACCTGCATACAGATTTCTCAAGAGGCAGGTCAGGTGGTCTGGTATTCCCATCTCTTGAAGAATTTTCCACAGTTTATTGTGATTCACACAGTCAAAGGCTTTGGCATGGTCAGTAAAGCAGAAATAGATGTTTTTCTGGAACTCTCTTGCTTTTTCGATGATCCAGCAGATGTTGGCAATTTGATTTCTGGTTCCTCTGCCTTTTCTAAAACCAGCTCGAACATCTGGAAGTTCATGGTTCACGTACTACTGAAGCCTGGCTTGGAGAATTTTGG
>NW_011495016.1:246486-269679 GCF_000754665.1 Bison bison bison | reverse complement strand
CCACTTGACTTCACATTCCAGGATGTCCGGCTCTAGGTGAGTGATCATACTATCGTGATTATCTGGGTCATGAAGATCTTTTTTGTACTGTTCTGTGTATTCTTGCCACCTCTTCTTAATATCTTCTGCTTCTGTTAGGTCCATGCCATTTCTGTCCTTTATTGAGCCCATCTTTGCATGAAATGTCCCTTTGGTACCTCTAATTTTCTTGAAGAGATCTGTAGTCTTTCCCATTCCGTTTTCCTCTATTTCTTTACATTGATTGCTGAGGAAGGCTTTCTTATCTCTCCTTGCTGTTCTTTGGAACTCTGCATTCAGATGCTTATATCTTCCCTTTTCTCCTTTGCTTTTCAATTCTCTTTTCACAGCTATTTGTAAGGCCTCCCCAGACAACCATTTTGCTTTTTTGCATTTCTTTTCCATGGGGATGGTCTTGATCCCTGTCTCCTGTACAGTGTCACGAACCTCCGTCCATAGTTCATCAGGCGCTCTATCAGATCTAGTCCCTTAAATCTATTTCCCACTTGCACTGTATAATCATAAGGGATTTGATTTAGGTCATAGCTCAATGGTCTAGTGGTTTTCCCTAATTCTTCAAATAAGTCTGAATTTGCCAATAAAGAGCTCATGATTTTTAATGGCTTCTAAATTACTGGAAAAGTTTTATTCAGTTTGTCTATAATTTGACATATTTTTTTAACTTGGAAAAAAGATCAATTATAATTAACCAATAAATTATTTTTTCTGCTAGGTGAATGACATTGTCCTACTTTGAAATACACTGAATAAGAGAGAAAACAGTTCCTGTTCTCTGGATGTAAGGAAAATTATCTATGATATAATCAAGTGTGAATGAAAATCATTAAAACTATGAAATCAAAACCAAGACTTTTTAGTAGTATAGAAATTAATTTTAAAAACTGCTGTGAATGAGAGCCTATGAAGTACAACTAAAATAGTACCCAGAGGAAAATTTGTGTTGAAAATGTATCAAAAAGGGAAAAAGTAAAAGTGTAATAAATATTAAGTTAAATGAGTTAGGTTAAAAACAATATGAGCTTAAGAAAAGGTGGGAGTTAAAAAATGGGTATTAGAATTCAAAAGAGCATAAATTAATTAAAAAACAGAAAAATAGAAAATATTTGACTGTTAATTGTTCAATAATCTCCTAAATGAATTAAGTGAAAGTCACTTAGTCATGTCCGACTCTTTGTGATCCCATGGACTATACAGTCCATGGAATTCTCCAGGCCAGAATACTGGAGTGGGTAGCCTTTCCCTTATCCAGGGGATATTCCCAACCAGGGATCAGACCCAGGTCTCCTGCATTACAGGCTTATTCTTTACCAGCTGAGCCACAAGGGAAGCCCAAGAACACTGGAGTGGGTAGCCTATCCCTTCTCCAGCAGATCTTCCCAATCCAGGAATCGAACTGGGGTCCCCTGCATTGCAGACAGATTCTTTACCAACTGAGCTATCAGGGAAGCCCCAATAATATCTTATTAAATTCAAAGTGTCTATTATGTTTATACCTTAGACACTAAATCTTATTGGAATGTTGGTTTTATACTTTGAACTTTCATTATTGTGGGAGGAATGACCTATGGCCAGACAGAATTCCTATCCAGAGTCATGAATCATTTTACAAAAAAAAAACCACTTGACAATACTGTGGAACCTGCTTTATCCATTCATGGTTTGGCAACATACATCCATGAAACAGTAAAAGCACTTTTTAAGAAGTGCCTAAGACCTATAATTAGACTTCTCTTTCTTCCCTGGAGTATTTCTATTTATGACCTTGATTTTTATCTGAAGGACTTCTCACTATTAGTAATTTTAGTGTGTTCTTACATTTGTCTATGTTAAGAAAAATATGGTCAGAATGCATTTAGTCTCTTTGAATCTTTTCTCTTTTTGGGGGCAGGAGTTTGTTGTGTTCATTATTTCCTTCACTTTTGTTTTATTTTTGCAAATTGTTACAGGTTTTCAGTTCAGTTCAGTTCAGTTGCTCAGTCGTGTCCAACTCTTTGAGACCCCATGGACTGCAGCACGCGAGGCCTCCCTGTCTATCACCAACTCACAGAGTTTACCCAAACTCATGTCCATTGAGTTGGTGATGCCATCCAACCATCTCATCCTCTATCGTCCCCTCTCCTCATGCCTTCAGTCTTTCCCAACATCAGGGTCTTTTCAAATGAGTCAATTCTTTGCATCAGGTGGCCAAAGTACTGGAGTTTTAGCTTCAACATCAGTCCTTCCAATGAACACTCAGGACTGATCTCCCTTAGGATGGACTGGTTGGATCTCCTTGCAGTCCAAGGAACTCCCAAGTGTCTTCTCCAACACCACAGTTCAAAAGCATCAATTCTTTGGCGCTCAGCTTTCTTTATAGTCCAACTCTCACAGCCGTATATGACCACTAGAAAAACCATAGCCTTGACTAGACAAACCTTTGTTGGCAAAGTAATGTCTCTGCTTTTTAATATGCTGTCTAGGTTGGTCATAACTTTCCTTCCAAGGAGTAAGCATCTTTTAATTTCATGGCTGCAGTCACCAGCTGCAGTGATTTTGGAACCCCCCAAAATAAAGTCTGACACTGTTTCCACTGTTTCCCCATCTATTTCCCATGAAGTGATGGGACCGCATGCCATGATCTTTGTTTCCTGAATGTTGAGCTTTAAGCCAACTTTTTCACTCTCCTCTTTCACTTTCATCAAGAGGCTTTTGAGTTCCTCTTCACTTTCTGCCATAAGGGTGGTCATCTGCATATCTGAGGTTATTGATTTTTCTCCCAGCAGCCTTGATTCCAGCTTGTGCTTCTTCCAGCCCAGTGTTTCTCATGATGCACTCTGCATATAAGTTAAATAAGCAGGGTGACAATATTCAGCCTTGATGTACTCCTTTCCTGATCTGGAACCAGTCTGTTGTTCCATGTCCAGTTCTAATTCTTGCTTCTTGACCTGCATTCAGATTCCTCAAGAGGCAGGTCAGGTGGTCTGGTATTCCCATTTCTTGAATAATTTTTCCACAGTTTGTTGTGATTCACACAGTCAAAGGCTTTGGCATGGTCAGTAAAGCAGAAATAGATGTTTTTCTGGAACTCTCTTGCTTTTTCGATGATCCAGCAGATGTTGGCAATTTGATTTCTGGTTCCTCTGCCTTTTCTAAAACCAGCTCGAACATCTGGAAGTTCATGGTTCACGTACTACTGAAGCCTGGCTTGGAGAATTTTGGTTTTCAGCCCTGGCCTTTATTCTTTCCTCAGTTTCTTTCATTCCTCTTTTTTATGCTGCTTCTTTCTTGTTCCAGCTCTTCCCTTGTTCTGTAATATTCTTCCCATCCCCCTTGTTTTTGTTTTTCTAATTATACTAACATCGCATTTTCTTTTTCCTCTCTCTTTACACTTGTTCCTTCTCTTTGGCTGAGGTATGTTTACTTTGCTTTGTTTTCCCTTTACTTTGTGTATTACAGCTCAGTCAGCATTTTTCTTTCCTTACCCCTGTTAACTGGCACCATCTATCCTTTTGGGTGAATCAAGAAAAATAAGGGAAGGAAAAGAATGATGAGAAAGCTTCATCTCACTGACTGTTTTTCTGGTTCTTATTATGTCCTTCTATGTTTTTAATGATCACATCTAATTATTTCAGATAATAAATAGGTTTGAATTGATGCCCATATAGTGATAAATTACCTAGCCATTTAGTCAGGCACACGCATCTGTGTGCCTTAGGAAGAAAAAAGGATTTACAAATGTACTCCCTAAAGAAAGTATTTCTCTTCTCTGTTTACTTATGAGAATGCCAGGGCAAAACTTATTTTTTTTAATCTTGAAATGTTATTTTTTGTTCTTCGTTTCATTTTCTAGGATGTTTCCTAGGATTATAATGCATTCTGGGGAAGGTCTTGTTTGTTAACAGACAGATTCTATTACAACAAAATCCCTGGGGTTGTGTTATTTTCAGCATTATTCAAAGATAAATTGACTTTAAGTTGAGGCTGGCAAACATTTATATTATTGCCATTTTTGTTCTGAAAGTATGTGGAAGAGGACTGGCTCTCCACTAACTTGAAGCTTTTTCAAGCTAGTTTAAATGTTGTGAAGGATTGGAACACAGCTTCTGAATTGTTTCTTGCTATTGATAAGACTTTGCTGCATGGGCCTCAGGTGTCTTACTAATATCTGTACCTCATTTTTCTCCTGTGCTCCCTGTACACCTAGCACATTGCTGGGAATAGCCTTAGTACTCTCAGTGGTAAATAAAAATTTTAAAATCCCATATCCCTTGTAAGTCCCAATGAGGAAAGATCATTCTCTTTGGAATGATGATAAGAATGGATGGGCAGGATAAACTTTGGCTAGACAGTACTTGAGAGGAAGACAATATAATGGTATTCAATAACAGTAATATTAACAGTGATAAAAAGTGACATTATTGAGTGCCTACTTAACTCTGATTTTTATTAAGGGTTCATTAGTAATACTAACTAATAATGCTAGAATGAATATGTATTGAATGGCTACTATTCAACAGTTTTTGTTCTAAATGCATAGTATTTCTTCCTGCGAACTTTCTTTATTATTCTTTATAAAAAGTCCTGTGGGGTTTTTATGAAAAAATTGGCTAGAGCTTAGTAACTTGCCTAAGTCACATAGTGATAAATTTCATATCTATGCCTATTTGAGTTCAGAGACTAAATTTCTCAGTTCCTTAATGTTACTTAGTACCTGTTATTGAGGACTTTATGTCAAACATTGCAAGGTGTCTTCCTTCCCTTGTAAAAATTTGTGGGGTATTGGTAAACCCAGGTTTGTCATCCATTTTCATAATTGAATAAGATGAAATTTTGAAATTATTTGAGAAAGAAAAAAGGATTTCAAGACATGAACAAATTGTACAAATGCCTCCTCATCGCCCCATTCCCTTCAGCCTCCTTAATTAATCACATGCACATGATCCAAGCAGAAGAGCCTGCCTGTTTGAAATTTAATGTATGACACTTTCCTTCAGATAAAATATTGGTATTCTCAGAGTTTAGATGCTTTAAATTCTGTGGTTTGATTACATTTTGACTTACCCTAATGTGTCATCCAAGATAGTAATAGCTATACTCTTGCTATGGGAAATAACAAGTTAGAAAATTATTCAGAAGCCATGTAAGAGCCCCATAGAGCATGAAGAAAATAAACAAATCAGGGAAGCATAATCACTTTTCTGTACTAATGTTGTTCTAATAAATACGAATTCCTTTCTATTACTTTGCATGCTATAAGTAATGTGATTCACTTGGTCTGCTTTTGTTGTTCATTCTAAAGTGGTATTGCCTTTAAAACTTGTGCAAAGTATTAACAGTTTTAAGTTCATTTTCATAAATGTAATTAAACTTCATCACTTCTTTTTGATGCAACAAGCCAGGCAGTAAATGCAGAGAAAAGGCCACAAACACAAACTTTTAATTCAAAATAATGTAGCATTAGCATTTTCTGTACCAAGGAATATGCAAATAAAATGCATGAGATTAATCATGTTTAAATAATAAAACTAAACATTTAGAAGAAAACAGTTTTATTTCTTACTGGTTACAGAGCTACAAGAATATTATTTAAAATACCAACAATCGTGCTATTATTAGCTTGTACTTTAGATAGATTATCAACACTTGAGAAAGATGCCCTCTTTAAATGCTTTAATTCAGGGCAAGTTGCATCCATTGGAGATGTTAAGATAGTCTTAAAATTCATCACTCTGACTTACTCCATAAAGGAAGAGAAAGGATGCATTTTGTATTGAAATACACACTTTATCTCTGTATTTCACAGATAACTATCTCCTTGAAGGTTATTTTGCTTTTATAGATGGAGTGAAGGAAGAACAAAATGCAAATTATCTGGATGGTTGCTAATTTTGTAAGACAAATAACCTGTTTCTAAGTAATGCTACTGGTGTTGACTAGAAATTAATTTTCCAATGGACTTTGTGGCATACGCTTTAGTGTAGGGACAAGTATTTGTGCTTGTGGTTTGTTACCCAATAAGCCTTTACTTTAGGTTTCTGAATTTCCAGTTAAAGCTTGGCATGGTTGGATTGAGATTAAATTGCTCTTATTGTCAATTTGTGCAAACTTCATACTTTTATGTAAAGAAGAAATATATGTCATATGTTGTTATATTCAGAAACCCACCCTAGAGCTCACCCTCTAATCTAGCCTTTCTAAAATAAACAGAGAAGTATTATGAGGCTCCTCCTTCATAACTATAATGCCACCACCACCAACACACATAACACACTTCATAATCAGGTTTTAAAAATTATTATACAGTTACTAAATCAGTTATCTGAAATTAACTTTACTTCAATCAATTGTATATATTGTTTGTTGAATAAATGGAAAGATTTCAAAGTCACACATAGGCTTGTGCTCTATTATAGAGAAATATTAGATACATATCCCATTAATTACCAATAATAGTGATAATGGTAAGAAAAGCTCTTTGTAAATAATTGCTTGAAGTATATATGATATATTTATACAAGTTTTTATGATTTACTTAAATTGAAGATACTAACTATCCTTTCAAGGAGTTATCATTGTACAAGTTTGTTTAAATAATTTAACTTTTTGTATCTTCTCTATAAATTGCTTTCAACATAAATGGAACAACACTGAACAACTTATAAAATGTTTTTTATTTTGGGAAATCTAGAAAAAAATCCAAGTGGGGAAAGGTCCCATCTAATTTCAGAGAAAGAAGAGTAGAACATCCAGTGGGCTCCTCCCACCTCCCCCCTAAAAAAAACACTGACTAATGTTTTTGAGCAGTTTTAGTTTCATAGCACAATTGAGTGGAAACAGCAGTTTTCCATATACTCTCTGCCCCTGCATCTGCATAATCTCCCCTATTATCAATATCCCCATCAGAGTGGTACACTTGTTACAACTGATGAACCTGGACTAACATTAAAATCACTCAAAGTCCATAGTTTGCATTGTAAGGGGGCAACAGAGGATGAGTTGGTTAGATAGCAACAGTGAACATGAGTTTGAGCAAACTCTGGGAGACAGTGAAGGACAGGGAAGCCTGGTACACTGCAGTCCATGGGGTCACAAAAAGTCAGACGTGACTTAGCAACTAAGCAATGACAACTTGATGGTGTACATTCTATAGATTTGGACAAATTCTAGTGATGAGTGTCCACTACTGTAGATAGCATCATGCAGATACTATTTTCACTGCCCTAAAAATCCTCTGTGCTTCCCGAGTTCATCCCTTCATCCCCCAATCCCTAGCAACCATTGATCTTGCTGCCTTCATTGTTTTGTCTTTTCCAGCATATAATACAGTTGGAATCACATAGTATGTAGCCTTTTCAGATTGGCTTTTTTTTTTTTCAGTTAATACTAGGCGTATAACTTTCTTCCATGTCATTTCATGGCTGGAGAGCTCATTCCTTTTTACTACTGAATAACATTCCATTGTCTGAATGTGTCACAGTTTGTTTGTTCAGTCACCTACTAAAGAACCTCTCTCATGTTTCCAAGTTCTGGTAATAACCAATAAAGCTGGTAGAAACATCTGTGTGCTGTGTTCTGTGTAGAGATAAGTTTTCAACTCTATTGAATAAATATCAAGTTAGTGTGACTGCTGGATTATATGGTTTAAGAGTGTGTTTAGTTTTATAAGAAAGTACCAAACTGCCTTCTAAAGTAGCTGTGCTATTTTGCTTTCCCACCAGCAGTGAATGTGTATTCCTGTTGCTCCACATCTTTGTCAGCATTTGTCGTCATCTGCATTCTGGATTTTGGCCATTCTAATAGGTATGTAATTACAGTTCATCATTATTTAAATTTGTATTTCCCTGATGACACATGAAGTGGAGTATCTTTTCCTATGTTTATTTGCCAAAATATATCTTCTTTGGTGAGATGTCTGTCATGGTCTTTGTTCCATTTTGTAATCAGGTTGTTTTGTTTCTTACTGTTGAGTTTTAAAAGTTCTTTGTACAGTTTAGATAATAGTCCTTTATTAGATGTGTCTTTCTCAAATACTTTTGCCTAGTATGTTGCTCATCTTTACATTCTCTTGATAATGTCTTTTGCAGAGAAATGGGATACTTTGCTTTTTAACCATTAAATCCCCAAAAGGCATAGCTTCTGTAATCATTTTGTGGCTAAACTTGAATTCACTTTTCATTTCTTACTGGCACAAAACATTTTGGAAAAAATAACAGTGTTCTGTTTCACTTATTGGAAGTATGGAGAGGATCTTGAGAAAGAAAAAGAGAAATGAGATTGATTTAGGAAAAAGACCAGAAAGTACATCAAAATAATAAAAATTCTAAATTAAATTATGGATAATGAAAATTTTTTATATATTTTTCTAAATTTCTATGTAAATAGAATTTTCATAGAGGAAGAGTTAGAGAATCATTTGATCTGGATATTAGGGAGAAAAGTTATTATGCATCAGTGCTATCCAACAGAAATATAATGCGGTCAAACAAATGTAATTTTAAACTTTTCAGCATCTGCATTAAAAAGATAAAAAGAAACAGGGGCATTTAATTTTTAAAAATATAACTTATTAACTGAATATGCCAAAAAGTTATTTTCAAATATAATATGTAAGCAATATAACTTTATTAATGAGATATTTTACATCTCTTTGTTTGGTAATAAGTCTTTGAGATTATGTTTTTACAGTATAGCACACCTCAGGTTAAACCATATATTTACATTGAAAATATGTGATCAGTGTTTAGATTTCATAAAATTTACATTGAAAACAAATTTATATACTCGTGTTGTTTCAGATTTTTAAAATTTCAGATAAGTGAGATAAGTACCAAAAAATAATTTTTCTTTAATATTCACATCAACATTGACAATACTCATTCATTACTTTAGAAAGGATTTGACTTTGAAGAAAAGCATAACACAATCAAAACATGTCTTTCCACATTAAAAAAATTCCCTAACTTTAACTTAGTATTAATAACTTCAAAAGATTTTTGCATAAACTAAAAGAAAATCTAAAGTTACCAGTGTCAACAAAGCATTCATCAAATTTTATTATTTTGGTGGATAATTTGTATAATGCAACAGCAATTTTAAATTAACAAAATTATTTTTTTTGCACACTCCTCATTATTGAAAAATATGGTAAGATATTCTTATTGATAACTATTATGAGAAATTACAGTTCAGCATAAATTCATGTAATTCTCCAGCTAGATCATGAACCAACTTTCTCTTTTCCTAGAATGTCAAGTTTAGCTCATTCATATGCAGTATAATATCAATGAGAAATTTAATTGCATTGATTAAATTACCCTGCCACTTTTTTTCTTCCTATACTGAATGATGAGCTTCTCTTCTGTTTAAAGAAATCTTGAAGTGGAGTTGACAGAACACCAAACCCTTGTAAACTTGTTCAGAACTCAGTGTGCATTGGCAAAGAAATTAAACTCATTATATTCTGTATGTTCTCATAGTTCTTCACACTGGCAATGATTCATAGCATTTGTACTCATTTACACATACATACATGTATGTTTTCTTTGTGGATTTAGAAATTATATATAGAGTCTATAATACTTTAGAAAATTGAGCACAAACATTTCAGGATGAATCATGAAGTGGAATAAAGTGATACAGGAAACATTCTTTATTGTCTTAAAATTCTAATAAATCCAGATTTTCACCTAATATAGCTATAGCTGAACACTATTAGTCATGATAGAAACTAACTTTTTAATATTTAGCTATAATTCTTTGAAAGATACAAAAGGTTCAAAATTGCTTAGCTTAGATTTTCTTTAAGCTATAAATTGACTTTTTTCTCTCAAATTTTAAGTTTTTTGACACACAACTACCTAAAAATATTTGTTAGGCCGCATGTCTTAACATTGGGCTTCCCAGGTGGTACTAGTGGTCAAACAGCCTGCCTGCCAATGCGGGAGAGCCTTAAGAGACTTTGAGTTCAATCCCTGGGTCAGGAAGATCCCCTGGAGGAGGGCATGGCAACCCACTCTAGTGTTTTTGCCTGGAGAATCCCAAGGACAGAGGAGCCTGGCGGGCTACAGTCCATGGGTTGCAAAGAGCCAGACATGACTGAAGCAAATTAGCACGCAGCATGTACATGTCTTATATTTTGTAACTCAACTAAAGCTAAAGAAAAATGCTCATAATTAAAAAAATTTTTGAATGAACTGATTTTTTTTTGTTATAATTATCTGGTAATTTAATTGAAGACTTCATAATTTCCTTATAAAATTTCTATGACTAAGGTAATTTCTTTTACAATCTTTTCATCTAAGAATGATTCATTTTTCAACAAGTCAAATTATTCTATACATTGCCAAAGTTACAAGCTTGATTTGTTTAAAATCATTTAGAATTTTTTGACATTTAATTCTGATCTCAGATACTAATGTAATTGGTTCTTTTTTGACTTTTGAGAAGAATCTTATCAAATTAATTATGTTTTTGCTAAAAAAGTATCTTAATAGTGTCTGATTTATTATCTGTATTTTTATACAGTAACAATTTACTTTTATTCTCATAGAGAAAATTCCAATTGACATTCATTGTGAACTTGCAAACTACCCTCTTACTATCTCTCATCCTAATACCACCTTCTGAATCTTTATTTAATTATGCACCAGTAATAAACCTATACTTTGTTTATTTAAAATGTTATTCATTGAACTATAGTTGACTTACAGTATTATGTTAGTTTCAGTTGTAGAGCTTCAGATTCTTTTCTATTATAGATTGTTGAAAGATACTGACTATAGTTCCATGTGCTATATAGTAAAATCTCTTTGTTAATCTATTTTATACAGAGTGGTGTATGTTTATTAATTCTATATTCTTAATTTATCCCTCCCTTTCCACTTTCTTCTTTGGTAACTGCAAGTTTTCTGTCTGTGAGTCTCTTTCTGTTTTGTAAATAAGTTGATTTGTACCTATATTTTAAATTTAAAGATATGTTCATACTTATTTTAAAACTACAACCATAATATTATTATATTTGAATTAAAGTTATAATGAATACTTCAATTTAATTATCAAATACAGTTTGCATATCATTTTAACTCATGGTGTCTGCACACATATTCAAATAAACATATTATCATGTTACAGTGCTGCATAGAAAAATACTATTCAAATGGATCAATCCACTGATACCCACTAGATCAGTGCTGTTTATGTGTAATAGTGAAATAATGTACAGTGCCAGTGTGTGAACTATAATACTACTAAAGGGAGATGTCATCTTACAAAGATAGTTTTCAGTTTTAAAATTTAAATTAAATGAATTAAGACTGGGAGGGATTGGGGGCAGGAGGAGAAGGGGACGACAGAGGATGAGGTAGCTGGATGGTAACATTGACTCGATGCACATGAGTTTGGGTAAACTCTGGGGGCTGGTGATGGACAGGGAGGCCTGGTGTGCTGCGATTCATGGGGTCTCAAAGAGTCAGACACAACTGAGCGACTGAACTGAACTGAAGATGATATAAGATTAAAAGTTCATTTTCTCAGTTGTACTAACTACCTTTCAACTGTTAAAGAGTTACATGTGGCTATAAGCACATTCTATAGGCAAGAGATTTAAAAAATTGAGGTTTATTCATTTACATATTGAATTAAAGATAATTTAGATTGAAGCATTTAAATATATTGCATAGCACCTGCCCTATTAAATATTTTTGGAGATATAGATAATTAAACCCCGTCCTTGGGATTCTCCAGGCAAGAACACTGGAGTGGGTTGCCATTTCCTTCTCCATTGCATGAAAGTGAAAAGTGAAAGTGAATTCGCTCAGTCGTGTCCGACTCTTAGTGACCCCGTGGACTGCAGCCCACCAGGCTCCTCCATCCATGAAATTTTCCAGGCAAGAGTACTGGAGTGGGGTGCCATTGCCTTCTCCATAATGCATAGCAAATACCCAGTGAATATTACATTTAAATTATAGTAAATCAGCTGTACTTCAATAAAAAATAAATTAAAAAATTAAATTACAGTATTCATTATTACTATTGAATGTTTTTTGTAATGTCCAAAAGGCAACAAAGTGCCTCTTGTGTTTAGTGTAATATTTACCTGTTTACTTTTTTTCTGTTTCTGTTTTTCAAACCAATTCTAATTGTGCTTTAAATAAAATTACATGATTTTGAGCAAAGAACTAAAAATTACTTTCATAATCAAACAACATGTATTTAGAAAACATTTGACTTTGTTCTTTTGTAAATGTTTTCAGATATCTGAAATTACTTGCTAAGTGGTTTTCAGATAGATAAGAATTCAATGTTTTCTCATACTCAAACATAGTTAATAAATGATTTGTTTCCTATATAGGAATATCCACCAGTTTATCAAATATATATAATAGAAAAAAAACCCTTGAAAACCACTAAGATGCCCCAAAGATAAGGAATTGGTAAAGGAATGCTAACATACAGTGTTCAAACTTTGGAGTATTAAGAGGGCCTTGGTATGTTTTAGATATGTATTTGCTGATATAGAAAGATGTGCATGATATACCATTTAATGAATGATACAAATTTAAAATAATATATACAGTATGATTTAATTTGTAATATAGACAGATTATGTGTAGGAAACTCTGAAAAGCTATATACCAAAGTGTCAACAAGAATTATTTCTGGATGGTTCACAGAGTAGTAATGTGTTAAATTACAGGTGATTTTTCTTATTTCTAATTTTTAACAATGACTATATGATCAACCTAGATAGCATATTGAAAAGCATAGACATTACTTTGCCAACAAAGGTTTGTCTAGTCAAAGCTATGGTTTTTCCTGTGGTCATGTATGGATGTGAGAGTTGGACTGTGAAGAAGGCTGAGCGCCAAAGAATTGATGCTTTTGAACTGTGGTGTTGGAGAAGACTCTTGAGAGTCCCTTGGACTGCAAGGAGATCCAACCAGTCCATTCTGAAGGAGATCAGCCCTGGGATTTCTTTGGAAGGAATGATGCTGAAGCTGAAACTCCAGTACTTTGGCCACCTCATGAGAAGAGTTGACTCATTGGAAAAGACTCTGATGCTGGGAGGGATTGGGGGCAAGAGGAGAAGGGGATGACAGAGGACGAGATGGCTGGATGGCATCACTGACTCGATGGACGTGAGTCTGAGTGGACTCAGGGAGCTGGTGATGGACAGGGAGGCCTGGCGTGCTGCGATTCATGGAGTCGCAAAGAGTCGGACACGACTGAGCGACTGATCTGATCTGATCTGACATAGTACTTGAATAACAGAATTATACATTATTAAAGGGAGCATTTACCAAAAATCTTTGGGAAAATTCTGTTTGTTTTTCATTGGCCTCTACAGTTTTCTTTAGACTTAGATCTTCTAAAATTGTGTAGGACTACTTTCAGATAAATAATTGAATTTTAAGGAAGGACATTTCTTAGGAGACTTGAAAAATGCCAAGTCAGTGATCAATGGTTGGTCAATTAAGATTTGAAACAAGGGTGATCTTTAAAACGTAAAAAGTTGGCTATCACATCATGTTCTTTTTTTTTCTTTATTATGATTTTTAGCCAGATTCATAAATTTGGTGTTCCCTGATAAGTTTACTCTTACAGTAGTGTAGTGGTTAAAGGATGCAGCTTGAGAAAATTCTTCAGAGTGTGAAAACTCAGAAAAATACTTATAATATTAAAGACAGTTTTAAATTTAGATATGATAGGATTAACTGCTCGTAGAGTATCTTTTCAGTGGTCCTGAGAAAGTACTCTGCCCTATCTTCCCCCAGATGTTTTTGATGATGCCTTAAATTTCTTGAGCAGAAATGATCACGGGGTTTTTGTCTTTTCTTTTGTTGACGAGGTGTATCACACTGATTGGCATATGTTGAACCATCCTTGTGACCCTGATAAATCCAACTTGGTCAGAATGTGTGATCTTTTTTATGTACTGTTGAATTAGGTTTGCTAGTAATTATTTCTTAGCAGTTAATTATTGGTAGCCAATAATTTTAGTAAATTAAAAAAATTTATTACCTAGAATTGCTTTATAATTTAAATTTGAGTGTTGAATTGATACATGGATCACTGGTATCATCTCATCTCTGGTAAGAAGGAACCTGTGCCTCTGGCTGAAATCTGGTGTGTCCAGTTTCTGGTTATGCAAAGTGAGAGAGTAAATGAATTTTACCAAACACAGCACTGCATGGTTTTGAAGCCAAGGTGTGTGCCATCTTTCCATGAAAAACCTGCAATCCAAAACCTGGCCTACCCTCTAGTAGAGTCATCAAGCCAAAGAGTTAGGCAGGATGAGAAAAGCAAAGCATGAAACATAGCAGCAGAAAGGCAGGAAAAGGGTTCTTTACTGATGAAATCTGAGTCTTAAAATCTGGCCGAAAGATATATTTTATAGTTGGACTATGCCTTCTCTTTGGTGAAGGGAATTGCTCTGTTTCCTGTTACTTATTCTACTCAGAGAATATTCCTCCCTTAAGTCACATTACACCAATGAGTTTCTCCTCAGTTTTAAACTTTTCTACTTGCCTTCCCCTTTTTCCTCCATTCCTTTGCTTGATTGGTTTTCTGTGTGAACTCACTTTTCAGTTTTCCCGATGACATTCCCATCATTTGAGATTTATCTACTCTGAGAAAACTTTTTTTGATTCAGCAATCAGATAGAAGATTTCATTTATTCATTATATTTCAAAATCACTTCTGAGGATTATTTTATGGTAAGAATTAGCTATGGTGGTAAGAATTAGCTACAATAGTAAGAATTAAGTAATTATGTAAAAAATGTAAAGTAATTATGTAAAAAAAGTAAATATGATAAGAATTAGTAATTATGGTTAAGAATTAGGTAAGGTAGTGGTGGTAAGACTACTCTCAGTAAATGAAACAAAGCATGTGCAAAAAGCAGGAGCTGAGAGAGTTCCTGAATGTGTGTATTCATTACTTATTATTGAAACTTAGTGGTGAAGCCGTGGGGTGAGGTTGTTCAGCTGAAGGGGCTGGAAAGGTTGACAAGGGTCGGATAATGCATGGTGTTTTATAAATACCTATTGCAGGAAGAATGAATCATGGAGGGCCTTATTTAGATATATTATGTGATTTGACCTAGTTACACAGCCAGAAGAGTGAGTATTTAAAATTAGTGTGTAGTTTTACTTTCAAGCCCAAGCCCTTTATCTCTATCCTATTCTGCATCTTGAAATAATTCTTTCACTGGAATGTGGGACAGACATCCAGCCTAGGTTATAGCACTGCTCAGATAACAACAGCTCAAGGTGTGGAAGAGAGCAAGATGTGATTTTATAGGACAAAAATGCACCTAGGGAAATAAAACTGCTTTAGAAGTATTTTGTAATGAGATTGTGGTTAAATAGGAATTTTGACCAATTACAGTCAAAGAGACCAAAAATAATCTATAATTTGTGTTAAAATTCCAAATGTAAGGAGGTGACTCTTCCAAGAGAATAGAGCAAGGAAAACAGAGCAGCAGACTACAAGGAGTCAGGACACAAACAGTTGCTTATAAATAGAACCAACTCTAAAGGCTCTTATGGGGCTGGTGCACTGGGACGACCCAGAAGGATGGTATGGGGAGGGAGGAGGGAGGGGGGTTCAGGATGGGAAACACGTGTATACCTGTGGTGGATTCATGTTGATGTATGGCAAAACCAATACAATATTGTAAAGTAATTAACCTCCAATTAAAATAAATTTATATTAAAAAAAAAGAAAATGTTTATATAGCAAACCCATAACTCAGTTCAGATCAGATCTTGGAAAAATTTGGAGCTTATCACAGACAGGAGGGTTTACTAGTAAAAGAAGACCAGAAGTGAAGATGCAAACTGTAAGTGTGTTTTTTGAGAAGCATATTGAATCGTGCTTATGGTGATTATTTCAGTTCAGTTCAGTTCAGTCACTCAGTCATGTTCAATTCTTTGTGACCCCATGCACTGCAGCATGCCAGGACTCTCTGTCCATTGCCAACTCCCAGAGCTTACTCAAACTCACATCCATTGAGTTGGAGGTGCCGTTCAGCCATCTCGTCCTCTGTCATCCCCTCCTCCTCCTTCCCGCAATCTTTCCCAGCATCAGACTCTTTTCAAATGAGTTTTATAGTATCTGTTATTAGATTTAGGTCTTTAATCCCTTTTATTTTTGTATGCAGTATTAATAAGTATTCTAATTTCATTTTTTAATATATAACTATCCAGTTTTCCCGGCACCACTTATTGCAGAGACTGTCTTTTCTCCATTGTATATCTTGCCTCCTTTTTAAAAATTAATTGACCGTAAGTGTGTGGTTTTACTTCTGAACTTTCTATCCTGTGCCAATCTATATTTCTAATTTTGTGCCAGTGCCATACTGTTTTGATGACTATAGCTTTGTAGTATAGTCTGAAGTCAGAGAGCCTGATGCTTCCAGCTCTGTTTTTCTTTCTCAAAATTGTTTGGCTTTTGTGTGTCTTCATATAAATTTTAAGATTTTTTTGTTCTAGATCTACAGAAAATGCCATTGGTAATTTGATAGAGATTGCATTGAATCTGTAGATTGCCTTGGGTAATACAGTCATTTTGGCAAGATTGATTCTTCCAATCTAGGAACATCTTTTCATTTGTTTGTGTCATCTTAGATTTCTTTCATCATTGTCTTAGTTTTTGAAGTACAGTTCTTTTGCCCCGTAGGTAGGTTTATTCCTAAGTATTTTATCCTTTTTGATATGATTATAATTGAAATTATTTTCTTAATTTCTCTTTCTGATCTTTCATTGTTAGTGTGTAAAAATGCAGCAAATTTCTACATATTAATTTTTGTATCCTGCAACCTTATTGAATTCATTGATGAGCTCTAATAGTTTTCTGGTAGCATCTTTAGCATTTTCTACATATAGTACCATGTCACCTGCCAATAGTGACAGTATTATTTCTTCTTTGCCAATTTAGATTCCTTGTATTTCTTTTTCTTCTCTGATTGCCTTGGCTAAGATTGCCAAAACTATGTTGAATAAAAGTGGTGAGAGTGGATATCCTTGTCTGTTCCTGACCTTAAAGGAAATTGTTTCAGCATTTCACTGTTGAGTGTTAGTTTTAGGTTTGTCATATATGGTCTTTATTATGCTGACGTAGGTTACCTGTCTGCACATCTTCTGGAAAGTTTTTACCATAAATGGGTGTTGGGTTTCATCAAAAGCTTTTTTTGCATCTATTGAGATGCAAATTTTTGGAAGAGTTTCAGAAGGATAGGTGTTAACTCTTCTCTGAATATTTACTAGAATTAGCCTGTGAAGGCATCTGTTTCTGGACTTTTGTTTTTTGGATGTTTTTAATCACAGTTTCAGTTTCATTTGCCTGTTCATATATTCTATTTCTTCCAGGTTCAGTCTTTGGAGACTGTACCTTTCTAAGAATTTGTCCATTCCTTCTAGGTTGTCCATTTTATTGGTATATAGTTGGTTATAGTAGTCTTTATGATCCTTTGTATTTCTGTGGTGTCAGTTGTAACTTCTTTCTCATTTCTAATTTTACTGTTTTGAGCTCTCTCCCTTTTTTTTTGTTGATGAATCTCTCTAAAGATTTATCAATTTTGTTTATCTTTTCAAAGAACCAGCTTTTAGTTTCATTGATGTTTTCTATTGCTTTCTTTCACTCTATTTCATTTACTTCTTCTCTGACCTCTGATTTCTTTCCTTCTGCTAATTTTGGGTTTTATCTGTTCTTCTTTCTCCGGTTGGTTTAGTTGTAATGTTAGGTTGTTTACTTGAGATTTTTTTTGCTTCCTGAGGTATGGTTTTATTTCTGTAAACTTCCATCTTAGAACTACTTTTGCTGTGTCCCATAGGTTTTGGATGGTTGTGTTTTCATTTTCTTTTGTCTATAGGTAACTTCTGATTTCCTCAGTGATTCATTGGTTGTTTAGTAGCATATTGTTTAGCCTCCACATATTTGTGTTTTTTATACTTCTTTTCTTGTAGGTTCTAATTCATGGCATTGTGGTTGGAAAAGATGCTTGATATAATCTTTATATTCTTGAATTTACTGATGCTTGCTGTGTGACCCAGCTTGTATCTGTTCTGGAGAATAGAATGCTTTATAAATACCAATTAAGTCTATTAGGGTTAATGCTTTATTTAAGGCCTGTGTTTCCTTATCGACTTTCTGTCTGGATGATCTGTTCATTGGTGTAATTGTGGTGTTACAGTCTCCCACTGTTACTGTGTTACTGTCAGTTTCTCTTTTTGTGGTTATTAGCATTTTTCCTTTGTATGAATATTGTGGTGCTCCTGTGTTAGGTGTACATATATTTACAATTGTTTTATCTCCTTGGAGTATACATTAGAGCAGCACAGTTCTGATATTACTATGTGCCTCTGTCCTCTATATGATCTAGCAGGTTTTTTACTGTACAACTAATTAATCCTTTACTTATGATCTGATAGTTCATTTTATAATTAACACAAAATGAGTAAGTCATCTTTGGAATTATTATTTTGAGTCCCCAGATTTCTCTATATGAGTTTTGGCCTACTGAAATCCTTGATAGTTTCTAAATATGCTTCTTAGTGCAGAGGGTGATTAGCCAATTGGCCATGGTAAAGTCCTTTGGAATAAGATCTATAGCAAAATAAAAGAGCTCTGTGAATGCAATAAAATTCAGAGAAGTTTTTCCGTCTTTCCAGAATTCAGTGTATATTTGGTAATAATTTAAATAAGAAAGGGTGTGGTCTGTTTCATGTTGAGGGTAGTGGCCAGTCATAGATGTATGATTTAGGGAATGTAGACAAACACTTCCTTCCAATTCAAATGTGACTGATATCTATTTGCTAAAGCCTAATCTGAGCACTGAAGAATTGATGCTTTTGAACTGTGGTGTTGGAGAAGACTCTTGAGAGTCCCTTGGATTGCAAGGAGACCCAACCAGTCCATTCTAAAGGAGATCGGTCCTGGGTGTTCTTTGGAAGGAATGATGCTAAAGCTGAAACTCCACATACTTTAGCCACCTCATCTGAAGAGTTGACTCATTGGGAAAGACTCTGATACTGGGAGGGATTGGGGGCAGGAGGAGAAGGGGATGACAGAGGATGAGATGGCTGGATGGCATCACTGACTTGATGCACATGAGTTTGGGTGAACTCCAGGAGTTGGTGATGGACAGGGAGGCCTGGCATGCTGCGATTCATGGGGTCGCAAAGAGTTGGGCACGACTGAGTGACTGAACTGAACTGAATCTATTGATCAGTTTCAAAATGCAAATAAATCTTTTTCAGATATTTGCATTTTTGTGAAAATAAAGAATACTCAGAGTTTCAGTGTGTGCATTACTTGTGTTTGGGAGAGTTGGGGGGAGATAGAGAGAGGGAGAAGTAAAGAAGGGAGGAGAGAGGAGATGAGCAGTCAGTGACAAAGAATAAGACCAAAGAGTCTGGGACCCAAGGCTCCTTGATCTTTTTGCTGTATTTCCTTTTGACAATACTTAAAAATGAAGGTTAAGTCATGGAACATAGTATTGGGGCTTGTTTCTGCCCTCTCAAAAATTATAGTTTGCAACTTCCCTTTTCCATCCTCTAGTTAATGATTTTTAAACTTTGTGCTGCAGGAGCTATAAAGAACAGTCATTCAGTGAGTGGCTGTTTATTTAGTGCCCTTCAGGGTGCCTAGAGCTGAACCAGAGAAAATTAATAGCATTAAACCCTCAAGCTTTGATGCTGGCTCTGAAGTGCAGAGCTGCTTGACACATATTTCCAAAGGGACATTTCTACTTCCTTTTTACGTGTACAAGGAGAGGAAAGATATTTGACCTGCTTATTAACACATCTTTAATGTGTAATGCACTTTTTGAAGTCAGATTTATTAAGGTATAATTTGTATATTATAAAATTTACCCTTTTTAAGTGTAAAGTTTGAACTTGATAAATGTGCACAGTTATGTCCCCACTGTTATAAGCAGGATATAGGATGATTTCATTACCCTGAGTATTCATGCCCCTTCATCATTAACCCCTCGTCCTACAACTAGCACTTGGAAACCACTGATATGAATTATTTTGCCTATAGTTTTGGCATAGTTTCATGTAAATGAATCATCCATGGTGGCTGAGATGGTAAAGAATCTGCCTGCAATGCCAGAAACCCTGGTTTGATCCCTGGGTCAGGAAGATCCCCTGGAGAAATGAATAGCAACCCACTCCAGTATTCTTGCCTTGGGAATTCCATGGACAGAGGAGCCTCACAGACTGTATAGTCCGTGGAGTGGCCAAGAGTAGGATATGACTGAGAAACCAACAAGTATAGTTTGCCATAGTGTCATGTAAATGAATCATATGTTAAGCTTTGTAGCTTTTTGAAGCCAGCTCCTTTCACTTTGTGTAACACATCTGCGATTGACCCATGTTATTGTGTAAATCAGAAGTTCCTTTCTTAACATTGTTTCATAGTATGGATGCGCCAGTTTATCTAGTCACTGTTTCATGGACATTAAGGTTGTTGGTTGTTTCTAGTTTTTGACGATTATGAGTGGAACCAGTATAGGCATTTCAACTTTTTTTTATGGGGGACATGCCATATAGCTTGTTGGATCTTAACTCCCCAACCAGGGACTGAACGTGGGACTCAGCAGTCAGTGTGTACTCCTAACCACTGGACCACTGGACCACTTCCCTTAACTTTCTTTGTTTTTACATGCTGTACCTTGCCATCTTTTACTTTTAATCCATCAGTTCCTTGATATTTAATGTAAGTTTCTTGTAGACAGCTTAGAGTTGGATCTACTTTTTAAGTCTAACATGGTATATCTTTTAATTGGCATTTCTTGACCTTTGTATTTAACATAATTATATATTTGCATTTAAATCAGCCAATTTGCTAGTTGCTTTCTCAATATTTCTGTATCTTTTATAATTATCTTCTGCCTTGTTTGCGTTAGGTATTCTCTATGGGACTTCCCTGGTGGCTCAGACAGTAAAAGCGTTTGCCTATAATGCTGGAGACCCGGGTTCCATCCCTGGGTCGGGAAGATCCCCTGGAGAAGGAAATGGCAACCCACTCCAGTACTCTTGCCTGGAAAATCACATGGACGGAGGAGCTTGATAGGCTATAGTTCATGGGGTTGCAGAGTTGGATGTGACTGAGTGACTTCAGTTTCACTGAGAATAATTTATAGAATAATTTATGCTGTTGAGAATAATTTATGTACTGGTTATACCTTTGAAATTTTTGGAATCATTTACAATATATGTATTTTATGTATCCCATCTACAAAAATACACATTCAAAAATACACACTCACATGGAGTGTAGGAACATCATAAAAATATATTCCCATTTATTCCATTTTAGTATTTGTGCTATTGCTGTCACATATTATACATATTTTGCATAACTCATAATATATTGTTATAAGTTTTGGCTTTAGACAGTAATCTTTTAAAGAACTTAAAATAAGAAAAATGTGTTTTACACTTATCATTATTTTTTATCCTTTCCAAGCTCTACTTTGTGTAGCTATAAATTTCCATATTTTAAACAGTTCCTGTAGTATATGTTTATAGGCAGTGAATTATTTCTTTTATTTATCAAAAATGTCCATTTCACTGTCATTTTTAATCTTTTCACCGGTAAGTCCATTTAGTTTTTTATAATACTTATTGAGAAATGATAATTGAGCATTCACTGCACACTGAGCCCTATGCTTATATATATATGTATATATATACAGATAAAATAGAAAAGTCATGTATATATGTAATATACACACTGATAAATAACACGAAGAGAGCTTGAGAATTAGTCAGTGATACATGTAAGCAGAGAAGCTATTGCAATGACATATGAAAAGTTCTATGATAAGGATAATACTCAGTATTACTCAAATACAGAGGAAATACACAACACATTCTGGATGTGGAAGAAAAACTTTTTTTCCCTTTATAAGTAGCATATGAGTTGAGACATAGAGGCTAAATCATAAGTACACTTAACAGAGTCACTTAAAAGTGAAAGGTACTAATGGTTTTATATAATTAATAAAGATAAAAAGAAAGTTAGCATATGCTGTTTTCCAGGGGATCAAGGTAAGAATTTCTTAATGAAAATCAAAGTTTTTTGACTGACTAGGTATTTGGCCATTGTATTATATATTATAGTAGAGTAATAGTGTATACTGATGGATTTCACTTTAAGGAAACCGAGTATTTGCTTTCCAAAATGAGTACTTAGTTTTTAAATGGATTAGGACTTAAAATAGTTTATTGTCAACCATAGAATGTCTGTGAAGTCATCAAGATCATATGTCTTACATATGTGATGTGGTATTTTAAAATATTTATTAAAAAATAGTAAGACAATGAAACATTGCTTGCTTATTCCTCTTCAGTAAAAAAGCTAAAGTTGTATTCTCTTCTCTTCTCCCTAACTGTCATCTCTAAAATTGACAATTGTCAGATCCTAATGAGTTTTTCACACGGGTATATCTTTCCTTTTCTCCCTTGCTTTTCGCTTCCCTTCTTTTCACAGCTATTTGTAAGGCCTCCTCAGACAGCCATTTTGCTTTTTTGCATTTCTTTTCCATGGGGATGGTCTTGCTCCCTGTCTCCTGTACCATGCACAAACCTCCCTCCTATCAGATCTAGTCCCTTAAATCTATTTCTCACTTCTACTGTATAATCATAAGAGATTTGATTTAGGTCATACCTGAATGGTCTAGTGATTTTCCCTACTTTCTTCAATTTAAGTCTGAATTTGGCAATAAGGAGTTCATGATCTGAGCCACAGTCGGCTCCTGGTCTTGTTTTTGCTGACTGTATAGAGCTTCTCCATCTTTGGCTTCAAAGAATATAATCAATCTGATTTCAGTGTTGACCATCTATCTGGTGATGTCCATATGTAGAGTCTTCTCTTGTGTTGTTGGAAGAGGGTGTTTGCTATGACCAGTGTGTTCTCTTGGCAGAACTCTATTAGCCTTTGCCCTGCTTCATTCCGTACTCCAAGGTGCTGGAGAAGACTCTTGTCCCTTGGACTGCAAGGAGATCCAATCAGTCCATCCTAAAGGAGACCAGTCCTGGGTGTTCTTTGGAAGGACTGATGCTAAGGCTGAAACTCCAATACTTTGGCCACCTCATACGAAGAGTTGACTCATTGGAAAAGACTCTGATGCTGGGGAGGGAGTTGGGGGCAGGGAGGGAGGAA
>NW_011495016.1:205349-246386 GCF_000754665.1 Bison bison bison | reverse complement strand
GGCAAGGAGATCCAATCAGTCCATCCTAAAGGAGACCAGTCCTGGGTGTTCTTTGGAAGGACTGATGCTAAGGCTGAAACTCCAATACTTTGGCCACCTCATACGAAGAGTTGACTCATTGGAAAAGACTCTGATGCTGGGAGGGATTGGGGGCAGGAGGAGAAGGGGACGGCGGAGGATGAGATGGCTGGATGGCATCACCGACTCGATGGACGTGAGTTTGGGCGAACTCCGGGAGTTGGTGATGGACAGGGAGGCCTGGTGTGCTGCGGTTCATGGGGTCACAAAGAGTCAGACATGACTGAGAGACTGAACTGAGCTGAACTGAATGAGTTTTTATTTAACAAACAATTGATAAACAGTGCCATAAATTCATTTGAGGTTTGAACTAGCAGCAATGACTGTTTTTATTCAGGTGCGTGGCAGGCAGAAATGGAAGGCAAAAGGAGAGGGGATGCTCAGTGTCTTCTCACCCTAAGGTACTAGATTTTTTAAGTTCTAATTTATAGTGACAGCAAGTAGTAATAGAAGATGAAAACACCCAGCTGCCATGTAGTTCCGTTTCACTACTCTGCCCTTGAGCAACATTTCCTTGACAATTGTCAGATACTGGGTCAACTTCATGATCCAGTGGCATAGTTTGCTGGAATGCTTGCATTTTCTTGCATTATGTCCACCTTGATTAAACACTAGCTCCCAGTATTTAGAAATCGGAGCTTAACACCCTTTAATAACATCATGGAATAGTGAAGAGGATAGATAGTCAAATTGTTGCTTAAAATATTTGGGACAGACAAAGTTTGGTTGAAGTATGGAGAGATGGTGCTGGTAAATACTAGAGTTTACCAGAGATGAGGCTTGGGGGAGAATGTGTTGTAAGAGGTACTTGACACACATAGTATCTTCTTGTATAACATCTCATACCATCCTAAAAGGACAGCTCTTATGAGTCACATTTTATACTTGGGGTCAATTTAAACTTAGGAAATCTGTCATTTGTTCAAAACATGCTAATAGAAGCAGAATTGGAATTTGCACTCATTTCTGACCCCAAACCCCATACTTCTATCACTATTCAGTCAATTTAATTCACTGGATAAATGTTTATCCATTTTTTACCTACATTGGCAAATACAGTTATGGGGACTTGGGACAAAAAGATAAGGCATATTCTCTAACTTTGAGTGATTTATAGTCACTTAAAATGAAGTCAGGGAGGCCTGGCATGCTGAGATTCATGGGGTCGCAAAGAGTTGGACATGACTGAGCGACTGAACTGAACTGAAAGTGAAGTTGCTCAGTCATGTCTGACTCTTTGCGACCCTGTGGACTGTAGCCTACCAGGCTTCTCCGTCCATGGGATTCTCCAGGCAAGAATACTGGAGTGGGTTACCATTTCCTTCTCCAGGGGATCTTCCCAACCCAGGGATCGAACCCAGGTCTCCCACATTGGAGGCAGACACTTTAACCTCTGAGCCACCAGGGAAGCCCATATAAAGAGAACCGTCAGTTATAATGATAGTGTAAGAAAGTTTATGGCACCCCACTCCAGTACTCTTGCCTGGAAAATCCCATGGACGGAGAAGCCTGGTAGGCTGCAGTCCATGGGGTTGCTAAGAGTTGGACACAACTGGGTGACTTCACTTTCACTTTTCACTCTCATGGCATTGAAGAAGGAAATGGCAACCCACTCCAGTGTTCTTGCCTGGAGAATCCCAGGGACAGGGGAGCCTGGTGGGCTGCCATCTGTGGGGTCACACAGAGTCGGACATGACTGAAGTGACTTAGCATAGCATAGCAAGAAAGTTCGGAGAAGGCAATGGCACCCCACTCCAGTACTTTGCCTGGAAAATCCCATGGATGAAGGAGCCTGGTAGGCTGCAGTCCATGGGGTCACTAAGAGTCGGACACGACTGAGCGACTTGACTTTCACTTTTCACTTTCATGCATTGGAGAAGGAAATGGCAACCCACTCCAGTGTTCTTGCCTGGAGAATCCCAGGGACGGGGGAGCCTGGTGGCTGCCGTCTATGGGTCACACAGAGTTGGACACGACTGAAGTGACTTAGCAGCAGCAGCAGCAAGAAAGTTTAAAGTTCTATAATAGAAACCTCACCTGCCCAGTGAATACACAAAGAATGAAGTGAACAATTCTCACCAGGAAAAAGGGGCTCAGAACAGATTTAATGATCAATGTGATGTCCAGGCTGAGCCCTGGAACATCAACCTATGTTCAGTAGTCCAAAAACCAGATGACAAGGATGGGAAAGGTTATTCCAATGAAACTGTGCAGCATGAACAAAAGCACAGAGATGAGATTTTTTTCCCAACAATTACCTTAGCAAGATTAATTCATTAGAATAGCCTTTGTGCCCTAAGGGAACTGGATACTCAAACTTGCTTTTGATGCCTTGTAGAGCACAGCTTGTCGAAAACAGAACTAGGTGATGGGTGCAGTGTGGTGTTGCATTGTATATCTCTAACTTTGTACATACACGAGGAAACTTTCACTGAACAGAATAGTTTGTGATAGAGATGCAAATTGGAGAGTAGATCTTCTTCTGAGTTTTACAAAAGCCTGAATGTTTTAGTTTGATCGGGGAAAATAATAAGGTTCACTCAAAATTAGTGGACACAGTAAGGACTTGGAAAGCCAAATGTTAAGACATTAATATATCACAGTAAGAAAAGTAATGCATAAAAGTGACTTGATATTTCTAAATAAAATAGGTAATCATTATTAGTTAAATTATAGTTAATTTATAAATTATAATATACTATAATAAATAACTATAATAAATTATAGTTAAATTATTCAGAAGAGCAAAACTTCATCATTGAACTTCAGCAGCTATGGTGTAATTGAGAAATAAAACTGAAATAAGACTAGGTATTTGCTTAGGATAGTGGTTTGAACATTGGAATCACCTGAGGAGCTTTTTAAAAATTGAAATGTCCAAGTTACACCCACATGACTTAAATTAGAATATATGGGGTGCTAGCCAAGCATTAGTAATTTTAAAGATCCTCAGGTCATTAATATGTGCAGCAACACTTGGACACCAGTGGCTGATACCAAAATTTAATTCATTTTATTTCCTAAGGTTCATTTTGTGTCAGAAAACTTAATAGTCAAAAAATAAATAGTGAGAGGATGTTTTAAAAAATGTTCTCATGAATACTATTGTCTAAATCAGGCACTGGAATGCCTAATAGAATTTTTAGAAGCATTCTGAAAAATCAAGTGATTTTTTTCCCCCTAAACTGTCAAAACACCTGAACTATCTTGTCTCTCATATACGTTAGGATTAGACATGACTGATAACTCATTATCATGTGTGAAAATCAGAGATAACAGTAATGCATACTAAGTTCTATTTATATGGCACAAATCCTGGTGACCCTAAGCCACAAGAAAATGTTATTGTGAATTTCTACTTTGTCCTGTTGATTGCTCAGGACAATGACCTAAGTCAAAGGAAAAGTGAGATGCAAGGAACTAGAGCTAGAATCTGGATTTATTGATTTTCATGCTCAGATTGTATCTGTTGTCCCTGCCCTACATGATAGACCAGGCCAAAGCTGGATGATCACATGAGGGAAGCTGGATGCCAGAAATGCTGTTTTTAAGAATAAAAAGTGGCAGGTTGAAAATTTTGCTTTGAAATCAATCTATTTACCCCAAAGGCATAATATTTCCTATGAAAGAGCTGGAGATTAAAGTCAGGTCTCTGATAAGTTAATGCTTAAAATATGAGCTAAGGGAGAAAGATTGTTATTTCCTGACGATAATTCCAAGTATGTTATCATAGTTTGGGCTGTTGTAATAAAGTACCATAGATTGGGTGGCATGGAATAAGATAAATTTATTTCTCACAGTTATAGCGGCTAGAAGTCTGTGATCAGGATGTGAGCATGGTCAAGTTCTAGTGAGGGCTGTTTCTGGGTTGTTGACTGATGAGTTTTCATTGGATCCTCACATGGTAGAAAAACCAAATTAGCCCCATGGCCTCTTCTTACAAGCATGCTAATTTCATTCATGAGGGCTCCATCCTCAAGACCTGGTTACCTCCCAAAGTCCCCACCTTTGAATACCATCACATGGGAGATTGGATTTAATATAATGAATTTTGTGGCAATACAAACATTCAATCTATAACATATATAAACCCACAGTTAAGCTAAGATGTATTTATTGTGCATCTACAATGTCCTTAACATTCACTAGGCATCACGATGCAAATAAACAGAAGGTAATTTCTTGTATAAGATTGCAACTTATTGGTGAGCTAAGACAGCACTTGCTTTAAAATGATCATGTATAATGATATAGGACACAATTGTTTGGTGAAGCTAATGCAAGAAATGTATTCTTGCCCCATAACAGTATGAGAGGAAATACTTCCTCTTTTAAAAGTATCTCTCTTAATATTACAGAAAAATATGTTATACTGATAGTTTGGAAGATATGCATGAATCTGAGAAAGAGGGGATCATAATAAGAAAGTTTAAGAAGATTTTGCTTTGACTAAATGGAAAGGAAGGCTATGGAAGAGAGAAGACCTCCTTAAATGAACAATTAAGTATGAGATACAGAACATATTCAGTTTCTTCTAAGTTACTCCTTAGTTTATAACATTTAATGAAGAGGAGAAAAAAAACCTTTTAATATAATAATGTCTCTTTAACTCCTCCATCAGCCGATCCTCCACCAAACTGTGAGTACCTTGTTATAGAAGGTTTCAAAATCTTTGATTGCTCTGCACACAGTACCATGCATATAAAAGCAATTTGATAATTGTAGAACTTCCATAAACTAAGGTAATAGATACACAGCTAACATCAAAGTTAATGGTAGAAAACAGAAAGCTTTTCTTCTAAAATCAGGAACAAGGTACAGAGACCTACTCTTCCCATTTCTATTCAACAGAGTACTGGGAGTTGTAGTCACAGCAATTAGGCAAGGAAACAAAGTAAAAGGCATCTACATCAGAAAGAAATAAAATTTCTCTTTTTGTAAATGACATGATCTTATACGCTTCCCTGGCAGCTCAGCTGGTACAGAATCTGCCTGCAATGCGGGAGAACTGGGTTAGATCCCTGGGTTTAGAAGATCCCCTGGAGAAGGTAATGGTTACCAACTCTAATATTCTGGCTTGGAGAATTCCAGGGACTGTATGGTCCATGGGGTTGCAAAGAGTTGGACACGACTGAGAGACTTTCACTAGGACACTTGATCTTATATATATGGGAGACTCCAAACACCACCAAGAAACTGTTGAGCTAGTGAACAGATTCAATGAGCTTGGTCAAGTTACAGAATACGAGAATCAACCCACAAAACCAGTGGTATTACTATACATAAACAATGAACTAAGGAAAGGAAAAGGAAATTCAGAAAATCTCATTTAGAATAGCACCAAATAATAAAATATTAGGGAATAAAGTTACTGAAGAAGCTAAAAGACCTATACACTGAAAAGTATAAAATATTGATAAAAATTAAAGTTGTGGCAAGACATCCCATATTTATGAATTGGAAGACTTAATAATTGTTAAAATGTCTATACTACCCAATATGATCTGCAGATACATTGCTATCCTCATCAAAACCCAAATGGCATTTTTATGCCAAAATGGAAAAAAAAGCCCTGACATTCATATGGAAATACAAAAGACCCAGAATAGTCAACATGATCTTGAGAAAGAGCAAAGCTGGAGACATCCAATTTTTTATTTCAAAATTATTACAAGGTCACAGTAATTAGTATGGTATTGGCAGAAAGACAGACATATACACCAATGGAACAAAATTGAGAACAGAAATAAATCCATGCATATGTGTTCTGCGATCTTCAGCAAGGTACCATGAATACACAGTGGTGACAGAATTCTCTTCAGTAAATGGTGTTGTAAAAAGTGGATATCCACATGGAGAAGGATAAAATTGGACCTTTACCTCACATCATTATAAATATTAACTCAAAATAAAGACCCCAAACTGTAAAACTACTAAAGGAAAACAAAGGGAATTAGCTTCTTGACTTTGGTCTTGGCAATCATCTTTTTAGATATGATATCTAAGACACAGGTAATGAAAGCAAAAATAGACAAGTGGAATAATAATAAAGTAAAAATCTTCAGTATGGCAAAGGAAACATTAATACAGTAAAAAAAAGCAACATGTAAAGTAGGTAAAATATTTGCAATAAGTTATCTAGTAAAAATCTGGGTAGTGCTGAGATTGGGTTGCAAAGAGTTGGACACGTGCTATTTCAAATCCTGAAAGATGATGCTGTGAAAGTGCTGCACTCAATATGCCAGCAAATTTGGAAAACTCAGCAGTGGCCACAGGACTGGGAAAGGTCACTTTTCATTCCAATCCCAAAGAAAGGCAATGCCAAAGAATGCTCAAACTACTGCACAACTGCACTCATCTCACATGCTAGTAAAGTAATGCTCAAAATTCTCCAAGCCAGGCTTCAGCAATATGTGAACCATGAACTTCCTGATGTTCAAGCTGGTTTTAGAAAAGGCAGAGGAACCAGAGATCAAATTGCCAATATCCGCTGGATCATGGAAAAAGCAAGAGAGTTCCAGAAAAACATCTATTTCTGCTTTATTGACTATGCCAAAGCCTTTGACTGTGTAGATCACAATAAACTGTGGTAAATCCTGAAAGAGATGGGAATATCAGACCATCTGACCTGCCTCTTGAGAAATCTGTATGCAGGTCAGGAAGCAACAGTTAGAACTGGACATGGAACAACAGACTGGTTCCAAATAGGAAAAGGAGTATGTCAAGGCTGTATATTGTCACCCTGCTTATTTAACTTCTATGCAGAGTACATCATGAGAAACTCTGGACTGGAAGAAGCACAAGCTGGAATCAAGATTGCCAGGAGAAATATCAATAACCTCAGATATGCAGATGACACCACCCTTATGGCAGAAAGTGAAGAGGAACTAAAAGGCCTCTTGATGAAAGTGAAAGTGGAGAGTAAAAATGTTGGCTTAAAACTCAACATTCAGAAAACGAAGATCATGGCATCCGGTTGCATCACTTCATGGGAAATAGATGGGGAAACAGTGTCAGACTTTATTTTTCTGGGCTCCATACTCACTGCAGATGGTGACTGCAGCCATGAAATTAAAAGACGCTTACTCCTTGGAAGGAAAGTTATGACCAACCTAGACAGCATATTGAAAAGCAGAGACATTACTTTGCCAACAAAGGTCCATCTAGTCAAGGCTATGGTTTAGCACCAAAGAATTGATGCTTTTGAAGTGTGGTGTTGGAGAAGACTCTTGAGAGTCCCTTGGACTGCAAGGAGATCCAAACAGTCCATTCTGAAGGAGATCAGCCCTGGGATTTCTTTGGAAGGAATGATGCTAAAGCTGAAACTCCAGTACTTTGGCCACCTCATGCGAAGAGTTGACTCATTGGAAAAGACTCTGATGCTGGGAGGGATTGGGGGCAAGAGGAGGAGGGGACGACAGAGGATGAGCTGGCTGGATGGCATCACTGACTCCATGGACGTGAGTCTGAGTGAACTCCGGGAGTTGGTGATGGACAGGGAGGCCTGGTGTGCTGCGATTCATGGGGTTGCAAAGAGTCGGACACGACTGAGCGACTGAACTGAACTGAATTGGGCAACTTTCACAATAGGAAAGAACCAAACAATCCAATTAAAAATGGGCAAAGGTCTTGAACAGGCATTTCTCTAAAGAAGATATACAAATAGGCACCAGGTACATGAAAAGGTGCTCAACATCACTAATCACTGTGGAAATGCAAATCAAAACCACAGTGAGTTTTAAATTCACGACTGTTGCAATGGCTATCATCAAAAAGACAAGAGATGAGTGAGGATAAGGATATGGAGAAATTCAAACACTTCTCCATTGTTTATGGAGAGGTAAAATGGTATAGCCACCGGAGAGCACAGTATGAAAGTTCCTCAAAAAACTGAAAATAAAATTATGATCCAGAAATCTTACCTCTGACTAAACATCAAAAGAGATGAAATGAGGATGTTGAAAAGATACACTCCCATATTCATTGCTGCATTATTTACATTTATTTCCACATCAGCAAATAAATAAATGTCCATCAGCAAATGAATGCACAAAGAAAATGTGGTATATACATGCAATGGTATATTATTCAGTATTCGAGAAGAGGAAAATCTTAACATTTGCAATAGTATGGACGAACCTGGAGAACATCAAGGTGAGGAAAATAAGGCATTCACCCATGAACAAATAGTACATGATTCCATTTATATGAGATATTTAAAACAGGCAAACTCACAGAAACAGAATTGAATAGTGGCTGCCAGAGCCTAGGGGGAGGGAAAATGGGAAGTTACTATGCAATGGATAAAAGTTTCAGTTATGCAAGGTGAATAAACCTAGAGATCTGCTGTATAACCCAGTGCCTCTAGTTAGTTAACATTACAGGGCTATGCACTTAAACATTGGTTAAGAGGGTAGATCTCATGTTAAGTGTTCTTATGACAAAAACAAAACATTAATCCAAAAAACAAACAAGAAAGGAAAACCAAAAATTCTAGTAAAGGAAGACAAGACACTTTTGGAGGTGATGGAGCTGCTGAATTCCTTGGTTATGGTGATGGTATTACAGATGTATGCAAATATCTAAACTCAGCAAATTGTATACATTAAACATGTGCATGTTTTATACATAAATTACATCTCAATAAAGCTGTTAAAAATAGAGAAAAAAGATAGTGAATAAGCAGTTAAGTTGTTTTTGGTCTACCCATTTTATTCCTTGTTTTAAATTTCTCTTTAAATAGTATTTAATGAGACTGTATTTCTACATGAGTATTTCTACATAGAAATAGTATTTCTATGTAGAACAAACTGAAGATTAAATTCTTCATTCTAATAGGGAAGTTTAAATTGTTTTACTTATCATTTAGATACTTTGACATTGTATAGGTATATCTTATATGAAGATGTTTTAGAAAATAATGCATTGAAAATTCACTGTAACATAAGGTGGTCTTAATGATTTGAATGCATTTTGCAACACAAAAGTGCATGCATTTGCTAAAACCAGTCTAGAAGAGTACCACAACTGAAATGAGGGACCATTTTTTTTCTATTATAGATTCAGTTATTTGTTATTTATTTTTGTCTACTTGAGAATACCTTTAAATGTATACTTTTAGCTCTACTTTTATATACCTTAGAATGTATAAAATCTGTATCTTAAATGAAAAATTGTGGTCTTCTAGTTTTGCTAACCTTCTCTAATGGATCACTGGCTTTCCCTTCTGCAGTGGCAGTAGAAAGATGTAATACAGTGATATACATCATGGAATTTTTAAATTAAACTGGAAAAATTAGACCTTTAGTGAAATTACTTTACTTTGAGAGTTAAGGAAAGTCCAATATGCTCAAAGAGAACTTAAAGGTACTATAACTTCCTTTTGCATGATGCCTAGTAGACAATTCCTAATCATGGATCGAAAATAGAGGAGTATATACCAAGTATAAAATAAATCTGTGTACTTTACTATTACTGAATAAAATGCAACTGGTATCATTTGAATATTCACTCTCTGTCAGCAACTATATTATTTTGTTAACCATAATAAATCAGAGTGGGCTAAATTGAATAATTTATAGAACAAAAGTTAATTTGACCAGATTATTAGGTATTGATTTTTATTATTTCTATAGTACATGTTTTAAGTGTACATTCCCGTAACCACCACCATAATCAAGATATTGAAGGTTTTTATTAGGCCCTCAAAGTTTTTTCATGTCCATACATAGAAAACTACCCTCCAAACCCAGGCTACCATTGATTGCTTTTTGAACTTTCTGGAAGACCTAAGCCGCAGGAAATTTTGTCTCTGTTTTGCCTTTTCTTGACTTAAATATAAATAAAGTTGTACAATATCCATTCTTTTATATCTGGCTTATCTGTCAGCATAATGTTTGGATATTCTTTTGTGTGTGGTATTAGTTTTTTCATTTTTACTGCTGAATAATATTCCATTAAATGAATATACTGAAATTTCTTTCTCCATTCTGCTGTCAATGGCCATTAGGTTCTTTCCCAGTTTTGGTTATAATGAGTAAAGCTACTGTGAACATTTATGCACAAATATTTGTTTGAACATATGTTTTGAATTTCTATTGATTGAATACCTAGGAGTGGAATAGCTGTGTGGTACGAATAGTATATGCTTAACTCTGGGAGAGTTGCCAAATGGTTTTTGAAAGTAGTTGTAACATTTCACATTTCCAGCAGCAAGGCCTGAAAGCTACAGGTAGGTGCTCTATATCCTCACCCAAACTTGGGAAGTCTTTTCACTTCTAATCATTCAAATGGATCTTAATAAATTTATACTCAGTACTCATTTCATTGTATTTTTGGGCATCTTTTCATGTACTTAACTGATCACCTCTATATCTATTCTTATGAAATGTTCATTCACATTTTGCTAGATTACCTTGTGCTATTTTTTTATTAATGAGTTGTAGGAAATTTTTAAATATATTCTGGGTATTAGTTCTAAGTTGAACATATGTACTGAGAATACTAAGAATTATTCTTCAGACACTGATTGTTTTATGTTTGTTTTTCATTTTAATGGTGGCCTTCAAAGATTGAAAATTGTAAATTTTGAAGTATGATTTTTCAATATTTTAATGGTTGTATTTTTTCTTTTCTAAGAAGTTACTGATTAACCCAAGTCTTTTTTCTGTGTTTTTTTTTTTTTTTTTGAGGGGACTGTGATCCATTTCATAATAATTTTTGCATGTAGGTTTAGTGTTCCCCCTTTCCACATGTGGATATTTAATTTTTCTAGTATAGTTTGTTAAGAGTATCCATTCTCAATTGATTTATTTGGAACTTTTGTTGAAAATCAATTTATTGTATATGTTCAGTGTTTGGACTTTCTACCTGCCTAACTATCATTGTACCAATAATGTGCTCTCTTGATTATCATACCTGGGTTAATTCCAGTGGTTATTTATTATGGAAATGTTTATCATTTTACTTTATATTCCATTATACTCCATTCATAGGTATCTTATACTACATTTCCATAAATATTAAAATATTCTTCCCAAATCCTTAAAACAACTAGTTTGATTAAAATTGCATTGAATCCATGTATCAATTAAGGGAAAATTGATATCTTAATATTATCAAATTTTCTAGTACATTTAAATTTTTTAGATACTTTTATACTTTCTTATAGTTTTATTTTCCAACTTTTCACTGTTAGTATATTAAAATATATTTAATCTTTGGGTGCTGTTCTTCTAGCCTGTAATCTTATAAAAATCACTTCCTGATTGTAGTAGCCTTTTAAAAATACTTTACAAAAGGAATTTATAGAAAATCCCATAGGACTTTCTAATACATGATGGTATGAACTGTGAGTAAAGGGATTTTACATCATTCTTTAAGTCTTCCTGTCTCCTTCTTATTGCCTTACACGCTACTTAGACTTCCATCGCAATGTGTAATGCTAAGTGCTAAAAATCAATATTCTTTACTTTTTCCTGATCTTTTTTTCATAGATATCCCATATTAGGTTGAAGTTCTTTATATTTCTAGTATCTATTTTTTATTCTTTTCTGGGGAATACTAAGTTGTCTTTCTTTTCCAATTCCTGAACACTTGTCTATGGTTTGCTTTCTTTTTCTTTTTTAAAAAACTATTTATTTTTAATTGGAGAATAATTGCATTATAATGTTGTGTTGGTTTCTTTCATACGCCAACATGAATCAGCCATAGGTATACATATATCCCTCCTATCTCCCAGCCAATCCCACCTCTCTAGGTTGTCCCAGAGCATCCGATTTGAGCTTCCTGCAGCATAACAACAAATTCCTATTGGCTATCTAGCTTACATATGACACCATGTGTTTCCATGCTGCTCTCTCAGTTCTTCCCACCCTCCCCAACCCTCCCTGTCCACAAGTCTGTTTTCTACCTCTGAGTCTCCATTGCAGCCCTGCAAATAGGTTCATCTTTCTAGATCCCTATATTTGTATTAATATATGATATACGTTTTTCTCTTTATGATTTACTTCACTGTATATAATAGGCTCTGAGAAGGCAATGGCATCCCACTCCAGTACTCTTGCCTGGAAAATCCCATGGACGGAGGAGCCTGGTGGGCTGCAGTCCATGGGGTTGCTAAGAGTCGGACACGACTGAGCGACTTCACTTTCACTTTTCACTTTCCTGCATTGGAGAAGGAAATGGCAACCCACTCCAGTGTTCTTGACTGGAGAATCCCAGGGATGGGGGAGCCTGGTGGGCTGCCGTCTATGGGGTCGCACAGAGTTGGACACGACTGGGGCGACTTAGCAGCAGCAGCAGCATATAATAGGCTCTAGGTTCATCTGCCTCATTAGAACTGACTCCAATGTGTTCCTTTTTATGGCTGAGTAATATTAATATTCCCTTATATATATGTACTACATGTCCTTTATCCGTTCATCCGTCAGTGGACATCTAGGTTGCTTCCATGTCTTAAGCTATTGTAAATAGTGCTGCGGTGAACACTGGAATACGTGTGTCCTTTCAATTATGGTTTCCTCAGGGTATATGCCCCGTAGTGGGATTGTTGGGTCATATGGTAGTTTTATTCCTAGTGTTTTAAGTAATCTCCATAGTGTTCTCGATAGTGGTTGTATCATTTTACATTCCACCAGCAGTGCAAGAGATTTCCCTTTTCTCCACATTCTCTCTAGCATTTATTGTTCGTAGATTTTTGTTGATGGCCAGTCTGACCAGTGTGAGGTGATATTTCATGGTAGTTTTGATTTGCATTAACTCTGGGAGTTGGTGATGGATAGGGAGGCCTGGCATGCTGCGATTCATGGGGTCGCAAAGAGTCGGACACAACTGAGCAGCTGAACTGAACTGAATAATGAGCGATGTTGAGCATCTTTTCATGTGTTTATTAGACATCTGTATGTCTTCTTTAGAGAAGTGTCTATTTAGGTCTTCTGCTCAGTTTTTGATTGAATTGTTTGCATCTATTCTAGTATCTGTTCCTAAACACTTGTCTATGGTTTGCTTTCTTTTAATACTCTAATATTTTCTGAGACCTATATTATTTCTCCCTCAAACATTTGATAGGATTCACCATGGAAGCCTGTGGATACTGTTATTAATTGTAGCCTGCAAATGTTGGCATGTTGTTGATGTGTTTTTATAACCATTCACTTTATTTTATTTATTTATTTTTTTTGTTTTTTTTTTTCTTTTTTCTAATTTTATTTTATTTTTAAACTTTACATAATTGTATTAGTTTTGCCAAATATCAAAATGAATCCGCCACAGGTATACATGTGTTCCCCATCCTGAACCCTCCTCCCTCCCCATACCATCCCTCTGGGTCGTCCCAGTGCACTAGCCCCAAGCATCCAGTATCGTGCATCGAACCTGGACTGGCAACTTGTTTCTTACATGATATTTTACATGTTTCAATGCCATTCTCCCAAATCTTCCCACCCTCTCCCTCTCCCACAGAGTCCTTAAGACTGTTCTATACATCAGTGTCTCTTTTGCTGTTTCGTACACCGGGTTATTGTTACCATCTTTCTAAATTCCATATATATGCGTTAGTATACTGTATTGGTGTTTTTCTTTCTGGCTTACTTCACTCTGTATAATAGGCTCCAGTTTCATCTACCTCATTAGAACTGATTCAAATGTATTCTTTTTAATGGCTGAGTAATACTCCATTGTGTATATATAACCATTCACTTTAATACATCTTATTTTATTCTGTGACTTTTTAGACTTAATGGCATTGTTTAATGATGTGAGGCTCAATTTCTAAATATTTGAGGACTTTTCTATATTTGTTAGTAATTTCTACTTTAATTGAGTTGTTAGGAGTTTTAATTAATTTAACATGTACTATGACATTTGAAGGCCAAACAAATGGTCTGTCTCCATTCCTATTCCATGTAAACTTGGAAAGAATGAGTATTCTGTGGTTTGGTGGAGTTTTATCACTGTCAATTAGGTCAAGTTGATGGGCAGTTTTGTCCAGGTCTTGTATATCACTACTGATGTTATGTCTACTTGTATTATCAATTATTGAGAGTGGAACATGGACATCTCCAACTTAAAATTTTAGATTTGTCTACTTCTCTTTTACTTTTTTCAGTTATTGCGTCATATATTTGGAAGCCCTTATTAGTGGCATATACATTTGTAATTGGTGTATCTTCTTGGTGAATTGATACTCTATTATTATAGATACTCTATTATAGAATACCCCTTTTTATTATCACTGGTGATGTTTTTGTTTTGAAGCATACTTTTTCTGATGTTAAAACAGTCACTCCAACTTTCTTATGTTTGGGTTTGCATGGTATATCTCTTGCCATTCTTTCATTTTTAACCTGTGTCTCTATTTTTAAAGTGGATTTCTTACAGATTAGATGTAGTGGGTACTGCCTTTTTATCTGAAAATTTCTACTTTTTTAATGTAATTGGACTGTAGACCACTTAAATTTAAAATGATTATTGATATGGTTATGTTTAAGTTTATAATCTTGCAGGTTGCTTTCCATTTGTCTTGCTCTTCATTTTACTTTTTTTTCTTTCCTTGATTTGTTTTAGATTTCTTTTAGTATTTCATTTTATCTTCATAATTTGTTGTAGCTCTCTTTAAAAATATTTCAGTTATTATATATTAGGGTATACAGTATGAATCTTTTACTCGCCACACTTCACTTTTGAATAGTATTATACAACTTCATATAATGTAAGAAACTTAAAACAGTATACCCTAATTTTTTCCATCTTGTCTTTGATCCTATGCTCAAGTAGTTTTATTTCCACATAAGAAAAGCTATAAACTCCACATTATAAGGTTGTTTTTTTTTTTTTTTTTGGCTATGAGCAATTATCGCTTACAGAATTTTTCAAATTAAAGTGTAAAAAATATTTAAAATATTTCATACACTTTTTCATCATTGTGTTCCTCTACATTCCTTTGTATAGAACCAGGTATCCATACCAATCTGGCATCAAGTTTTCTCTTCACAGAGAACTTTCTTTAATATCTGGTTCCTTCCTCGTTCTCTATCCCTGACCCAGTTTTCACTGGGTATGAAGACATTTGACTTACTATTTGGTAGATGAGAGTATATTAAATGTACCAACGAGTACCTGGAATCATTTAATAGCAGCTACCTAGGATTCCAAATGCCAAGTCTTTTTATATATGATTTTAGATTTATAATTAGGGAACAAACTGAAAGATGAGTTATGCTTTCCTGTGGCTGTGAGTTAGGTATACATTTACTTTATGGTCTAAAATATGAAATTATCTTTCTGGGGAAAACAAACCTATGTTGAATTTTAAGCTTGTTGAAAAGATTTAAAGAATAGGCTTTAAAAACAAATCTCAGGAATACATACTAGAAGAGATGTTTCTTCCATTTAGACATCTAGTATTGCTCCAGTCATTTTTCATGATGTAGATTTGAGTTTATCTGATAAGGTTTAATGAACTAACCTCAGCACTGAGTTTTTCTTTTCCTAGTTATTAACATACATGTTACTTTGGTTTTCACTTAGGAAAAATCATAACTAAGTCTTAGTTCTCAATAGGATTGTATTGTTGTGAAATTGCTTCATAGTGCACTATTCTTAGGAAAAATAACCATTTCAGATGAATTTGGGGTAAATTTTCATGGAAAAGAAAAAATAAGGACTATAAACCTAATATAGTACATAGAGATTTAATGACAGCTGAAAGAATACGTTTGAGAATTCCTGAGCTGGTTTATTGATGTGGAGAATCTAGTTATGTGCTTTTTTTTTGGTTCTGTAAACAATCTCAGTTTATTTGTTTAGTAATAGTAACAGTAAAGAAAATAGAAGAAAAATTATGTTAGGTATTTTATGTTATCTTAGTAAGTACTCCGAACAGCATCTTAATAAATAGACGATATGCACTCTTAGAGACATGGAAACTGAAGATCAGGGAGTTCAACTTTTTGCCTAATAAATGGAAGAACTAGTATAGATATTCAGCTCTTTCCTTTCCACTTATGCAATCACAACCCACTAATAAAAATAATTTTTTCATCTAATTTTCTTTTTTTTCCCTTTCTCATTGTCTCTCTGTCTTCCCCTGCACTTATAAAAATGGCTGATGAGTAGAATCAGTCTGAAATACCATAGAGTCTGAAATGCAGTACTTGAGTGCAATCTCAAAAATGACAGAATGATCTCTGTTCATTTGTAAGGCAAACCTTTCAATATCACAGTAATCCAAGCCTATGCCCCAAACAATAATGTTGAAGAAGCTGAAGTTGAATGGTTCTATGAAGACCTACAACACCTTCCAGAACTAACACTCAAAAAAGATGTCCATTTCATCATAGGGGACTGGAATGCAAAAGTAGAAAGTCAAGAGATAACTGGAATAACAAGAAATTCAGCCTTGGAGTACAGAATGAAGCAGAGCAAAGGCTAATAGAGTTCTGCCAAGAGAATGCACTGGTCATAGCAAACACCCTCTTCCAACAGCACAAGTGAAGACTCTACACATGGACATCACCAGATGGTCAACACCAAAATCAGATTGGTTATATTCTTTGCAGCCAGTATGGAGAAGCTCTATACAGTCAGCAAAAACAAACCGGAAGCTGACTGTGGCTTAGATCATGAACTCCTTATTGCTGAATTCAGACTTAAATTGAAGACAGTAGGGAAAACTACTAGACCATTCAGGTATGACCTAAATCACATCCCTTCTGATTATACAGTGGAAGTGGCAAATAGATTCAAGGGATTAGATCTGATAGAGTGCCTGAAGAACTATGGATGGAGGTTCGTGACATTGTATAGGAGACAGGGATCAAGACCATCCCTGAGAAAAAGAAATGCAAAAAGGAAAAATGGTTGTCTGAGGAGGCCTTAAAAATAGCTGAGAACAGAAGAGAAGCGAAAAGCAAAGGAGAAAAGGAAAGATATACCCATTTGAATGCAGAGTTCCAAAGAATAGCAAGGAGAGATAAGAAAGCCTTCCTCAGTGATCAGTGCAAAGAAATAGAGGAAAACAATTGAATGGGAAAGACTAGAGATCTCTTTAAGAAAATTAGAGATACCAAGGGAACATTTCATGCAAAAATGGGCTCAATAAAGGACAGAAATGGTATGGACCTAACAGAAGCAGAAGATATTAAGAGGTGGCAAGAATACACAGAAGAACTATACAAAAAAGACCTTCACGACCCAGATAATGACGATGGTGTGATCACTGACCTAGAGCCAGACCTCCTGGAATGTGAAGTCAGGTGGGCCTTAGGAAGCATCACTATGAACAAAGCTAGTGGAGGAGATGGAATTTCAGGTGAGCTATTGCAAATCCTAAAAGATGATGCTGTGAATGTGCTGCACTCAGTATGCCAGCAAATTTTCAAAAACTCAGCAGTAGCCACAGGACTGGAAAAGGTCAGTTTTCATTCCAATCCCCCAAAATGCTCAAACTACCACACAGTTGCACTCATCTCACATGCTAGCAAAGTAATGCTCAAAATTCTCCAAGCCACGCTTTAACAGTACATGAACTGTGAACTTCCAGATGTTCGAGCTGGATTTAGAAAAGGCAGAGGAACCAGAGATAAAATTGCCAACATCCGTTGAATCATCAAAAAAGCAAGAAAGTTGCAGAAAAACATCTATTTCTGCTTTATTGACTATGCCAAAGCCTTTGACTGTATGGATCACAACAAACTGTGGAAAATTATTCAAGAGATGGGAATACCAGACCAACCTGACCTGCCTCCTGTGAAATCTGTATGCAGGTCAAGAATCAACATTTAGAACCTGACATGGAACAACAGACTGGTTCCAAATCAGAAAAGGAGTACGTCAAGGCTGTATATTGTCACCCTGCTTATTTAACTTATATTCAGAGTACATCATGTGAAATGCTGGGCTGGAGGAAGCACAAGCTAGAATCAAGATTGCTGGGAGAAATATCAATAACCTCAGATACGCAGATGACACCACTCTTAAGGCATAAGAAGAACTAAAGAGCCTCTTGAAAAAAGGTGGAAGAAAGTGAAAGAAGAGAGTGAAAAAGTTGGCTTAAAACTCAACATTCAGAAAACTAAGACCATGGCATCCTGTCCCATCACTTCATGGCAAATAGATGGGGAAACAGTGGAAACAGAGACTTTATTTTTGGGGGCTCCAAAATCACTGCAGATGGTGACTGCAGCCATGAACCTAAAAGACGCTTACTCCTTGGAAGAAAAGCTATGACCAACCTAGAAAGCATATTAAAAAGCAGAGAAGTTGCTTTGCCAACAAAGGTTTGTCTATTCAAAGCTATGGTTTTTCCAGTAGTCATGTATGGATGTGAGAGTTTGACCACAAAGAAAGCTGAGCACTGAAGAATTGATGCTTTCGAACTGTGTTGTTGGAGAACTCTTGAGAGTCCCTTGGACTGCAAGGAGATCAAACCAGTCAATCCTAAAGGAAATCAGTCTTGAAAGTCATGGAAGGACTGATTCTTAAACTGAAACGTCTGTACTTTGGCCACTGATGCGAAAAACTGATTCATTGGAAAAGACCCTGATGTTGGGAAAGATTGATGGCAGGAGGAGAAGGGGATGGCAGAGGATGAGACGGTTAGATGGCATCACCAACTCAATGGACATGAGTTTGAGCTAGCTTTGGGAGTTGTTGATGGACAGGGAAGCCTGGCATGCTTTAATCTATAGAGTCACAAAGAGTCAGACATGGCTGAGCTACTAAATAGAATCACTTAACATCTGAAACTTTGGAATCTTCCTTTCCTTGACTCTGGCTTACTCACCCTTCAGCCATTTGGTTAGGAAATAATTTTGGCTTTTACTTTAGTTTATCTTCACCTTATGACCATTTTTTTTTTTTTAAATCACCTCACAGTTTCTCTGGTGGCTCAGATGGTAAGGAATCTGCCTGCAATGCAGGAGACATGGGCTCTATCCCTGGGGTCAGAAAAATCCCCTGGAGAAGGAAATGACAACACAGGCCAGTATTCTTGCCTGGAGAGTCCCATGGACAGGGGGAGCCTGGTGGGCTATAGTCCATGGGATCACAAAGAGTAGGACATGACTGAGCAAATAACACTTTCACACACATCACTGCTAAAATAGTGTACCTCTCAACATGAGCCACCGTTAGTTTTTCCCTTGATTACTGCAATAGCTCCTTGTTAGTAGTCCCTGTTTCTTTATCCTACTTGCAGGATAGTATTAAATAGTTCAACTATGGAAGATGGATTGTGTCAATATTATTGGTTTCCATTGTTTTAGAATGAAAGCCACATTCCTTGCATTGGTCTCTAAGATGCTGAATGATCTGCCTCATCTTTCTACCTTAATGTACTGTTCTTCCTGTTGATCTTGTTTACTCTCTCCAGGCTTCAGAACTTTATGTCCCTAGAGAATCTTTACTTTATTCTTGCCTGAGGATTTTCAGTTGGCAGTAAATAGAGGATTTTCTATTGGTAAGTAAATTTACTTACCTCTGCTTAGTAAGTTATTCCCCCAGATATTTGTAGGGATATTCGATCACCCTATTTAAGATTTATTTAAATGTCTTTTTTTTCAACCAAGCCTAAGCTGACCACTGTATTTAAAATTGCAATCCATATTCTCAGTCTCTCCTATCCTTTTTTTCCATAGTACATATTACTTTTTAATATACTATATATTTTTATTTTTCATTCTTTTTCTTAAAGAACCCAATCTGCCAATGCAGGAGACCTAAGAGACATGGGTTTGATCCCTGGGTTGGGAAGATCCCCTGGAGGAGGACATGGCAGTCCACTCCAGTATAATTGCCTGGAGAATCCCTTGGACAGGGGAGCGTGGTGGGCTATAGTCCATAAAGTCACAAAGAGTCAGACAAGACTGAGGTGACTTAGCATGTCAGCACAAGAATCATCTACGCCCTCTTGTAGATTGTTATTTCAGTTGTTGATCTCTCCAGTTACCAGGAAAGGCATGGGACAGAGTATATGCTCAAGTAACAGATGAATAAATACATGCTGTAGTAGAGGGTGTTGTCAGAGGTAAGAGTTGGGGGTGGGGGTGGGGCGGGCACTGGTAGTGGGAAGATCTAGGTTTAAATACTAAAACAAGTAACATAGTTTTCCATAACATGTCTGTGTGGTTTTGATAGAAAGGAATGTGACTATGACTGCTAAAATGCATAGACTCTCAAAGGGCTATGAAATAGAAGTGATTTAGAGAGAGGTCTTCTTTTTTAGATGATCAGTTAAGTATTAGTGCTTAAAGCAGTATTGAATGGCCAAAAAGTTCATTTGGGTTTTTCTGTAAGCTGTTGCAGAAAAATCCAAACCAACTTTTTGGCTAAGTCAATTCTAAGCAGAGAGAATACTGAAAAATCTGCTTTGTTTAGCTGAGATTCTTGTTGACAGAGCGTCTTATTTCCTAGATACCTTTGTTAAAAACAGGAGTTGGAGGAGAGATTTCTTTATGGCATCAAGAAATATTTTGTTATTTTAGTACTTTTGGGTGATCAGCTTGTGGGAACATAGGCATTCCTTTGACAACCCAATAAATTTTATGAGGGAAAAACCCATACAGATAAAAACAATTTATTCCTCATTCTCATAAAAACAGATCAAAAGGTGGAGATTTTGAGATTCCTCTGGAGCCAAGAGGTCAAGAAAGTGTTCTTGGAGGCAGATGGAGATTAGTGTATGTTCCTGGGCCATAGTTATTCAACTAAAAGCTTATCATTTAGAGACTCAACCAGAGGAAGAAAAATCAAGTGTGTTTTATTTTCTAATATAAAATATGCCCTTTTCAAAAGGAAATGGTAGTGAAAATATATTGAATTGACTCAAAAATGGCCATTAAAACATAGACCTCAGTCTAATTAGAAATATCATTTTTAAGCCATTTTAAAACCCATCTCAGAGTTGTTGCTAAACCCATCTTAAACAATGAAAAAGCTACTCATTATAATTAAAATACTCTGAAAAATCTAGTGCAGTACTATTCAAATTGCATTTCAGTTCCATTTATTATATGTCATTTACAAAACTGAGAAAACACTGATCTCATTTACTGTATGTATCATCAATAGTTGGATATACTTATTATTCTAATATTTTATACCTGAATTTGCATATATTAGTAAGAATCAATTTTTGAACTTACAAGTGGAAATTTTTTCCTTTATGTTAACCTCTAAGTTTCCAAAGCCGAAGATTGCTTGCCTAAGATTTCACCTGGATAACTTGCAGGTGAAATATTCCCATCATTTCATCTTAACTTTACAGAATTTCTAAGATAAAATCTTACAAAATTCTGTATCTCTCAATATGTTTTGGTTGATTATATGCACAGATTTTTCATCTTCCAGATCTTGAACTTCCATATGTATTTGTTCCTAAAATTGATCTTAAAATTATCTGAAAAGCAGATGTCTGCAAAATAATTTTTCTTCCATTTTATGGAAAATAAGCATATTCCTCAACTACCCCAATCCTGCTAAGGGATGTTGCCCAGGGTTTTAAAATCTAAAGAACAGCTAAGAAAATGCTTTTTAAACCTTTCTTTCCCTGTCACATATATCTCTGCTAAGTGTGAAGCCTGGCTTTAAAAACAGGGTATTGAGACATGTAGGATATGTCTGAATTCACATATGTGGTAGAAATATGTGGTGTGATAGAAGTCATGAAAAATTCCAGTTAGCAACTATACCTCTTCCATCCCTAGATGGAAATGTCAAAAATGCCTAGCTTTGGAGCAAAGCAAAAATAGTGATAAAAAATGGTAAATGCTAAAAATACTATGTTTAAATGTAATTGATACTTGTCAGTTCTGAATATTAATTCCTAAAAATTTAATGAATTAGTGAGATGCTGCTTTTTCCAATATAAGTTGAATGCTTTTGGAAATACCAAAATTTTTTACAGCGTTTTGGGTAAAACATAGACAAAGTTTTGTGCAGTTTCTTTCAAAACTCACATATGTAAGCTCTAAGGTAGCTAGAAATATTTTATTAATTGTGTGAGAAAATATTAATACTGACTTAGTCAAGCCTCACTTTAAGTTACCATATAAAATATTTAACATTTTTCTAATTCCTATGAAGCAAAGTTAACATTTAAGGTACCTGTCAGATTGCTTAATTTTTAGCTACATTTGTGTTTTTCTTCATTAAATAAAAAAGCAGTATTTGTTCTCCATATATAACAAAAAGAATGAAATTATTATTATTATTTTTTTTGGATCTTATTTAAGTAATCACCAAAGAGTTCTGTACACACATGCAGTGACATTTCATTATGGTGTTAATTTGCATTTTCATGATAACATACTTTTTAGCCCCCTTTTCTATATGTTTTTTTTTGTTTGTTTGTTTGTTTGCTATTTGGATATCCTCTTTCAAGAAGTATCCATTTACGTTTTTCCCATTTTTCAATTGAGGTCTTTTTTTTCCCCCTGATTGATTTGTAGAAATACTTTAAATATTCTGGGTATGAGTCCTTGATTCGATATATGCAGTGAATATTTTCTCCCAGCTGTAATTAATTTTTTCACTCTTTTAATGGAGTCTTTTAATAAACCAAAATAATAAGGTCCAATTCATTATTTTTTTCTTTGTTGTTAGTGACTTTTTGTATCCTGTTAGTGAAATATTTTTACTAACTAATGTAAAGATATCAAAAATATTATTTTGCCTTTCACGTTTAGATCTGTGCTAAATTGTGAACTGATTTTTATGCATGAAATGAGAAAAGAGTCAATATTTATTTTTCTTTGATATAGCCATTTTTCCAATATTATTGATTGAAAGTACCAACCTTTCCCTAGTGAATTATACTAGTTCATTATTTTCTGTAACTCAAGGGCTGTGCATATGAATCTTTTGCTGAACTTTCTATTCCACCCCATTCCTGGGAAAACACTGAATGATTGAAAAGTAGGTATTTCAAATGCACAATGCTAGTTTAACTTAAAGCATTTTGTTTATACCCCAAACAGAATATTATAATTTTGTTTTTCAGGATTTAATAAAAGGAAACTCATCAATAATATTTTTAAGGACTTGTTGTTTGGCTTATCTCATTTTTAATTTTGAGTTTTAGTTAAAATGAGTGAATGTAACTTGTTTAATATGTATAAACTTTATCGAGATAAATTTCCTGAATAAACTTTAATGCTGTGAGTATTATTATACATACTTTTTATTTTTTCAATTACTCTCATGTTCTGGAAAAAACTAGTAAGAAAATACATAAAACATGTATATGGGCTCACAATTTTCCTTTTTATCTCAGGCTCCAATATGGCTTGGCACAGCATTTTTTGAATCCTTTATTTTAAATTTATGTATTATGTTCATCATGGATATTTTTGCATTAATTATGACTTTTAGAATATTGCTTTAAAATATTGTTTATATTGATATAGAGTTTTTTGGCACCGTCCCCCCACCCCTAAATTTTGCATCTGAGGCAAAATCTATCTGGGCCTTAATTTAAGATTGTAGTTTTCATCCCTAGAAGTTTAATTTGAGTCCTTTTAAAAATATCTTTCTTGTCAGTAACACGTTTTAAATAAACTTATTTTAAAATAGTTCTAGAGTTCTAAAAAAACTTGTGAAGATGGTACAGAGAGTTCCCAATATTCCACTCCCAGTTCCCTATTATTAACACTGCTCAGTGGTTGTAGTATGTTTATTGTAACTAATAAACCACGTATTAAAAATGTCCATAACTTATTAAGATTTCATTGCTCTTTTCCTAGTGTCTTTTCTCTGTTGCAGGATCCCATCTGGCCTTATCTCCTTAGGCTCCTCTTGACTGTAACAGTTTCTCAGACACTGTTTATCTTTGGTGACTTTTGATAGTCTTTGCAAAGTATTGGTCAGATATGTATAGACTGTCCTTTAATTGGTGTTTATCTGACTTTTTTTCTCATAGTTAGACTGGGGTTTTTGGAAGGCAGAATACACAGGCAAGTGCACGTCGTATCAAGACCTAGAGCTCAGCTGTCCCATCGCTGATGGTGTTCGTCTCCATCACCCGGCTCAGGTCACATTGGTCAAATTTCTCCTCAGCAAAGTTCCTCTGTTTTCCTTGTTTTTACACTGTACTCTTTGGAAAGAAGGCACTGTACTCAGCCCACACTTAAAAAGAAGGCAATTATGTTTCTTCCCCTTGAAGCTGGGGTGTCTACATAAATTATTTAGAATTCTCCTTTGGAGACTTGTCTTCTTTCTCCTCTTTATTTATTGAATCATTTATTTATATTATTGTGAACTCCTGGTTGTTTATTTTGGACTTTGGTTTATAATCCAGTATTACTTTATTTCATTGTTCAAATTGTTTTAGCTTTGACTTTGAGAACTCTTTGTTAGCTCCTGTGTCCCTTTGATACATCCCCACTTCTGTGGACTTTTCATTCATCATTTTCTTACTTTCTGGCACTCTACACTGCTCCAGACCACAGGGATCATCTTGTGTGTTCCTTCCCTGAGCTCTGGAATCATGCATTTATCCAGGGAGCCCTGGTTCCTCTTAAAGGAAAGTATTATTGACACCAAGATCTAGACATTAGATGTGTTTGTTGCGGTAGAGTGATAAAGTTTGCAGGACCTCTAAGCTGACGGCAAGAATATTTACGTGTTTACCAACTCGTGTATATATACATCTATATTGTGTTTCTCTATGTATTCATCTGTATCTGTATTACACTAATCCTGAATTAATATTGAGTTATCTAATGCTAATCATCTACCACATGGATCATTCTAGCCTCCTCCTTTGGGATATCTATAAATTCACAGTCCAGCAGTGAGGGATCTCTCTCCCTTCATCCTTCCTTCGTGGATCTCACTGTATTGCTCAGAATCCATGTATAATAATTTAAGACTTGTCAACCTCTACTCCCACCATAAACAGTTTTATGAGTCAAAGTAGAGTGCTTATGTTGTTTCTGTCATCTTTACTCTTGCAGTCCTAACTCATTTTCAGAGTTACTTCCAACAAAATCTTTTTCCTCTGCCCTTTCAGTTACATTATTTCATACCATTGTAATACCATTAGATTTTTTTGTTACTGCCTGTATCATTTTCAGGGACCCCTTAACTTCCTGAGTATATTTAAAATTTTTCATACTTTAAAGTTCTTTTGCTGTAAAAATTTATGGCTTTGGACAAACGAATGGTGTCATGTATCCAGATTTAGTATTAGGCAGAATAGTTTCACCATGCTCAAATGTTCCTGTGCTTCCCTCTTTCATTCTTTCCTCCATCTGCCTGAGTAGCTGCAGTCACTGATAGCTTTTCACTGTTTCGATAGCTAAACCTTTTCCAAAATATCTTACAATTGGAATCATACAGTGTGCAATATCTGTGTCATTTCTGAGTCTGGTTCTGCTGATTGCTTTGTCTCTTGAGAGTATTTTTTCCCCTTGCTTTTGACATGCTCTATCATTTTTGTTGAAAGCCAGACATGTTATTCTGGGTAATAAGAACTGAATAAATAGGGCTTTAAGGATTGCTGTTAATCTGTCTGGGAGTAGAGCAGCACTGTGATCGATAACTGTAGCTGTAGGTGCCAGAGACTTCACTTCCTTAATGTCCTTGACTTCCTCCCCTTTTGACATTAGGCTTCACATGCTCTTAATCAGACAAGGTCTGGATCCTCAGATTGTTCAGCTATCACTTACTGTTATTATACTGGAGCCTGTTGATGTGGTGGTAAGGTGTTTATATATGGGAGCAATGTATGATATTCCAACTAAGTCTCAGTCTTTTGATGGACTTCTATCTCAGGACTGTGACCTTCACAATTGTTTTCTTCAGGTATAGCTTACTCCCCTTCTCTCTTCCCATTACCATCTACTCCTTTCCTTGGCTGCAGTGTTCTAATCTGTGTTAATTTTATTTCTCACCAACACCCTTACATGAAATAAAGAGACTATAGAAGGCTGGCATGGGGAAAATTCTCTTCCCCTTTCTCCCACCTGGCTTAAGATTTTAAAATTTTGCTCTGGCCAAATTCTTAGTCTTGGAGAGAAGCCTCTGATATGAAAATGGACCTACATGTATTTCCCAGTGGTTATTCTTCCCCAGGCCCTCCCAGGGCCACAAGAGGATCTTTCTCTACTCCTCACAATGAGACTTGGTCAGGTTCCTGGAGAGAAAGCCCTTAAAAAAATAGAGGATCATCTCTCAGGGAATTTCTGGGTCTCTTACGAGTCCTCATTCAGCTTCCAGCATGTCATCAAATTTACCATTGAACAGTTTCTGCAAGTTTCTGTCTCCAGCAGCTTTTTCTCCGGGTAGGTGGAGGTAGATTTCAGATGTGCTGTTTCCTCATGTAGTTGTCTCTCCAGATTTCAGGATTGTTCTCTGACCTCCATTCCTTAATGTGCAGGACAAGTCATTGATTTTCTATCAACAATCAATTTTTCTTGTTTTGAAGACAGGAGTGACAGTTTCCAAGTTTGTTGAATCTGAAACTGGAAGTCCCTCTCAACTTGTATTTTTTAATTTACAGTATAATTATAACTGCTTTCATGTTTTCATCAGCTAGTTTTTATATCTGGGTCTATTCTGGGTTGGTGGCAGTTGATTAATTTTTCTTCTCATGATGGAGCATTTTTTCTTGCTTATTTGCAAGCCTCGTCATTTTTGATTGGAGGTGAGATGTTGTGAATTTTACCAATTTGTGTGCTGTGTATTTTCGTAGTCTTATAAATAATCCTGTCTTTTGTTCTGGGATGCACCTGTTACTTGGAAATAGTTTGATCCCCTATCGCAGACCTAATTATCACCCCAACTGAAGCAAGACACCTCTGTGTATTCTTCCTGACACCCAATAAATCTTGACATTTTCCAACATGGCTGGTGGGAATGCACACTCTTCCTCGATTTGTGTGAGCGTGTGTTTCCGCTAATCCTTTCATGTGATTATTTGTCTGACTTACCTAGTTTCCTTACACACATGTGCTGTTCTGCTGAAGATCCCTGTGGTTCTCTCTCTATGCAGCATTCTCCTCTCTGGTTCTCTTTCTTGAGGCCTGTAGCTGCCTTGATCTCCTCGGGTTCCAAGCCCCCTCCTCAATCAGGGAGTCTACTGAACTCCTCCTGGGGTCTCTCTTCTTGGACAAGGTCTTAGAAACTCTCAGGACAGTAAGTTGGGGCAGTCATAGGGCTAATTCACTCATTTCCCATCTCCAAGGTATTCCTGTACTTTGTTCCATAAGGCAAGTGTCTAGAAAAGTATTATTTCACATATTTTGTCTAGTTTTTTGCTTGACAGGAGGGTAATTCTGGTTCTTGTTATCCCACCTTGGTCAAAAGTGGAGGTTCACATGTAGCTAATGAGCTCTTGAAATGTGGAGAAGGCAAATCAAAATGTGCTGTTTGTGTAAAATAGTAAAGTCTTAGTACCAAAGAAGGATTTGAGATATCTAATTAATATTTTTATAGTGATTACATTTTCAAAAACAGTTTGGGATATTGGTTGACTAACATACGTGTAAGTAAAATGGATTTAACTTGTTCTTTTAAAAATGTGGTTGGTGAAAAACTTTATTTATATGTTTATATTTCCACTGAACAGCACTGATTTAAACATTCCACAGAGCATTATGTTCATTCACTGTAAATTAATAACAACATACTAAGAATACTAGGGGAGCAGGAACTGGAATGTGCTCTGGATTTTGTGTTAAAACACATATTCTCCAGAGAGTGAGACATACCGTGTTAAGATTTCAGGACCGGATGCAATGATGAATTTTTCGGGGGACCAACGTTCTGCTGATGTTCACATCTTGTGATGGGTTTTTATGACCAGAGGATAGACATGGAAAATATCTTGGCTTGGTATGTGGGTGGGTTAGCTTGATAAGTTGGTGTGAGCCAAAAATGGACAGCAGCTACATTATAGCATATGTGGCCTTAAGAGCAGTGTTGCAGAGAAATCTTTCCATTGGGAATACCCTTAAGCAGTATGCTTGGTCTTTTACTTGGCATGGAGAAAGAATTGATCTGAGGTAAAAATACATGTGGCTGTAGTTGGCTGTGATAAATAGCCTGGCTACTTAGTTAGGAGCCTGTATGGAAAAAGATTGAGATAGTTGAGATGAAGAGTTCTGTGGAAAGGTAGGCATATGGGAGTGGCTCGAAGCTTGCAGATTTTTGTATCCACAGCAGTGCCAATGGTATACCATTCTATGCAGCGGGGAGCTAAATGTACCTCTGGGTGTGATGATTTGTCTAGCTTCTGTTAATAAGTATACTTGTGACTGTATCTCAGGAGTTATTTTGGCTGCAGAATGGGGACTTTGCTTTTAAGCCTAGAGTCTGAGTTCCCTATTACAGGTTCATCCCTATTCGAGCTCCTGTTTTAACTGAACACTGACCTGTCAGCAGCAGAGATCAGTACTGAGCCACTGAGAACAGCCAGCCCTACTGGGACAGGTAGCTTTCTTCACATCTCTTCTACTTCAGAGGAAGGAGGTGTTTGTCTTTCTGTGGCTGACGTGTGTTCTGGGTATGAGCTTGTTTTCCTTGCCTCCAGTGCCTTAGTTGGCACCACAATCTGAGCGCTCAGACATCCTGGATGTTTACTTTACGATTGTGGGTCCCCTGTATGATGTTGCTTAAGATCAACTGACCCATTTTGGAATTCAGTTCTGGCAACGGGCACAGAACTGTGTCCATGTTAACCAGAAGCTATGGACCTAACCATTTACAGTCCTTTGATCTCATCCAGTAAATCAATGTCTGGTAAAAAGAGGTAAAATAGGGAAAATTCCTCACTGCTGATGGAAAAATACTGCAATGACTCACTCATGGTTCGCAGTGTCATCCTCAGAATCAGGGCAGTACATTAACATATAGACCTCTCTCAGGGCAGGAAAACAGATGCCCCACTTTCTTAAGATTTCTCTTAGTCTCTAATCAAGGGAAGAATGATGCTCATTTCCCATCCAAATAATTGACTGCATAACCTTGAATTTTTTTTGCACAGTTTATGATCAGGCTTCAAGTTACAAAATGACAAGCCTCATTACAGATTGTTAAATGCTGATTGTGCAAGTGAAATGATCTGAAATACATGCCGTAGTCTAATAGCGAAATTTTATTTGCAGGATAAATGAAATCATCACTTTTATAGTTAGGAGTTGGACATTTACCTTTGTCTGGTACAGATTTCTTTTTCAAGCAGCTTATAGATATAGCCTGTTATTTCACGTGGCTCTAAATCAAAAAGTGTGCAATGCATTGTAATTACTTTCTGGACAAATGTGTATTCCAGAGAGAGTGTTGGAAACTATGACTGTGTTGTGGAATGGTAAGCATGAGGTTGATCTACCGTAGTGGCTAATGCTGTCCTCATAGAGGGCCATAGATGTGGGTGGATGAAGGCGTGGGTTCAAGAACTGGCGATGCATCAAGTCCAGTATTAATTGAAAAAGACTCAACCTGACTTTCTTAGGTTATAGAGTGCTAATTTAAATCTTAATTTTTATAAACATATCTCTGGAATTTAGGCATTTCCAATGATGTCTATAACAATGGTGGGTGGGGCTCACTGAGGAGTTATTTCAGTACGACCCAAAGATCTTTCAAAGACTGCATTCTTGGGGAGTAGTCGTGAAGCCCCAATTTTGATGTAAGCAGTATCCTTCAGAATTAGAGGAGAGAGATGCTGAAATGTATTGCACAATGTGTATCATTCAGATACTTGGTTTTTATTTTCAATTGAGGTATAGTTGCTTTACGACATTGTGTTAGTTTCTACTGTATAAGGAAGTGAATCAGCCGTGTGTGTGCATGCTAAGTTGCTTCGTTTCTGATCTGACTCTTTGTGACCCTATGGACTGTAGCCCTCCAGGCTCCTCTGTCCATGGGATTCTCCAGGCAAGAATATTGGAGTGGGTTGTCATGCCCTTCTCCAGGTGATCTTCCTGACCCAGGGACTGAACCCATATCTCATGTGTCTCCTGCCTCGGCCAGTGGGTTCTTTACCACTAGTGCCACTTGGGAAGCCCATCTTCATATACATATGTATATCTCCTCCCTCTTGGACCTCCCTCCTGTCTCTGAACCCTCAGGAGAATGTGCAGTAAACATATGAAGGGAGCATATACTTGCTGGAAAAGAGGAATGCAAAGTCAATACTGCTTTATAACTTTTATTTAAGAGTGAAGCCTGTTGGTGGTGGTGAAAACTTGAAAGTTATTTCCCCCATTTGGGGTCACGGCTGAAAAATACAACAAATATTAATTGACTAAGCATAATGTTGAACCAAGATAGTCAGACACTATGAATAGTACTAGCAGCAGCAGCAGTTGCAGCAGCTAACCCTTCTGTTACACTTTCCATAACTACATACAACTCTAAGCTTTTTGGTAAAGCAGATTTTCATCAGAGAAAGATAGTTGGCAGCCTTAGAGAGCAACTGCTGCCTCTAAGTCAACCCTGGAAGGATTTGAACCTTTGGCAGAAAATATGGATTAAATAGGAAAATGTTGGAATCATAAGATAGAGATGACTCTGTGCATGAGCACACGTGACTTATACCCCAGGGACTCTACAAATAGTTATTGGCAGGCAATCCTAAAAAGAGGGGTCAGAGGTTCTATCACAGTCAGTGAGCATTATTTACCTTTAGGTTGGCAAGATGCTGAGATAAGTGTAATGTGAAGGAAATGCTAGAAAAGTCTTCTGAGCCAGGAATTAACACCCTGTTCCACTTGTCTGAGATTTTCACTTCATGTTTGATTCAGAGCTGGAAATGTGAAAGTGGGGACTGAGGATGCCATCTGGGTTGCACCAGCCTCGGAGTTGCCTAGCTCTCTGCTTTATGTCTCTTCCTAGAAAAAATAGTACTAATGGTTGTGATAAAGACAAAAAGTAGTTCCTATATATTCTCATTGACATGAAATACGCATTAAAATAGCTATACCTCTAATTATCTTTTGGCAGCTCACCCTGATCAACTACTGTGAAAGATATCTGCTGTTTTTGAGGTACCTCTGGCACCCTACTCCAGCACTCTTGCCTGGAAAATCCCATGGACGGAGGAGCCTGGTGGGCTGCAGTCTATGGGGTCGCTAAGAGTCGGACACGACTGAGCGACTTCACTTTCACTTTTCACTTTCCTGCATTGGAGAAGGAAATGGCAACCCACTCCAATGTTCTTGCCTGGAGAATCCCAGGGACAGGGGAGCCTGGTGGGCTGCCGTCTATGGGGTTGCACAGAATTGGACATGACTGAAGCGACTTAGCTTAGCAGCTACATTCTCCCCAAGTATAACTTCAGTTATATCATAGAATTAATGGATGAGACAAACATCTGAAACTTAAACTCTACTTTGGTATAATCCAGTCCACTGTTTTCTGCTAGTAATGTAATGAATGGACTTCCCAGATGGTGCTAGTGAGAAAGAACCCACCTGCCAATTCAGGAGATGTAAGAGACTCAAGTTCAATCCCTGGGTATATAGAATAGATACACAGGAACTTAATTTTTGTATGTATTATATGTAATACATTGTATAATCAGATGACTAACTAATGACACAGAAAAACTGAATTCAACATGACAGAGTCAGTGTTCATAAATTTCCTTGTTCTTTGGAAACTTGCATTTAAGTTGCATAAGAGGAAAGACAATAGATGCAGGTATTTTAGAATTATCATTCTGAGACTTAGAGAAACTTTGTAATATAATAAACAATTCCAGTGCTAAACTTGGCCCACCAGGGTCCTCTATCCATGAAATTTTCCAGGCATGCGTTGCCATTTCCTTCTCCAATTTGTAAGACTGTTTAAAACTTTCTACTTCACTGACTTACCAAAATGCAACGTTATTCATTCTTTCTGTTAAAAAAAATTACTGACTGAAGACCCTGAAAATGCCACAATATTGGATTATCCTTTAATGTATTTGATTACTCCACCATTGTATAGTCAAACTTATGTGAGAGTTGGACTGTGAAGAAGGCTGAGTGCCGAAGAATTGATGCTTTTGAAGTGTGGTGTTGGAGAAGACTCTTGAGAGTCCCTTGGACTGCAAGGAGATCCAACCAGTCCATTCTGAAGGAGATCAGCCCTGGGGTTTCTTTGGAAGGAATGATGCTAAAGCTGAAACTCCAGTACTTTGGCCACCTCATGCGAAGAGTTGACTCATTGGAAAAGACTCTGATGCTAGGAGGGATTGGGGGCAGGAGGAGAAGGGGACGACAGAGGATGAGATGGCTGGATGGCATCACTGACTCAATGGACGTGAGTCTGGGTGAACTTCGGGAGTTTGTGATGGACAGGGAGGCCTGGCGTGCTGCGATTCATGGGGTCGCAAAGAGTCAGACACGACTGAGTGACTGAACTGATCCTAATTAGTTTTGCTTTCTCTCAAACTTGTTTGTGGCAAGTATATTAGAGTTTTGTTGGTGTATAACAGATCACTATAAACTAAATGACTTAACATACATTTTTTATTTTATAGCTTCAGTGAGTCAGAGGTCTGGGCATAGCTTGGCCTAGGCTTTCTTTCAGTGGCTCTCATGAGACTACAATCAAAACTGTTAGCCAGGGTTGCCATTTCTTGTAAAGTTTCAACTGGGGAAGGATGTACTCATAAACTCCTGTGGTTTTGGGGTTTTGGGAGGAATTTGCTTCCCTGAGAATTGTTGAAATGAGGACTTCACTTCCTAGTTAGTTCTTGGTTGGGGATCACCCTTAGTTTATTGATGGCAATTTGTTTCATCAAAGCATGTGAGCCAAGAAAGCAGAAGAGTCTGATAGGAAAAGAGAAGTTACAATTGTATGTAAATTCATCATGAAAGTGACATCCTGTCTCCTTTGCCATGTTATATTGATTAGAAGCAAATCACTAGGCAGCCCACACTCAAGGGGAAGGAGTTACACAACAATGTGCGTATTAGGAGTTTGGGATCATTGAGGACATCACATACCCTGCCTGCCATGACAGCTGCACACATGTTATTTGGATCTTTTATTTTTATGAACAGTGAAAACTATGATAGATGAGTGGGAGAAGAGAGTTGTTGACATAAAAATTATGTGAAAACATGAAGAAGTCACTTGCTAAATAAAATGTTTTTGGATTATTTATGGATTGGAATATTGTTAAAAACATTAACAATTCACAGGTTTGTTCACAGGTGGCTAATTTCTTGTCTTATTTTAGAAATGCAAATCTAAATTATAAATTATAATTGATCCATTATAGATGTTTCTTATGCAACAGAGACAGTGTTGAAAATTCATTAACCATACTCAAACAGGTCCTACCATTGCATCAGAAGATATGGGTAACCCACATATTTTTAATAAATGGACTGGAGTGTAGTTGTTGGGGAAAAAAACTCATGGAATCCACATATTGAACACCAGCTAGGAGATATTACCTGCTGATATGCATGCTGCTCAGAGAATTGCAGAGAAGTTAAAGTCATTTATCAATAGAGAAAACTGGATTAGAGAGTAACTCTACCAAATTGGAGAAACAGATCTAAATGAGAATATGTCACATTTACTTACAGAAATAATGGCATAAAAACCAGAGTGTGCAGCATCTAGAGTTAGACTTTCAAAGAAGAAATCATAGCAGCAACCCCAAATTAATATTTTTTAAATCAGCACATTCTACAGCTTTTACAACATAAATCTTTTATCTTTACTGGTTTAATGTATCTCACAAAAATCAGCCTCAGCATAGATGGATGGTGAATTATTCAAAGAAACGTGAAAAAATAAAGTTACAAAAAACCACTTTTTTAAAGTAACATATGTTCACAACTCAATTGGAAAAACTTTCAAGGTCTGTAAAGACTTTCCATTTTTTTTTCTCGAATATGACATTGTTAATTCATCTTAAAACATTAAAAAAATTCTAGAATATTTTAAATGCAGGCAAAATTTTTCTTGTTTTAGAAAAGATACAAGATAAGGATATATGTCTTATGGACTCATAAGTGTCCATTAAGCAGAAACTTTTGTATTATTATTAGTTTAAATTTGTACTCTAACCTTTGAATAAATACAGGTGAAAATGTATGTCTCAGGTGATATTTTTGTGTGTATATGCACACGCACTTATATAATAGAGGGCTATCATAAAGCCCAAACACAAAAAATAATTAAGTCTCTATAGTGTTAGCTGATTTGGGGCTGGTTAGAGCGCAAATATTTTCTGGAAGATGATACATAGCAGAGGGTTTGTGATAAGTGTTCTGGCAAGTTAAATTATCAAAAATGCAGAATTCTTGCATGTATGGACAGAAAAAAAGTTAAATATGAAGAAGTTATGAAATAGATTTCAAAACCAAAAGCTATGCATGAAGTACTCAAAAAAGTTATAGATGTAATTAGACATTGTATTGACTTACTATTGAATGAACCATCAATATCCTGATAAAATGTTGAAGGGAAACTTATGGAAAAGAACACTCCTTCTCCTAAATAACTTAATATCATTAAATAATAAGGGGTTGCTCTGGACTGAGGGTGTCAATGTCAATAAAAGTAAAACAATGTATCTTAGATTCTTTATTTAATGTACCCTTTTAACCAATAGCTTCTATTATGTGAACAAGTGGTCCTGGACATGAGAACTTCTGTTAAAGTAGACTGTGGTCAAACTGGAGAGCTGTCTCAGCTAGAGCCTTAATGACATTTGTGAAAATAATACCTTTGTGCTAATCTTACTGATAGTTTAACTGCAAGAAATACAAGGAAACAATTCTCTTGATAAGAATAGGAATCTCAAAACTAACTCTGTAGTAGTGGCTAACTGAAAAATAGCAATGTTGAAGTGATCCTTTCTATTGATCAAGGAAGGAAAAAGAAAACTTATTTTTGGGGTACTGCTATTTAATATGCAGTGATTGTTTAAAATCTGAAATCATATCAAACTTAAAATACTTGTTTGGCATAGAATACCAAGCATGATAGTGTGAACTCTTAAAACTGTGGAAATGGCATCATTCACATAAAAAATAACCAGATGAATTGGTTGCCTCCTTATTTATTCTGCCTTTGGGCTATGGTAATAGCCACATAACCACTCAGCAAAGTCATATCCATCTTGTACAGTCGCTCATCAGGGATGGGCTTATAACATGCATTGGTTCTAATAGAGTGAAGCTCAGAGCTTTTGATCTGTGGTTGGCGACGAGAAGCTTTCTGTCTTCTAGCACATGTACCATGTGGTTAGTGGGACCTGATAATGTTGCTGCATGATAGACACCAGGCTAAAAATAAAATGTTCATAGATGAGACTGGGGCAGAGAGAATCAAAGAGAAGTGGAGCTTAAGGAGTGATAAAGCATGCCTACCTGTGAGTGTTTCGGTAACAAGAAACAAAGCATATGTAAGGTAAGGCAAGGTGTGTTTTCTGTTACTTGCAACAAAAAACTTCCTTATACAGTAGACAAGTCTTTAACACATTGAAGGAACCTCATAGGGCTGAAGACCGACTCCTAGAATAGAATCTCCCCGTGACTTTAAGGATGAGATGGTGGTTGTGTGTTGTGAGCAGTAGAGACTTCTGCGCTAGGCAGCACCATCACCAATGAGTGTCTGGTAATGATGCTGCTGACATAAGTCACTGTCTTTTTATATGTAATGGTTCATTCTGCTGAGTTCATGGAGAGTTCTCTACTTCAAAAACCTGTATTTCTACTCACCAGAGATATTTGCTTCCCTACCCTGATCATTTTTGGCTAAAGACATTAAATATTTACTGAAGTTACCCATAACTGGAAATTATTAGTGATTGACCACAGTTACAACCCATGAAATATTAATTATAAAACTTTAAATTATTTATTGATATGACAGATGTACAGATATCATAATAGAATAAAAGTTGAGAACATTTTTCCACTGAGAACACTAGAAATTCCTCACTTACACCCTTTTTTCTTCTTATACAAAGCTGAGAATATTAACAAACTATATATTTTTAATTTCTTTTGATAGTGACTTGCCAGATATCAGAATTCCTCTATGAAAGACTGATGGATAGAAAAAATAATGCTAATAACAACAAACAATAAAAATAATAGTGGGCATTTTTGTAGCACTTATCAGGAACCAGACACTGTTTTAGTAGTTTCCATGTGTCCGCTCATATACTCCTTATGACAAGACAGGAAGTACATACTATTATCATGTCCCCCTTACAGATGAGAAAGTTAAAGCACAGAGTCAAGTTGTTTGACCAAGAACTCAAAGCTCAGAGGTGGCAGAGCTGGGATTTGAAACCAGATGCTAGATAGAGCTCAAGAGCCCATGCACTTAACCACTAAAGCAAAATGCCCACCACACTCATAATTTTAGATGTTAGTAGACATTATAGAGAAGATACCTGGAAAAGGCTGGTCTTTATTAGAGCTCATCTCTAACTAGAAAACTAACACTGTAATTTTCTAGCTAGAGATGTTAAGAAGAGCATAGATACTTTCTGTATTCTTGATGGTGGCCCATAGAAAGATTGTGGTGTGGCAATAAATGGATATTTGAAAAAAAGTGAGCAAGTCTTTTTCAAAATTAAAGAGGGCATAGAAGGTCCATTGTGGAATATTCAGATGCAGGCAGAGCTTCCATGAAGGCAGGTGTGCTCCAGGATGGAAGCTCTGAGGAATGGGAGTCTGATACTCAGTTGCCAATAACACCAATGAGAAGGCAGATGGGGCGGCATTGGAAGCACCGATCTGACTTCACAGGAAACCACCCATCTTCAGATTTTACAAGATCATGTGGCTTCAATGCCAATTTACATATTTTTAGGAACCATGAGTGAAATTCTCGCCAAGATTTCTCTCCCAAACCCTGGCCCATATATCCAGCTGCCTGTTGGATACCACCATATGGTGTGGATTTACTCTCTTGGTTAATGGTATCTCATCTTTCAGTTTCCACTTAAATTCTTCCGGGCTTTATCTGGCTGTATAAATTAAAATGAGTGTGTGTTTTCCTTTAAGTGCACTTATGAGCATTTTATAATTTTGTATAGATATCTATTTTATCTAAGTACTTTGCTTTTAGTGAAATGCTTTCTCACTGTTTAGTATATTAATTACCAGTGGATGGATAGAATTACTCTTTATTGACTAGTAAAACTTGCTACTGATGCCATTTGCCTCAGGATTGCAAAATTATATAAAATTTACTAGTCATGCCTGAGAATAAAGGTGAGATGAAGCCTGACATAATCTTTGATGTCTCCACCTCCCTCACCAACCACATCACATTTGACTCTCTTTCCGGATATATCTCCATTCTGAGTTTTCTCGGTAGGTTTACCACCTTAGATTAGAACATCATCATTTTTTCCCCTAGATGATTGTGACAAGTTCCCAATATAGCCTCTTGTCTCTTCTTTAGGTTCCGTTTAAACCGTATTTTCCTTGTCATGAGAGTGATGCTTATATACACTAGTCTTTGTTTTCGTTCTACAGGTCCTGAATAGAGTCAGCACTCTTGGGGGTAACTTGTAGAACACTGATTTGGCTCTTGTCAGGTGACCAGACTGAGCTGTCACCATTGTGCATCACCCTCTTTCCTCCCTGAGAGCCATCCTGCAGCTGACTGCTAAATAATTATTCCTTCAAACTGTCTCCCTCTCCTTTTTGCACGGTAAATGTGTGTGTGTGTGTGCATGTGCACACATGTGTGCATGCACACACCTGCATACTTAATAGTTCATTGGGAGTATGACTGTGATAATTGTTATGTCCTAGTGAAGTTTGTGACTTGGAATATTACTCATGGGGATCTAGGATACATTTCCTGTGAAAGCCCCCCTTCTGGTAAGATCATATCTGAAGCAGTCTGTAGTCTTTGGTGCCAAATTTTATGGAATAAATCAACAAACCAGAGCAGGAACAAAAATGAGAATTTTAAAAAAAGATTAGTCTGGCTGTGCCCAAGATAGCACCCATCCAAGGGTTGAAGGCCTGTTTGTAGATGAGAGCTTTGGCTAAATGTGTATCTTCTTTTTGTATGACCTGGGAGAAGTCATTTGGGATAATAGAATATAGACATTTGGACTTAATAAGCTGATTTGTGAGGAAGTGTTTAAGTGGAGACACTTAAAGGGAGGTGGCACTAAAGTGACCCCCATACATTCTTTCCATCTGAATATCGTTTGTATCTAATTCATTTTTTACCTTAAAATGGTATGATTTGACTGCCTTAGTGCATTGACCAGAGCATCCATTCTGGAACCATTGACAATCAATTAAAAATACATATCTTCACCTACTTTTTGAGAAGAAATACCTGTGAACCTTACCCAGTTTCTTATTTTCTGTGTTTTCAGATTGTAATCTCATAAACTCAGTGCTTTATCCCCTCACATCATATAGCTCATAGTATGCACAAAAAAGTGATTAATTTAGAAATTATTTCCATTAAATTCTAGTGTTCCCCACTAAATTCTAGTGTTCCCCACTGACTATATCATTTATTTTTAAATAATACTGATTCTTAACCTTACTATGTCCAAAAAATTCTTTGTTGATTGTTTGGTCTTTAGCACTTAGCATAAATTTTCCTCATTTCAAAGTATTTTAGTTATCTTATACATCTAAATTGGAGAAGGAAATGGTAGCTCACTCCAGTATTCTTGCCTGGGCAATCCCATGGACAGAGAAGCTTGATGGGCTTAAGTCCATGGGGTCGGAAGGTTCAGGCACGACTTTGTGATTAAACAACAGCAACATATATCTAAATATGTATATTTTTGGTATTACTGTATTTTAAAATTTTATTTATTTTTAATTGAAGGATAATTGCTTTACCTCATGGCTCAGATGGTAAGGAATCTGCCTGCAATGCGGGAGACCTGGGCTCGATCCCTTAGTTGGGAAGATCCCGTGGAGGAGGGCATAGAGATCCACTCCAGTATTATTGCCTGGAGAATCCCCATGGACAGAGGAGCCTGGTGGGCGACAGTCCATGGGGTTGCAAAGAGTTGGACACGACTGAACGACTAAGCGCACACAGCATTGCTTTGGTTTCTACCAAACATCAACATGAGTCAGACTTAGGTTTGCTCGTGTGTCCTCCCATTCGAAAATTTTAACTAACAGTTCCTTTCTGAAATAAACATTTTAGAAAATAGGAAGTAATGAAGCAGTAACTTAAAGATCATTCTTAACTCTTGGAAATAACTACTAACAAGCTTTAATTTTGGTATATTTGTTTCAAGTCTGTTCTCCTTATATATATGCTTATTTTTAAATAATTGCTATTTCATCTTATTTATTGTAGGAGACAAGAAGAATAAAAGAAAAGCAGGCCCCGGCAATTGCCACAAAAGAAATGTATAATTATGGATAAACTGGATGCTATAATGCATGAGACTCTTGGAACAAGTCCAGAGGGAACAGTTCATAATCTTGAAAACAAGATATGATCCTGGGGTCGGAAAACCGACCCCAGACTGTTTCCCAACTGGCGAGTCACATGTTTTACGTATCTGGTAGAAAATCTATAGATAAGAATATTAGTCTTAGTTACTGAGTTGTTATTGATTACTGTTTCTTAGTTACTCAGTGGTTAATGATCACTTTGTTCTTTGGCCCTGAAGGCCTATGAGTTACAGCTTAACTCCCTGCACATTCTTTCACTTGCGGCTGAGAGTGTAATAAAGCTGGCTTGGATTCAGTTTCGGCACCTTCACCTTGGAGTGATGTTTGTCCTCTGATCCTCGCTTTTCACTGAATTCTTGTGTCTTGTTTCTCATTCTCCCGCAGTATCGCGCTTCCGGAAGGAAACCCTGCTTGTCAAGCCGGTCTTGACAATTTATAAGTTTGTATCCCACTGTTTTTAGTTAACGTTATATTATGTGAATTATTGCATGCAAGTAAAAAGTCTTCCTAAATAGGTTTTTATTAATTTACATTTATTAAAGACATGCATTTCTGAGCAATTAAGTTTTTAATATGTACATATAAATATGTCTATCTAGGAAAATGGATGGAAAATGGCTGATCAGTAGCTACCATTCTCACTAACTTGGATAAATACAATTAGAGAAAGAGAAATTTAGGAGAGAAAGCTTACATCAGCCCTGAACTATGCAGGATGTGTATGATGAATGTGCAATATCTAGCAATTTCTTCTCTTTCATTTACATTAATTTTAGCCTTGTCTATCACCTTTAAACCTCCTTTGTCATTAACCTAAGGCTCTTTCTCAAAATTCAATTTACTTGACCTATTTTTCTTCTAAATGCTACTTACATTTCATACTATTAAGCAGAGTTTTCTTTAATTATGAGGTCCTAAATTAAGGATAATTATTGGGCAACAAATCTTTTCTATTACTCTCTAAAGACAAAGAAATCACCAGAGATTTAAAAATTACTTTCTTCTAGTCTGACTTACTGGCTCTGAAAGGACTGTACACTCTATCTAATATATGTTAGCAGCTTAGCATGTTGTAGACACTTATCCAATAGCATTTAATAAAATACCATAATTAATTTTTTTGTTAACATGCTATTAAAAATGAAAGAAGGGCATAGAAGAAAAAGAGACAAAAAACTAGAAAATGAGTAGATCAGATGAAAGTTGAATTGTGGATATTTTGCTGCATCTTCTTGAACATATTTGCTTTACTAGGTTCTGCAAATGTGTAAATCTAATCAGCTAAGATGCATAAGCCAAATCAACTCTACTTAGATCATCTCTTCTAAGGTAAAAACAGGCCAAATCATTCCTCTTTTAAAATAAGAATGTAGCAATTAGAAAAGTATGAGTACAATTCGTAGTTTCACATTATTTTTTAAATAAAAATAATGTGAATTTTTAGAAAACAAATCTAATATTAAAATCTGTATAAATTATTTCAATTTATAAAGTTAGTTTGGACATAATCTGGCTTCCCACATGTTTACTGGGGAGAATTTGGAAAGTACAGAAAATAAGTTTACCTGCGCTTATTACCTAAAAGTCAGCAGTG
>NW_011495016.1:180899-205249 GCF_000754665.1 Bison bison bison | reverse complement strand
TTTTAATGTCCTTTTTCTTTTCCCTATTTATTTATTGATGTGCATTTTCCCCACTAAGATTATATCACACACATATTTTAACCTGAATTTTGCATTTTGTACATTTCAAGTATGTTCTTATAGTTTTATTCGATAGCCTTTTTACATTATTCTAAAAATAATCTTGATTTGATGTATTAAAACCAAGATTTTCCAGCCTGAAAATGATCTATATCTTAATTTTGGTTAAAATATATTGTGCCTTCAAATTTTAAGGTATTTTATTTTCTCTTGAGGTAATTTATACTTTTGTGTTATTTTATGTTGATTTATAACTGATTAACAGTATGGTCTTGTGTAGTTTCAAGTGTACAGCAGAGTGATTCAGATATACATATAAAAAAGAAAAAGCGAAGTTGTTTCAATGGTGTCTGAATTTTTGTGACCCTGTGAACTATAGCCTGCCAGGCTCCTCCGGCCATGGGATTCTCCAGGCAAGAACACTGAAATGGGTTGCCATTTCCTTCTCCAGAGTATCTTCCTGACCCAGGGATTGAACCTGAGTCTCGTGGCTCCTACACTGCAGGCAGATTCTTTACTGCTGAGCCACCTGGGAAGCCCAGATATACATATACATGTGTCTATTCTTTTCCAAATTCTTTTTTAAGTTACTGCAGAGTATTGAGTCAAGTTCCCTCTGCTGCTGCTGCTGCTGCTGTTGCTTCAGTCATGTCCGACTCTGTGAGACCCCAGAGATGGCAGCCCACAAGGCTCCCCCGTCCCTGGGATTCTCCAGGCAAGAACACTGGAGTGGGTTGCCATTGCCTTCTCCAGTGCAGGAAAGTGAAAAGTGAAAGTGAAGTCACTCAGTCGTGTCCGACTCCTAGCGACCCTATAGACTGCAGCCTACCAGGCTCCTCCGTCCATGGGATTTGCCAGGCAAGAACACTGGAGTGGGGTGCCATTGCCTTCTCCGCAAGTTCCCTCTACTATACAGTAAATCCTTGTTAGTTACCTATTTTAAATATAGCAGTGTGTACATGTCAATCCCAAACTCCCAGTCTACCCCTTCCCCCAGCCCTTTCCTGATAACCATAAGTTAGCTTTTAAATCTGTGAGTCTGTTTCTGTTCTGTAAATAAGATCATTTGTATAATTTTTTTAGATTATGCATATATCAATATGCAATATTATATGATACTTGTCGTTCTCTATCAGACATACTTCACTTTGTATGATAATATCCACATCCATCCCTGTTGCTGCAAATGGTATTATTTCATTCTTTTTAATGGCTAATATTCCATTGTACATATGTACCACATCTTCTTTATCCATTCTCTGTCAATGGACATTAAATTTTAAAGTATTTTAGATATTACATTAAAAAAAAACTTTTCAGATAAATTTTATGATAACTAAGAACAAGTCTAAGGCTCTTTAGTATTCTTTTCTAATACTTGGTGGTAGGAACATTTGGTGGTAGGACATTTAAGGTGAAATTTGAATTTGCAGTATCCAGCCATAACTAAGATTGATACAAGAGTGGAACATTCAGAAATGTGTAGTTATTGCTAATGGTAAAAATAAGCAAATGAATAAACACATCCCAGTGCACACACACACATACACACCCATATGTGCACAGAAACACATAAAACCAATGAACAGGTGTGAGTCATCTATACAACTTGATTGAATTAGTTAAAACTCTGCATATGATTGGAGAAGGAAATGGCAACCCACTCCCGTATTCTTGCCTGGAGAATCCCATGGACAGAGGAGCCTTACAGGCCATAGTCTGTGCGGTCACAAGAGTCGGACATGACTGAATGACTAAGCACAGCACATTGCATATGATAAACCAGTCTAATAATAATAGAGTCTTATGCACACTTAGAACTATTTGTATTTTCTGTAAACTGGGTATTTCAACCTTGGCCAGACTTTAGGATTAACCAGTGAGTTTCTGAAACAGTAGTCCAGCTCTACCCCTCAAAAGCTGGTTAGTGGGGAGCCTGGGTATTAGTGTACTTTAATAAGCTCACTGATGATTTATATTTTTAGTCAAGGATAAGAAATATTTCCGAAACAAACACTAAATTGCAAGTGTGAATTTTGAGTGAGCAGAACATAATTTTCTGACTAGAGAATAAACAGAATAAGATGAAGGCCATTAACAGTGTAAAAATATATTTTTAATTTGTCATGTTCACCTGGACAGATATTCCCCATGCAACATTAAAATAAAAACAGGACATTTGTCTCTAGAAAAGTTTAAGTTTAGCCTGCAAGCTTTTTCAGAATAATATTATGTATATCTGTATCTGTTCCCTATTGATGGAAAAATCCAAAATGCAAATAATTTGTTTTTCATATTAAAAAATAAATCTATATATTTATAATGAAGATGGTTAATCTCAAAAAGTCTTCATATTCATTTACTGATAGCAAACAAATTACTCAGTTTTGTGATTTTGTTAATGTATTTCATAATAATTATTTTAAAATTCACATTTTATATCTTACACAAAACAGTCAACTATTTAAAATTTGCAAAAACAGCCAGAGGTAATGTCAAATAATTAAGTCTCTTTTTTGGGTTAAAATTTGATTAAATCAACTAGCCATTTTAAATTGGGTTGATTTATATTAAATCCTTTCTTAAATCAAGATAATAAAAATGTTCCAAGCTGATTGCAAATCCATTCTGAGAAATACTGGTAAATCCCTCTATAATTAACTTACCTAAAGCAAGTTCAGAATGAAATTTGCTTTCTGGCTTCTCTACCACTGCCAACAAAAATAGCCCCAAATTTGTTGACCCAAATGTTGTTTGCCAATATTTTATATCAAGCCTTCTACCAAACATGATTTGCATACATCTTATTTCACCAACAGTTCCTGAATACCTGTATTCAGAAAGTCACTGAAGGGTGTTAGGTGATACATTCAGATGACTGAACCTAGAGATTCCTAGGGTTGCCATCTAGCTTACTCACCTTTTAAACAAAACATCACTGTGTATTCTGATGTAAGTAATCCTGGCTCTCGCTTGAGAAAGTGTTCATCTCATTGTGCTCACTCTCAGACGTTTTGGGCTCAAAATGCTTTGAAGTGTACTTTGCAGGTGTTCGGAGGAAAGTTGATTTGCTGTCAGTTTCATCGCTTTCCCAGCTCCAGAGCTGTCCTTAACAAAGGGGAGGCCATCACCTCGGTCTGGTGTTTTTTTTAGGCAATGCCAGCCTTTTCTCTTTTCCTAAGCATTTATCCTTCTTCCCTTTATTGATGTGCTTTATATTCAAAAGGTAAAGCCTTTAGTGTGTATTAGAGCTAAGGCTTAAATGAGAAATATCCAAGAGGTAAAGGCATCACTTGTAAGTGTAAATGAAATGAATGTTTTCTGGGAAAAAAGGTGCCATGGAAAAGAAATTTAGGGGTGCATGGGCACCACCGCAGGACACGGAGCTGGGGTGGGGGTCCACAAAGGTGGGAAGAATGGCTTAGCAGCAAATTCTGCCGACAGTGGCCTCTAGCAGATTTACTCTGTTTTTGGTGTGGCATTTTCTACCTATATATGAATTCTTAAGTATAGTGTTTCTCTTATACCTTGAATTTTTCTGAACCTCTTTTGTGTTTGACACCTAAAAGGAAGACAACAGTTCAGTTCAGTTCAGTTCATTTCAGTCTCTCAGTCGTGTCCGACTCTTTGCGACTCCATGAATCGCAGCACGCCAGGCCTTCCTGTCCATCATCAACTCCCGGAGTTCACTCAAACTCAACGTCCGTCGAGTCGGTGACGCCATCCAGCCATCTCATCCTCTGTCGTCCCCTTCTCCTCCTGTCCCCAATCCCTCCCAGCATCAGAGGCTTTTCCAATGAGTCAACTCTTCGCATGAGGTGGCCAAAGTACTGGAGTTTCAGCTTTAGCATCATTCCTTCCAAAGAAATCCCAGGGCTGATCTCCTTCAGAATGGACTGGTTGGATCTCCTTGCAGTCCAAGGGACTCTCAAGAGTCTTCTCCAACACCACAGTTCAAAAGCATCAATTCTTCGGCGCTCAGCCTTCTTCACAGTCCAACTCTCACATCCATACATGACCACTGGAAAAACCATAGCCTTGACTAGACGGACCTTTGTTGGCAAAGTAATGTCTCTGCTTTTGAATATGCTGTCTAGGTTGGTCATAACTTTCCTTCCAAAGAGTAAGCGTCTGTTAATTTCATGGCTTGCAGTCACCATCTGCAGTGATTTTGGAGCCCAAAAAAATCAAGTCTGACACTGTTTCCACTGTTTCCCCATCTATTTGCCATGAAGTGACGGGACCAGATGCCATGATCTTAGTTTTCTGAATGTTGAGTTTTAAGCCAACAGTTACCTGGTTTTAAATGAAGCGGCCTTTGAGTCACTTCACACTGTCCTCTCCCTCTTACTCTCTGCCTTTGAGCAGGTGCTGTGTGCTTCTCTCAAAGATTTTATTGTGACGTCCTACTACCATTTCCCTACTTCGTGTTCTAGTCGTTTCCTGCCTGGCTTCCCCGATTACACCTTTTTATCTTCTCAAATTTGTCTTCCACTTCAAAAGCAGAGTTATCAATAACCTTCTCTGAACTGTGTTTCTGAGGACATGTAATTTACAGAAAGTGGAACTCCGTTTGAATTTGCTTATTCAATTAAATTTGAGAAAATGATTTCTTTTCATTGTGATCTTGTTGAGTCCTTAGAGGCAACGCAGTCCCCAAGATGTGCTAGTCAGCACTTTTCAAATAAGCAAACTTATTTGACCAGTAGTCCATCCTTTTGGAACATTGCTTGGCCTATGAGAAGAACCATCCATTTCTTACCATGGCACACAAGCCCTTGCAAGAACCTCCCACGGCCTGTGTGTGTGTTCTTTTTCACCACTTTCTCCCCTATGTTCCACAAACAGCAAGAGAGCGATTCTTCTTGTTTCTGAGACAGGCTATACTCACATGCCCATCCTTGCTTTGCAGTTTGATTGTTCTGCTTGGCCTGTTAGCTGCCTTTAGTTATCACTCCAAACTTTACTTTTCTTTTATATCTTTATGTTTTTACTTCTTCTCTGAAGGTTATATTGATTATATCATCCATATTATCCTTTTCTTTTTACCACATTATCATTATTTCTGCTATGTGTCTTCATTAGGGCATGCTACATGTCTTCATTCATGCACACAACACAGTTTGCTTTTTATGACTGCTTGGTCTTCTCTAGAGTAAGCTTCCTAAAGCCAGGAACATTCATCTTGGTTTTCCAAGAAATGGTCCCCAGTAAATGCAAAAGTGATGAAATAAATGCACAAATACATTTTTAGCTCACCCGATACTGGATTACTGATCAGAAATTCTGAATTAAAGTGAAATTTGACTTTGTAAACCTTCACATTCCACTTATATCCAGATTAATATGATTTGAGCATAGTAGCTTTGATTCTAAATTATTCACATCATCCCACCAAACATCCACTTGTTCCAACCGCTGTTGTCTCCTGGGTAGTCTTCCTGGGCACTCTTTGAGTGCCCACTATATTTCTCCTGGATATAGATATTCTTGGAAGAGTACACTGTGCTTGAGAACAGTTTGATTATTCTTTATAGGACTCTGAGATGGAACACTTAGGGTTATTAGGAAGCTCTCCTTTCTGTTTTATGTTTTGGTTTCTTAAAATATCCATCTCAGAGAGCTCTCAACCTCCTTATCCTTATTTAACAAACACATAGGGTATAAATTATATCCTAGACTCTAAGCAACTTAGAGATATAAACTCATGTTATTTTTATAAGAATTCTACCAAGCAGGCAACCTTGTTGTCCGTATTTCACAGATAAGCAAATACAGGCACGAGAGGTGAAGTAAATTGCCAGGGTGGTATAAGAATAGAATTTGATTCCAAGTGGTCTGGCTCCCAGAGTTGGTACTCCTGAGCACTTAGCCAGGCCGCCTCTCACAGTGTTTGATGTTTGCAGTATTTTTCAACCTGTGGTAAAGAGTCATTGAGAAGTTATTAGGAGCTCATATCACTCCACTAAAATTGCTTAAATGTTCTGTGAAAAAGAGTATTTTTTTTACATTAGCTAGTTGCTAAAAATGATATAAATCCACAAGAAACTTTGGGGTTATTAATAGCATAGGATTTATATTTCTATATGTAGTCCTGTGGACTTATGTCAAGAAAATAAACAGATTTTTAAAAATCAGGGTATTTCAAGTCAGTTATAAAATATTTCTTTTAAGTTTTAAAATATGTATATAACTTGTTTAGTTGTATTAGTAAATTTTATTTGCAACTTAGTGATCTTAAAGAGATTAAGCCAATACCAGAAACCCTTACACGAGGAAGATGGACAGGTCTGTTGGCTGTGGACTATTTCTATGTCCAGTAAATCTTTCTAATGATAAAATAATCAAGGTGATGTACTTTAAAAAATTCAGAGTGCTGTGGTGGTTAGGAAGAATGGCAGAGAGTAAAACAATAGAAAGAGGGGAGAGAATTAACAGCAATAAGAGGGCCTCATTCTTCTGTTGTCTGTGAAATAGGCTATGGAAGAGCAAATAGTTGGAATTCAATAACTATGTCTTGAAAGAATGCTTAAGGCAAGGGGAAATAAATGGATGTAAGACAAAGAGGAGGAAAGGAGAACTGACAAGGAGAAATGAAAATGTAGGGAGGGAGGAAAAGAATGGATAAGAAAAGCAACTACAATTGCACACAACATCAGGTATCAGTGAGAAACTTTACATTCTCATTTAAGTACTACCAAGGCCCGGGGTAGATGCTACGATCACGTGTTATTACTCTCGAGAGTCAGAGTTGTGATTCCCACTCAGATGAATGAATCAGTGTTTCAGAGTCAGTGCTCTTTTCTTCAAAACAAAACAAAACAAAACTACTTATTTTGCTGCCCCAGGTCTTAGTTGTGGCACCGTATCTTTGATCTTTGTTGTGGCATGTGGGATTTAGTCCCTGACCAGAGACTGAACCCAGGCACCCTGAACTGGGAGGGTGGAGTCTTAGCCACTGGACCACCAGGGAAAGTCCCTAGAGTCAGTGCTCTTAACCGCGATGCTATACTACCTCTGAGAGGAGGGAGCCTAGGAGACAGCCACAAGGGGGTAAAAATCAAATAATGGCATCTTTCTTGCGATTCATTATTGTACCAGTTACTAATTACTCTGAAACATAGCAGCTTAAAGCATAAAGTTATTCCGCAGAGTCTGTGGATTAGGAATCTAGGCGAGATTTGGCTAGGAGTGTCTGGTTCAGTGTCATATGAGGTTGGACTCGTGCTACGAGCCGAGACTGGAGCCATCTCAGTGCTCAGCGGGAGCTATAGCATCCTCGTCCACGCGCGCTGATTGAACTGCTGCAGCTCTGCCTTGGAGCGTATCTTCCCCAGCTCATCTGGTGGACGCTGGTGGTCCTCACGGTGGTGCTCACTCTCTGGGCCCCTATGTAGGCTGCCTGAGTGTCTTGATGACAGAACGACTGGTGACTCAAAAGAGGAACAGAACAAACATGCGCCCAGTGACAGCCATAGTCTTTTCGTCACCCCTTCTTAGAAGTAACATTTCATCACTTTTGCGTGTTTTGTTAGAGTGAATTGACAGATGTAGCCCATGGTTAAGGTGAGGGAATTACATGAGAGCAGGTTCAAGAGACGGGGTCACTGGGGAGTACTTGAGAGTCTGACAACCGAAATTCTCTTTGGTTTATCAGATACTATTCCTTTTGCCTGAATCATGTTTCTCATATCTTCAGGATTCTAACAGAGGATGATTAGAGTCAAAAGAATTAATATGTGTTAAATCTAAGTCAATTACTTTTAACACTAGAGAAGTACTCAGTGTGGTTTTTCTCTGCAGTGTCATTTTTAAGTTTTGTCACAATAAAAGAATGTAAGACTTTGTCAGGTATCTCAAGATTAAAACTAGGATAAGAAGATTACAAAAACCTGGTTGTTCTATTCTGTGAGGTTCTGACAGGTTTAAAAAACAAACAAACAAAAAATGTGTGTCTTTTGGTTAGTACAAAGAAGTAACTTGCACAAAATCATTTACTGAATTCATAAAGAAAATTTAGCATAAAATCAAAGCTGGAAACATAGTCACATAATCCTGGTGGCTTGTGGAGAAATTTAGTGGAATGAAATAATTATTGTTTCCTTGTGGTAAGATACAACAGTAATAACATCTAATTAATATTCATGTAGGATGAGTCATATCATTTGGAATTTGAATGAAGTGTGGTGAACATCATTCATCTCAGGAGATCATGGATCAGCAGTTATTTTTTGAAACCTGTCTGTGTGCAAGGCACTGTGGAAGTGTTAGATCCCTGAACCCTCATGGTTGCAATTCCTTTCTTCATACTTATTCATCCCAGTGCTAATAGAGAGCCTACTGTATGTGCATTGTTGCCAGGTGTAGCAACACTAGGGTGGATGAAGATGTTTAAAATCTATCTGTCTGATTCCTGCCTTCCCGGATTTCATGCTCTCAGATTTCAGTCTGAGTCATCTCTGTATATTTTATAGCTTAATTACTGCACTTCATTCCTAGTGGAAATTTAGTAGACCCATGCTGAATTATCTATTAAGCTTTTTTCTGTTCATCAGTGTGTCATATTCTGAGCACTTTCTACCATCCTTCTGGAAGGTGCCCACTCATTTTCGGTTTTTAGTTTAGAAATCGTTTCCTCTGGGTAGTCTTCTAGGGCTGCTTCAGGCTGGGGTTTCTGCCCTTCCTTTGTACTCTCCTAGCCATATGGACTGTTCTTACATTGTTCTGTGCCTGTTGGCTTTTCATATCCACGAGTCCCATTCTTCTTGTCATGCTCATCTTGTTATCACTGCATCCCCATCTATTCAGCAATATTTCTTAAGTGTCTGTCATAGGCAAAGCACAACTCTAGGCAGTGGGAATGTAGCAGTGAACAAAACATAGATTCTAGTTTCTTATATTCAGTGGAATTAGACAGACAATAAATAAATGTTTATTAACTTGAGTAGTACTAAGTGCTACCAGTAGAAATAAAGATGGGTAAAGGAATAAAGGGAGTGGATTAGAGGGAAGTCAAATCCTTTAGCTAGAAGGGTTAGAGGTCCTCCTTGAAGTGATCATGAGTTGAGAACTAGAGGAAGGGGCAGAGTCTTCTTGGAAAAAGGATGATGAATACAAAGGCTCTGAGCTGGCAGTACACTGAGGTCAACAGGGAGGCCTTTGTGCTTGGAGACTAATGGCTGTGGGTAAGCCGGGCAGAGGGTGTTAGATGTGAGGTCAAAGATTTCCAAGGGTCAGGTCACAGAGGATATTGCAGGCCAGGGCACCCCCAGCACCCAGCACACAGGATTGGTGTTGAATGAGCATCTACTAAATATTGTTGATTAAGGATGGGTGTACAGGAGCTATATACTGTCTTATTATATATTCTTAGCATTATTCTCATTAAAGTGCTTGGAGTAATGCACTGAAAGTTTTGCTGCATATTAGAATTACCTAGGGATCTTTTAAAAAAGGTGATTGATTCTAGTTCATAGGGTAAGCACATGACATCAGGATCTCTGTGGGTAGCATCTGCATTTATAGAACAGAGAACTTATTTACAGAACCAATAAGAAGGCAGGCTTATAGTTACCAGAGGGAAAGTGTGGGGGATAAATTAGGTGGATAGGATTAACATATACACCTACTATACATAAAATAGATAACAACAGGGTCCTACCGTATAGTCAAGGAACTGTACTCAGTATTTTGTAAAAGCCTATAAGGGAAGAGAATCTGAAAATCTGTACAGTGCTGTACACCTGAAACTAACACAACATTGTAAATCAACTAGACTTCAGTTTAAAAAAAGGTTTAAAAAGTAAAGTTCCTTAGGTGATTTCAGATAGGCATGAGGACTGGTAACTTAGATCAGTGCTTTTCAGTATGTGCCCACCAACCAGCAGCACTGGAGATAATTAGAAATACAATCTTCAGCCCCATCTCATACCCACTAAATGAGAAATTCTGGTGATAACACTAAGCAATCTATGTTTTAAGAAGTCCTAGATGCTTTGGCCATATGCTAAAATTGGAGGATCACAGTCTCAGAGAAGTGGGCCACACGGGCAGGGCAAAACAGATGACATGTTTTCTGATGTTGGTTGTAAAGGGCTGTGTTTCTAGATTGTGTGTGCCCTGGCAAGAACAGCTAAATTTTTACCATTTGATAATTATTTCTTTGGAGTAAACTTTCTCTCATAGCCCTTAGTTTAAGTGAACCATTCCTTTGGGCAAAATATCAAGCTATGGTTACTTAGTAGCACTTTCATGTAAATAAGTACATTAGAATAATTTAACTGACAGACTGAGCCATTTTGAATGGAGAAATGGATGCAGCTAGAAAAGGTTTCTTGAAAAGGATGGAGATGGGATGATGGAACAAACAATTTTCCTGGTCTTGAAAGTACGATTAGCAATCAGTATCACATAGGATTCAGAAAGCGCTTAATAAGATTTTAAAATAATGTCACGTGGTACAGTGGTAAAGAAGTGCAGGAGATGCAAGAGACGAGGGTTCAGTCCCTGGGTCAGGAAGATCTCCTGGAGGTGGAAAGGGCAACCCACTCTGGTATTCTCGCCGGGAGAATCCCATGGACAGACTAGCCTGACGGGCTACAGTCCATGGGGTTGCAAAGAGTTAGACGCGACCGAGTGCACACACATACACACACACACAAATATAATTTTCTAGTATTTACTCAAGGAAATTTTGAGAAATTTATTTATATCTCTTTTAGCTGATTATGAACCTGATTCTGTATTACCTAAGTCTAGAAATGATTTTTTTTTAACCCTGCCACAAGACATGCAGAATCTAGGTTCCCTGACCAGGGATCAAACCTGTGTCCACTGAAATAGAAGTGTAGAGTCTTAACCACTGGACAGGCAGGGAAGTCTCTAGAAATGATGAGTTAGGCATTTTCAAATCTGAAATAGCACCAATATTTATAATAATTTAAGAATGGAAGATTTGTCTAGATGCCTTTTTTTTTCCTTGAAGAAATCAGTCTTGCCACCTAAGTTTCTCACCAGCACCACTCTTGAAAAGATTTCTATATGTAAAAATCTCATCATCATTCAGCCAGAGGAAGTTACATTTTCTTTCACAAAACTCCAGTATTAATATGTACATTCGTTTCTTTTCCCTTTCTTTTTATCTGAGAATAGTAAAGAATGAGAGGAAGTGAATTATAAAGCTTTGGGGCACTGCTGAAAGGAAAGTTTAAGCAAAATGCTAATTCTGGTTTTAGTGTCCTTATCAATTCAGCCGGTTCATTCGGATTGAAGAATGCAGCGTGAAAGTCTTTTGTTGTCCTGCTACACAAGTTTCCTCTTTTATAGAAAAATCAGCTTTTTCATAAAGGCTTAACCAGAGGCGATACCCAAACTTTCTGCACAGTGCAAGCAATATATTTTTGAACCAACTGAATAATATTGGTAGCTTGGCTGAAACAGGAGAAAAATTAATCTATAAAAATGAGGATAATACAATTTTAAAAGAGAACCTTTTCATGCCAGAGGATTTATTCAGCTTAGTCACAGAAGACTCCAGATATAAGGAGTGTTTGAGGTGAAGAAAATGGAAATATAGAAGGTATGTTTTGATACTTCTAGTTTGTGTTCTCATACGTTTCTGGAGGTGCAAATGGATTCAAGGGATTATAACTGACAGAGTGCCTGAAGAACTATGAACGGAGGCTCAAGACATTGTACATGAAGTGGTGATCAAAACCATCTCCAAGAAAAAGAAATGCAAAAAGGCAAAACGGTTGTCTGAGAAGGCCGTACAAATAGCTGAGAAAAGAAGAGAAGCAAAAGGCAAAGGAGAAAAGGAACGACATATCCATCTGAATGCAGAGTTCCAAAGAATAGCAAGGAGTGATAAGAAAGCCTCCCTAAGTAATCAGTGCAAAGAAATATGGAAACAATAGAATGGGAAAGACTAGAGATCTCTTCAAGAAAATCAGAGATACTAAGCGAATATTTCATGCAAAGATGGGTACAATAAAGGACAGAAACAGTATGTACCTAACTGAAGCAGAAGATACTAAGAAAAGGTGGCAAGAATACAAAGAACTGTACAAAAAAGATCTTCACGACCCAGATAACCATGATGGTATAACCACTCAACTAGAGCCAGACATCCTGGAGTGCAAAGTCAAGTGGGCCTTAGGAAGCATCACTCCAAACAAAGCTAGTGGAGGTGATGAAACTCTGGCTGAGCTATTTCAACCCCTAAAAGATGATGCTGTTCAAGTGCTGCACTCAGTATGGCAGCAACTTTGGCAAAACTCAGCAGTGGCCATAGGACTGGAAAAGGTCAGTTTTCATGCCAATCCCAAAGAAAGGTAATGCCAAAGAATGTTCAGACTACCACACAATTGAACTCATCTCACATGCTAACAAATTCTCCAAGCTAGGCTTCTACAGTATGTGAATCAAGAACTTCCGGTTGTTCAAGCTGGATTTAGAAAAGGCAGAGGAACCAGAGATCAAATTGCCAACATACATTGGATCATCGAAAAGGTGAGAGAGTTCCAGAAAAACATCTACTTCAGCTTTATTGACTATGTCAAAGCCTTTGACTGTATGGATCACAGTAAACTGTGGAAAATTCTTAAAGAGATGGGAATACCAGACCACCTTATCAGCCTCCTGAGAAATCTGTATGCAGGTTAAGAAGCAACAGAACCAGACATGGGATAACAGACTGGTTCCAAATAGGGAAAGGAGTACGTCAAAGCTGTATATTGTCACCCTGCATATTTAACTTACATGCAGAGTACATCATGTGAAATGCCGAGCTGGATGAAGCACGAGCTAAAATCAAGATTGCTGGGTGAAATATCAATAACCTCAGATATGCAGATGACACCCCCACCTTATGGCAGAAATCGAAGAGGAACTAAAGAGCCTCTTGATGAAAGTGAAAGAAGAGAGTGAAAAAGCTGTCTTAAAACTCAGCATTCATAAATGAAGATCATGGCATCTGGTCCCATCACTTCATGGCAAATAGGGAAACAATGGAAATAGTTACAGACTTTATTTTCCTGTACTCCAAAAATCACTGCAGATGGTGACTGTAGCCATGAAATTAAAAGACACTTGCTCCTTACAAGAAATGCTATGACCAACCTAGACAGCATATTAAAAAGCAGAGACATTATTTTGCTGATGAAGGTCCATTTAGTCTAAGCTGTGATTTTTCCAGTAGTTATGTATAGAGAGTTGGACTATAAAGAAAGCTGAGCGCTGAAGAATTGATGTTCTCCAACTGTAATATTGGAGAAGACTCTTGAGAGTCCCTTGGACTGCAAGGAGATCAAGCCAGTCAATCTTAAAGGAAATCAGTCCTGAATATTCATTGGAAGGACTGAAGTTGAAGCTCCAATACTTTGGCCATCTGGTGGGAAGAACTGACTAATTGGGAAAGGCCCTGATACTGGGAAAGATTGAAGGCAGGAGGAGAAGAGGATGACAGAGGATGAAATAGTTGGATAGCATGACTGACTCGATGGACATGAGTTTGAGCAAGGTCTGGGAGCTTGTGATATACTAGAAGCCTGGTGTGGTGTAGTCCATGGGATCACAAAGTGTTGGACACGACTTAGCAACTGAACTTACTGATGTTTCTGGTATATTTGTCTGATCAAAACATTCCTAAGATCTGCAACTACAGATCAAAATCTATTTGCAGGGTTTATAAAACATTTTTTAATGAAGTTTAGTTGATTTGCAGTTGTATAAATTTCTGCTATACAGCATCAATTCAGTTACACATGTGTGTGTATTAGTGGCTCAATTGTGTCAGACTCTTTGCAACCCCTCGGACTGTAACCCACCAGTCTCCTGTGCCCATGGGGATTCTCTCAGCAGAAATCGTGTAGTGGGTTGCCATTTCCTACTCCTCGGGATCTTGCCAACCCATTGATTGGGATATATACTTACATACATATGCACGTTTTTAAAATATTCTTTTACATTATGGTTTATCATAGGATATTGAATATAGTTCTTTGGTAGGACCGTCAGTTTGACCTCATTGTTTATTCGTTCTGTATATGATAGCTTACATCTGTTAGCAGGATTTTTAAATGAATAGTTTCCCACAATATTATTCAACCAAGCAATGTGCTTTCTTAATTTTCCTTCATATCATTATTTGTTAAGCTAAATCCTTACCCTTACTGGGGAGTTGAATGTCGCCTTTGCAATGTTATATCGCTCTCTTGGGAATCCTCTGACAAACAATGTCCCCTTAAATGTCAAATTCCTCTCATTTATTATTTTTGCATCAGAAACCAATTTTAGCAAAACTGGAGTTGTTTTTTTTCTTCCTCTGTTTCTTTTCAACCCACCTAAAGCCATATCGTTTAAGGTAGTACTCCATAGCTTAATGTCTTAAATATGAATTCTCCAGCGCTGTGTAGCATAAAACTTTCAAATGTCTTTTCTCCTTTCTTTAAATGCTGTGTTAGAACTTTCCTTCACTCTATGGCTTTAATTAGAAGTCATCAGTGACCTCACACTTTTTATTATTGAATCACAACAGACAAGTGGAAGTGTGTCTATATATTAATAACTCTCCCCAAAGTTAATGAAATCATTGTACAACTGATAGGAACTACAAAGTTAATGAAGTAGTGAAATAACTGTATGCATTCATCATCTAAAATTATGTATCTGCACTTCCTATGTGAGACTAGACCACACATACTTAACCTTTTGCACAGAATACACATGATATCCCTACAAAGAGACACACGTATTCTTTCTCACTTTTTCTCTTTCTTTTATCCACCTTCTGAATCAAATGCATCTGATCTTCATGTCCATCATATATTATCCAGATATTTGCCCATGATTTTTTTGTTTGAGAAGGATTTATTGAAGACAGTGTTCTGTGCTGTGGATGTAAATGTCTGTTGGATATAGATAAGGTCTGTGTGCTCAGGGAGCCTATTTTCTAGTGAATGAGACAGCAAATAATCGAGTAAACAAGATAACAAGAGGTTCTTAAATGGTAGATTGGAAACAACAGAATAATGGGTTAGAGATGGGTTGTGGATGCTACGTTAGGTTAATAGATACACTCACGGCTACAAATGGTAGGACATTTGTGGTGAGTCCTTACTGACAGCGATGAGCCGATGGGGAGAAAGCTTGGCAGTACGGGGAACACGTTCAAAGTCTGTAGGTGGGGGAGGGCTGGGTGTATTTAAGGAAAAGAAAGAAGGCTGGTGGTGATCCAGGTAGGAAATGCTCTGAGCTCATGGTAGAGACATAGCAGGCCAATCAAGGTTCTGGGTTTTATTCTTTGAGCAGCAGTGAATATTTGGAGGGACCTGTATAAGTGTTTTGGTGATGGAGGATAAAGGCTTGGGCAAGAATTTTGAGAACAAATACACCAAAGATATATTTTAAAGATAGAACATGATTGACTATTCACAGTTGCCATACTGGTTTCCTTAATTATTATTTTTAGATATGTTAAACATAGCACAAAGGATGTTCCCTTTTGAATGTCTAAAATATTACCTTGGAAAAAAGATTGCTTAAATTTCACCAAAGTGTTTTTGATAAAAATTGTTATTTAATAAAGATAGTAGGAATGGACAAAAAAGCTTTCAGAGTTCAGTTGCTCAGTCGTGTCCGACTCTTTGCCACCCTGTGAATCACAGCACGCCAGGCCTCCCTGTCCATCACCAGCTCCCGGAGTTCATTCAGACTCATGTCCATTGAGTCAGTGATGCCATCCAGTCATCTCATCCTCTGTCGTCCCCTTCTCCTCTTGCCCCCAATCCCTCCCAGCATCAGAGTCTTTTCCAATGAGTCAACTCTTTGCATGAGGTGGCCAAAGTACTGGAGTTTCAGCTTTAGCATCATTCCTTCCAAAGAAACCCCAGGGCTGATCTCCTTCAGAATGGACTGGTTGGATCTCCTTGCAGTCCAAGGGACTCTTAAGAGTCTTCTCCAACACCACAGTTCAAAAACATCGATTCTTCGGTGCTCAGCTTTCTTCACAGTCCAACTCTCACATCCATACATGACCTCTGGAAAAACCATAGCTTTGACTAGATGGACTTTTGTTGGCAAAGTAATGTCTCTGCTTTCAATATGCTATCTAGGTTGGTCATAACTTTTCTTCCAAGGAGTAAGCATCTTTTAATTTCATGGCTGCAGGGAGCTATTAAACATCAGCAAATTAGAAATTGTGGCTTTAACTTTCTACAGTTGTTAGAAATAGGATATATCTAGACTAACTCAGACATGTGAGAGAAATCAAACCTATTTTCTTTTGAAACTTGGTGTCATTGTCCAAGGGCGACAGGCTTATATTACATGCAGATGATCTCCTGGGAACATTAGTTCTGATTGACAAGCCAGGAAGAAGTATATGATGCATAAATGGAGGCAACACAACCAGATGCATGAGTTTAATAAATAATATGACTGCAAAGAAAGAAGGGATCATGTAAAGTGAATGAGAACACTGGCTTTGGGCTCACACACACCCGAGTTGTATTCATGACTCTGTCCTGTGCTTAGTCCACTAGCTCAGTCATGTCTGACTCTCTGTGATCCCATGCACTATAGTCTGCCGGGCTCCTCTGTCCATGGGATTCTCCAGGCAAGAATACTAGAGTGGGTTGCCATGCCCTACTGCAGGGGAACTTCCCAACCCAGGAACCAAACCAGGGTGTCCTGCATTGCAGGCAGATTCTTTACCAGCTGAGCTACCTGGGAAGCCCATTCGTCACTCTATAACCTACCTATTTAGTGTAGTGATTTTAAGCAGGTTTCTTTCCCTCTTTGAACATCATGTAGGTCATAATACCCCAAGACTGTGAGAGACAAAAGAATGAAACAGCACACAAAAGCGCTGACAAAATTTTGGGGAAAGTCCTCCCAGATGACTCTATTCAAAGTTGTAATTCTTTCACCTCTCCTAGCGTTCTCAATCCCCCTTTACCTTGCTCTACTTTTCCTTTTTTTTATATAGCACTTTATCACCTTTTAATATATATGAAACTTATTTGCTTACTGAATTCATTGTTTATTGTGTCTCTCCTGGATGTTAGCTTCACAGGAGAAGGGACCTTTCTTTGTTTTGTTTACTTTGTATTCTAAGACTCTAAAACAATGCCTCACACATCATTAACACAAATGAATATTCAATAACCATTCTCAAGTTCAGCTGATAAATCATAATCAATATTGACTCTTAATTCCATAATGCTCCCCTAGAATCTCACTTTGCTCACAGAGAGACTCCAGCTACCTGGACAGTAGGAAAAGAGTGAAGAGAAAAACCTCAGTCAGAGGTTCTCAGCCTTGGCTGCACATGAGGATCATCTAGGGAGCTTTGGAAGAAATTGAGATTTTTCTTCTTTTTCTTTTCCTTTATAGTTTATTATAGGATATTGAATATAGTTCCTTGTGCTATGCAGTAGGACCTTGTTTTTTATTCATTGTATACATAATAGTTTGCATTTGCTAATCCTAAACTCTGAATGCATTTCCCTTCCCCTTTGACAACCACAAGTGTGTTCTCCGTGGGAGTCTGTTTCTGTTTTGTAGGTAGGTTCATTTCTGTCATATTTTATAGTCCATATATAAGTGACATCATATGGTATTTGTCTCTCTTTGTGACACACTTTGCATAGTATGATAATCTGCAGTCCATCCACGTAGCTGTAAAGGCATTATATCATTCTTTTTTAATGGCTGAGTAATATACCATTGTATAGACGTACCAGATCTTCTTTATCCATTTGTCTCTAGATGGGTATTTATATGCTTCCACAGCTTGGCTGTTGTGAATATTGCTGCTATGCACATAGGGGTGCATGTGTCTTTTTGAATTACGGTTTTGTCTGGGTATATGCCCAGGAGTGGGACTGCTGGATCATATGATAGTTCTGGTTTTAGATTTTGAGAAAATTCCACACTGTTTTCCATTGTGGCTGTACCAGCTTGTGGATACATTCCCACCAATAGTGTATGAGGATTCCCTTTTCTTCACACCTTCTCAGCATTTGTTATCTGTAGACATTTTAATGATGAGTCTTGTGACTAGAGTGAGGTTGTACCTCACTGTAGTTTTGATTTGCATTTCTCTATTATTAGTGATGTTGAGCATATTGTCATGTCCATATTGATCAAGTATATATTTTCTTTGGAGAAATATAAATTTGGGTCTTCTGCCTATTTTTTGACTGGATTGTTTGGGGTTTTGTTGTTGTTATTATTGTTGTTATTGAGTTGTGTGAGCTGTTTGTATTAAAAAAAATCTAGATTTTTAAATCAAGAAATGTAGACTTAGTAGGGGTGGGAATCAGGCATAATTAATTTTTTCCCCTATATTTCAGTGTATAGACAAGCTGGAGAACCACTCATCTAAGCCTCAGGTTGCTACAGTCACTCTAATTCCCAATTATGCTGGTCAGTGAGACCCTTCATATCCCATACCAGCTCCATCTTCCTGAGCAGAGTGGAAGGGTGGTGGTAAGACAGAGTTAGCTTCCAAATTCTTCACATTTTTGTATGACATTTAAGCAAATTGATGGGATGAGCAATAATTATGTTGAGGGACCCAGAAGCTGAGGGCATGTAAACTCAATTTTAATCCTCTTTACTTCAAAGTCTTTCCTGTTATTATCTATACCTTCTTAAAGAGACAGCTCTTCAGATTTCCTCTGACATTTGTCACTTGAGAAACAAGATAAGACACTGTTTCTCTTATTCAGATGACTTTTTTGCCTCCCCTGCTTGTGATTTATCTCATTGCAAGACTCTTAATATGTTACCTTGTTGTTACGACAACCAGGAGTGGTGCTTACTCACCTTAGCTTAAGCTTGATTCTCCTGGGTCAGCTGTTTTGTTGATTATTCTCAACTCCAGTTGTCCAAAGATGCAGAAAACTGCAGTGCTGCTAGCTTTCCTCCTTGTTTTGTCTGTTTTGCCACAAAGAATAAGTGAATGACGCATTAGTTCCCTTCATTTGTATTTCTATCAAACACGGTATAACAAATTCTATTTCTGTTAAATATATAAATACATTACAATTTTAAACTGAATATTTACTTTACTTGCCATAATACTGTAACTCCTACTATGGGAGATGTGATTTGCTAAATTTCATGTAGTCAGTGGTATTTGTACCTAGAATGTAAGCATTTTATTGAAAGATGAAAAAAGAATTATTCAATTCCACATCCATATGAATGACATAAATGTTGAAATTTGATGTGGCTTCTATCTCTTCATCATTATCATTATTAATCAGATACATCCCCAGAACCAAGTGTGGTGAAGATTATCTAGCTGCTCACCAAATCAGATTCCTCCCCTTCCTGAGCCCATAGATTAGATTTCCAAAATACACCTGCAATTAATAAGCCCACGTGGCTGAGTTCTAGCCAGTGGAACGAGAAGAAAAGTGATGCACACAAACTCTAACACATAGTCCATTCTCTTTCCCTATTCCTTGGCCAGAAACCCAGGACTCTGAAGTCCAGGAAAAGAGAGAAGCCATAGATAAAAGGCTTCAAAACATGAGCCCTTGGAAGGATGTCTACCAATCAGGTCCAGGGTTTTGGACTTCCTGAAAGCAAAGAATAAGCTTCTGTTATGTGATTCCATTGAGATCTGTAGGTTTATTTATTACATTCATTAATCAAAAAAAGTATATTCTCTATAGAAGAATATACTTTATTCCAAGTAGCGATGTTGCATTTTAAGAACCAGGTGGTGCTCATGGTAAAATAACCTGCTTGCCAATACAGGAGATGTCAGAGATGCGGGTTCAGTCACTGGGCTGTGAAGATCCCCTGAAGAAGGAAACAGCAGCCTACTCCAGTATATCTTGCCTTGATAAGTCCATAGACAAAGGAGCCTGGTGGGCTACTGTCCATGGGGTTGCAAAGAGTCAGACATGACTGAAGTGACTCAGCATGCACACAGTGGAGCTTAATGTTAAAAGTGGCTTCTTTAGATTTCTATACATTACACTATTCTCTGACATTCTACTCTATTATTTCTTTTCCCCCTATTCTTCCATTCTCTATGGAGACAGTCTTCAAAGAAATTCATGGTTATCTGTTCTTCCCATTTTTGAAATATCTTTAACACTCAGGAACTCAAGTAACCTTTCTACTGTTGCTGCTGCTAAGTAGCTTCAGTCGTGTCCGACTCTGTGCAACCCCATGGACAGCAGCCCACCAGACTTCTCCTTCCATGGGATTCTCCAGGCAATGACACTGGAACGGGTTGCCATTTCCTTATCCAATGTATGAATGTGGAAAGTGAAAGTGAAGTTGCTCAGTTGCGTCCAACTCTTAGCAACCCCATGGACTGCAGCCTACCAGGCTCCTCCATCCATGGGATTTTCCGGGCAACGGTACTGGAGTGGGGTGCCATTGCCTTCTCCACCTTTCTACTAATGCTTCACAAATATATTGCATTTAGCCAAGCCACTCACCCAAAATTTACTCACATTTTGAATTGCCAGTAGATAATACCCATTTGAATACATGTCGTTTTTAAATTCTATTTATACTTCACTCCCAATGTTTTTCTACATTCATTTCCCTTCTTACACTACAAATTATTTAATGGCAATTGTTTTTCTCTATTCTCATAGTCCTGAAAATTAGGAATAAAATTTAGCTCATATCTTCTTCCTCATAAATCTGCAATTTATCGTCTATGTATCATCAGGTTGTACTGTTTCTTCACTTGAAATACATTTCTCATTTGCCCCTGACTCTCAAATCCTGTCACTACCACCTTAATGAAAACTCCTATGCTGTGCTGTGCTAAGTTGACTCAGTCCTGTCCAGCTCTTTGTGACCATATAGACTGTATCCTGCCAAGGTCCTCTGTCCATGGGATTCTCCAGGCAAGAATACTGGAGTGGGTTGCCATGACCTCCTCCAGGGGATTTTCCTGACTGGGTGATTGAACCTGCGTCTCTTATGTCTCCTGCATTGGCAGGTGGGTTCTTTTACCACTAGCACCACTTGTGAAAGCTTTTACCTGTGAAAGCTCCTATCACTGCACAAATGAACACACTCAGTAATTTCTTAGCTCACTCAGTGTAGCCTTTCTTCCATTGATTTATGGCTTAATTGGCATGCCATTCAGTTTTTTCTTTCATGTTCTACTCAAGAACTCTTATAATTACTAACTTTATAATAATTTTAGAATTTATCTGCCTGGAGTAATTCTTACCTAATTTTGTAATTAAAAACTCTTCACGTTTAGGTAGCCTGGAAACCGTGTTTGCATTTGCTCATGTTTCTTTCTTCTCTGTCCTCTTCTACATCTGTGCAAATTTTATTAGCAGAGGTACACATTTTACACATTCTTCTAGATTTCAGCTCATGTTCCAATTTCTTTCTTAGTACTTTCTTCAATGTCATCAATATTTCCTGTGAATAAATCTTGAAATTTGCTACATCTAGATAGCCTTCTGAGGACAGGGGCTCAGTGTTACAGTTCTTTGGTTATAGAAAGTACACATAGACATGTACAATAGAAGCAATAATAACAAAACCTAACGGCTATAATATCTTTACTTCCTCAAAAGTTTTCATTTAATTCTCATGGTTTATATTCACGTTCTTAAGACAACTCTGAATTAATATGCTCTGTATCTAGAATTTTTCTTGATCTTGTAAATCATCAAATTCTTGTTTCTTTGTGGTATACAATTAAGGTGTTAATAAATTAAATTGATTATACTTTACTTCCACTAGCACCTTTTACATATCATACAAAGCTGTATTATTTTCCCCTAAATCTCTGGATTATAAATATACTCTTCTTCCTGGTGAGGGATCTCTGGGAAACTAGATTTTTATTTCTCACTCCTGGTTATAACTTTGAAGAAATCTTGAGAGGAAACCTCAATCTCTGCCATTAATACTAATGTAAGTTTATTTCCTTATGAGCTCATGAAACTAAAATAAGTGGATTTCCTAATGCTTCTCTGAAGTTATGTGGTGCCAAAATATTGGTTTCTTTAGAATCATTCATCCAACTTAAAATCTGTTATCAGGCTCTTTCTAGATTACATTGGACAGAGTTACTGTGGCTCTGAGCTAAAGATGTTTATTAAAACACATTTACATATAAAACAAATGTGCAAACACATTTCTCACATTCTTATTGAGAAATATATGCTTCTCTTTGACTTTGCAAATTTTGAAAGACCTTGTGCATTGGAGCAGGTGAAGTGGTTGTAGTTTGAGGAGTTCATTTTAAAAAGTTCCATCTTTAAATCTATGATCTTAGCTGAGGATCAGTTGTAGGGAACAGAAATTAAGCTAATTATCAATGGATACATGTTGGGGAACAAGTATAGCTATAAAGAAGTAATTTTCAGTCAATTCAGTTTCATCAGTTCTTGGTGCTACTTAGGCATGATTCTGGGTTGATCCTTGAATGAGACTCATGAGCTGTACAAACCATAGATGATGTTACCAACTCCAGTTTATTCTTTAAAACATTTTATATTAATTTATTAACAAGAGGCACTGGCTGAGGTTGGAAGGAATATTTACCATGTTCAAATTTGCCACAGAGACTAGAAAATCAGATAAGTCCACTGAGTGTCAGGCACAGCATCTGTCATTTAGGAAGCCCTCAAAATGCTCCATTGAATGTGAGTTCATTGTGGAATGTCAGTGGTCCAGTCACCCCAAATAATAAAACAGCTCAAGGTAGATTACACTGTCTGAATAATACACCCCTTATTAGTAGATTAAAACAAGTTGTTTTTGCCAATTTGGAAACTAGATACAGAGATTCACATGAAGTAAATAGGGATGCATAAATTGTTGTAAAAATTGAGCTTCCTCAACTGACAAAGAATTAATCTCAAAAATATACAAGCAACTCCTGTAGCTCAATTCCAGAAAAGTAAATGACCCAATCAAAAAAATGGGCCAAAGAACTAAACAGACATTTCTCCAAAGAAGACATACAGATGGCTAATAAACACATGAAAAGATGCTCAACATCACTCATTATCAGAGAAATGCAAATCAAAACCACAATGAGGTATCATTTCATGCCAGTCAGAATGGCTACTATCCAAAAGTCTACAGATAATAAATGCTGGAGAGGATGTGGAGAAAGGGGAACCCTCTTACACTGTTGGTGGGAATGCAAACTAGTACAGCCACTATGGAGAACAGTGTGGAGATTCCTTAAAAACTGGAAATAGAACTGCCATACAACCCAGCAATCCCACTGCTGGGCATACACACCAAGGAAACCAGAATTGAAAGAGACATGTGTACCCCAATGTTCATCGCAGCACTGTTTAAAATAGCCAGGACATGGAAGCAACCTAGATATCCATTGGCAGACAAACAGATAAGAAAGCTGTGGACACAATGGAATATTACTCAGCTATTAAAAAGAATGCATTTGAATAAGTTCTAATGAGGTGGATGGAATTGGAGCCTATTATACAGAGTGAAGTAAGTCAGAAAGAAAAATACCAATATGGTATATTAACGCATATATATGGAATTTAGAAAGATAATAAAGATGACCCTGGAGAAGGAAATGGCAACCCACTCCAGTATTCTTGCTTAGAGAATCCTGTGGACAGAGGAGCCTGGTGGGCTGCTGTCCATAGGGTTGCATAGAGTTGGACACGACTGAAGCGACTTAGCATGCACGCATGTGTTGGGGAAGGAAATGGCAACCCACTCCAGTGTTCTTGCCTGGAGAATCCCAGGGATGGAGGAGCCTGGTGGGCTGCCGCCTATGGGGTCGCAGAGTCATATACGACTCAAGTGACTTAGCAGCAGCAGCAGCAGCACCAATGACCCTATATGTAAGATAGCAAAAGAGACACAGATGTGAAGAATAGACTTTTGGACTCTGTGGGAGAAGGCGAGGGTGGGATGATTTGAGAGAATAGCATTGAAAGATGTATATTATCATATGTGAAATAGATCGCCAGTCCAGGTTCGATGCATGAGACAGGGTGCTCAGGGCTCGTGCACTGGGATGACCCTGATGGATGGGATGGGGAGGGAGGTGGGAGGGAGGGTCAGGATGGGGAACACATGTACACCCATGGCTGATTCATATGAGTGTATGGCAAAAACCACGACAGTATTGTAAAGTAATTAGCCTCCAATTAAAATAAATTAAAAAAAATTGAGCTTCCTCTTATACTGTTATATTATTTGCTTCCATGTTCTTTCATCAAGGAGGGTGCTGAAATAATTATGCTATGTCACACTAAGTGCCAGATAAATAATATTTGAGCCTTACAACT